>NC_072479.1:62252314-62557222 GCF_027574615.1 Eptesicus fuscus | reverse complement strand
TTCGGTTGTTGTTGTTTTTTAAGGATAATCTGAGCAGTTATGTAACATATATTGCATGATTGATAAAATCAGGATTGGGAACTCATGAAAGGAAAGACACTAGGAATTGGGAATTGCTGGGGAATATCCAACTATAATATTTCTAATTCAAACTGAAAAGACATAGTGTCTCAGGGTAGTATTTATGAATTTTAAGGTACTTTTTATTTTTCTAGAAGGAGCCCTAGCAGCATTATGACAGTGTTCTAAAAATTAACATGATTATCACTATGCAAAATAAATTCTTCATTGATGATTCTTTTTAAATATCATTAAGAAAAATAAAGTGTGTGTGTGTGTTTTAAATAAACACCCAAACACAATTACATAGTGTTAGATTAAGAGCCTTTAAAACTATAAAAGAGTTGGATTTACATCTTTGATTATACAGCCTTTCTCTCCTTGTAGGTAAGTGTATTTATCTAGAGATACTTATTGTTGATATTAAGAAAAACTATTCTAAAACAATATTTTGAATAATAAATTTTGATTGGCAGTCACCTCCAGGGCATTTGGTATAAAGTGTAGTTCTATTTATAATTTTCATAATTGAGAGAATAAATGGAATACTGTACATTGATATGGGACCAAATTTTCCTTTAAGGATAATGGTTATTTTAGCCCAATGACTTTAAATGACAAAAAATTTTGAGAAGATTTTGCTTTGAACTTTAGGGTTATTCAACTTTGGCATCAATACATGTGGTTGTATCATTCATTTGCATCGTTTTTCTTGTCATAAATACCTAATCCTTTGGCTTTCCTCTTTCTCTGTCCTCCCCCTCCTCCCTGCCCCTTGGTATTGATTTCAATACAGTCAGTTCTGCAGTATTATAGAGTAAAATTATTAAGGATTTTGTTCATCTTCTCTTACATTTTTTAAAATTAAAATTCAATTACTTTTTAATTAAAATAAATTTTTTCTTTGCAATGTCTTCAGTAGAAAAATTATGGAAGGCAAAACTGAAAAATAAATTGAAATTAATAGAAATATAGAATTTCAGAGCTAAACATGATTTTAGTGATGATTTAATTCAATCCAATTATTTTGATAAAAGAAGACCAAGTACCCTGTCCATTTACATTTTTGGTATTTAAATTTGGGAAAATTTCATACAGGAAGATTTAGTTTTTTTAGTTTTATAAGTTGTACTTGAGCAAAAATTTTCTCTTAAGTGTCTAATATTCTAACAGACATTTGCACTACAACAATCACTGTCCTATGAATGGAAAGAAAGCTCTCTAGGAACAATTCTCCTTTTCCTCTAAACTGAAAACAAAGAAATGTGGTTGCCTCAGATTAAATTAAGTTTGTCAGCCATGATCCATTTGTATAAACTTTGAGTCAAGAATCCTATATAATAAAAGCCTAATATGCAAATTGTCCCCTCGACCAGGAGTTCGACCTGGTGACTGGGAGTTTGACCGCTCGCTATGACGTGCGCTGACCACCAGGGGGCAGCACGGAACATAGCGGGCATCGGTGATGCAGCGCTGGCGGCAGTGGAGTCTGCCGCGTTTCGATCGCTGGCCAGACCTAGGGACTGAACCTGTGCACGAATTTCATGCACCACGCCTAATTTCCAGTCCCATTTTGAGTGTAAAACTGTAGCTGTTCAATCATATCTCCTTGGGTAGAGAAAGGGGAGGTTCTTCAAATCTTATAAACATTTTTTCCTACATTATCTTAGGAATCATTACCAAGCCTGATATAATTAAAGGACTTTTCATAATTATCCTATTCATTTGTGTTTTTTCTAATTTTTAAACTTTTTAAATATTTTGGTGTTTTTTGTTTTTGTTTTTTGATTGGAGATGTCTTTGGCAAAGTTATTCAGGTAAGGATGTATTGAATTGAGTATCTGATGTAGCAGACAGAACAACTCTAAGATCATATTGAAAGAACTTACTAATAAACAAGACTTGACAATGAATGTAGGTTCCAAATTTTTTTTCTGTTGAAGAGATTTGTTTAAAGGTTTCATGGAATCTAAAAACTCTTGCTGAGACTTGGGTTCTTATAATCAGTTACCATATGTAGTATAGAAATATCAAAATCTATTCCTTTTTCACAGAAGTTTTGTTAATTTTTTTCACAGGTATTTATTTTCCAGTATTTATGAGATATTTCATTTCAAGACTAGAGGCCCAGTGCACGAAATTCATACATGGGGATGGGAGGGTCCCTCAGCCCGGCCTGCACCCTCTCCAATCTGGGACATCCCTCTCGCAGTCTGGGACCACTGGCTCCTAACTGCTCGCCTGCCTGCCTGCTTCATCACCCCTAACTGCCTCTGCTTGCTGGCCTGATCACCCCCTAACTGGTCCCCTGCCGGCCCGGTCGCCCCCTAACCACCCCCCTGCCAGCCCGGCCGCCCCCCTGCCGGCCTGTTCCCCCTTAACTGACCCCCCCTCCCCCCCCGCCGGCCAGGCTGCCCCCTAACTGCTCCCTTGCCGGCCTGGTCGCCCCTAACCGCCTCTGCCTCAGCCCCACCACTGTGGCTTTGTCTGGAAGGACAGCCGGAAGATGTCCGGTCTAATTAGCATATTACCCTTTTACTAGTATAGATTATTAAAATGAACAGTATGTTATTGTTCAACCTTAAATATGGTGAAGAATCTGTTCATAGTCATAACTATATTGTGGGACTTCTTCACTATTATATTATTGGAGAAATTCTTAGAATATTTTAGAATTGAAGAGATGTCTCCTCAAATGTCTGTGTTGGGAAATAAAGAAATTTCTTACCTACATGATTTTCTTCAGTGGCATGTTGTGGCAATGCATCCCTACTTTGTATTCTAATTTTTTCTTAATCCATAGGTTTCTGACATGTTTTATCTAGAAGCATTTTAACTTGTTTTTTTGCCTCTTCCCATTAAACTAGTTATATCTTACTAGAGACCCAGTGCATGGATTCATGCACTGGTGGGGTCCCTCAGCCTGGCCTGCGCCCTCTCATAATCCAGGACCCTTCGGGGGATGTCGGACTGCGGGGATCTAGCTGAAACCAGAGTCCGACATCCCCCGAGGAATGTAGTAGTGCATGAAGTGGCAGGTGGCCAGGGAGAAGCCTGAGCCCGGGCCGGGCACCACGCTGCTCCCGCTCACCCCAGCCCCGCTGTGCCTGCCGCCACCACTGCTCAGTAAGCTCACTGAGCAGCGCTCTCACTGTGGGAGCGCACTGACCACCAGGGGGCAGCTACTGCATTGAGTGTCTGCCACCTGGTGGTCGGTACGCATCATAGCAATAGGTCTACTGGTTGAATGGTTGAGTCGTCGCTTAGGCTTTTACACATATAGACTAGAGGCCTGATGCATGAAATTCATGCAAGGTCCTTGGCCCCGGCCCCTGCCCACCGCCACCATGTCCAGGGGCCTCTGCTGCCTCTGCCTCTGCCTCGGCCCCTGCCCGCTGCAGCTTTGTCCAGAAGTACATCTGGTCTAATTAGCATATTATGCTTTTATTATTATAGATATGAAAAATGTACTTGGGGTATATGTCTCAGGATACAACTTTCAAGGCATAAACTGCCCCAATTAAGAGTCAGTATTTCTAGAAATAGAACATTTCTAGAAATAGAACAGTAAAAAGGAACACACTACTGACATACAAATCAACATGGATATTAACCTCAGAAGCATCTTGCTAAATAAAAGAAACCAGGCTTAGCCAGTTTGGCTCAGTGGATAGAGCGTTGGCCTGTGGACCGAAGGGTCTGGGTTCGATTCTGGTCAAGCTCACATACCTTGGTTGCAGGCTTCTGGGCCCAGGCACGTGCAGGAGGCAACCAATCGATGTATTTTTCTCACATTGATATTTATATTTCTCTCAGTCATCCCCTCTCTCCCACTCGCTAAAAATCAATGGAAAAATATCCTGAGGTGAGGATTAAAACAAAAATAAATCAGACACACATACTATATGATTCCATTTATTTGGCATTATGAAATAAAGTTATTGGAACAGAAAGATTAGTGATTGTGAGTAGAAAGGACCATAAGGGATTTGACTACAAAGGAGCATTTAAAGAAAACCTTTGGGTGATGGAATTACTATATCTTCATTGTATTGTGGTTAAAAGACTGTGTTTATCAAAATTCATAACTATAGAGGTAAAAGTTATGAATTTTACTTTGTTAATTATATCATAATAAATCTTAATTTTAAAAGGAAATAATTCTGCCCTGGCCTGTGTTTCTCAATGGTTAGAAAGTCGGCCCACACACCAGAGGGTTGCGGGTTCGATTCCTGGTTAAGGGCACATACCTGGGTTGCAGGTTCAATCCCTGACCCCCATGGGGAGGCAACCAATCGATGTATCTCTCTCATGTGGATGTATCTCTCCTCTCCCCTCCCTCCCTTCCACTCTCTCTTTAAAAAAAAAAAAAAAAATTAATGGAAAAAATATCCTCAGGTGACGATTTACAAAAAAGAAAAAAAGGGAATAACTCTATAATTAGGTAAAGAAGATAGGCAGTGTGTCTAAAAACATGATATTGTTAAAAATTTAAAAGGAACCAGTCCACTAGCTTTATAGTATACTTACATAAAAATCAGAATAAGTCCTTTGAAATGCAAGAGTTTATAAAAAGTATAGATCAATTAAAATAACGACACAATAATAATTTGACAGTCATATCCAAGAGGGCATGTATATTTTTTTATTTTAATACTTGAAGAATATAATTTTAACTTATGAAGTTTACAAAATTGAACTCTTAAAAATAGTTGAACTCTATATTAAAAAAAAACACACACACAACAAGCTCCTGTCTTTTATTCAGAGGATATTAACAACAATGGTTTCTATTCCTTGATAAACATAAGGTGTTTTTGTTTTTATCTTTGTTAGATTATCTTCGTCAAAGTTATGGGCTATCTATGGACTTCAATTCGCCAAATGATTATAACAAATTGGTGCTTTCACTGTTATCTGGACTCCCAAATGAAGTGGATTTTGCTATTAATGTATGCACTCTGCTATCAAATGAAAGCAAACATGTCATGCAACTTGAAAAAGACCCCAAAATCATCACTTTATTACTTGCTAATGCTGGGGTGTTTGACGACAGTAAGTTTTAAGCCGAACACATTGAATGATCATTCTATAAAGGTGTTACAGATTTTGTTTTTAAGTTATTTAAGGAGAAAAGTACTTTTTATTAGTCAATATAATATTATTTGTTTTATTTAAATGTATTATTTAAAATAATGAATGTTTGGATTTTTAACTAAACTGTTTAGATCAGTACATTTTAAAATTTGCTGCCTAAATAACCAATATAGGATTTATCAAGTATTTCATATCCTTTATACTTGTAATGTTTACAAAGGTATAGGTTTTTATAAATCAAGTTTTTTATTTTCTGTGAAATTAATCTCTTACTAAATCTAGGTTTTCTTCAGACCAAATAGTTCAGTTCTCTACTTGTAGTGTAATAGTTTAATAGAAATTGAGAAAATACCTTTTGAAATCTTTTCTTGCTCGTAGTTTTCCTTTTTAAAATATCCATGTTAGCTGAATGTTATTGACACAAATATTTATTTGCTCCTCAACCCTCCTACCCCAACACCATTGTAACTTTTTTTCCATAAGTATATTCTATTAAAGGGTAAAGTATTCACATATAATGAAATTATTTTATCATATAGGAACTATATATATGGCACAATCGACACAGCCTGAGAACTTCTTGTAATATTTTACAGATTCATGATTTTTTAAATGTATAAATAGCAACATGTTTGCAAATTTGTTTCTTTTTCTGTGATTTGATTTGTGTCAAGTAGTATACTTTCGAACATAAATTTATAGGGATCATCTAAGTGGGATTCCTTAAAATTTGAAATGTACTTATTTTATGAAGGCAATTTTGAAATTAGCTTAAACAATAGTGGGAATTAGTTTCTTACTTTCCCTGAAACTATTCTTATTCTTGGTTACATGGGGAAGGAACAAAGATCAGTACTTCTCAGTTTATATCATAATTTTTAAGATCTAAATTTGGTGATTTCCATCTCAATTTTATGTTCTTTGATTCCTAATATTTTCTTTATTTTAAAAATTTTATTTTTCAATTACAGTTTGCATTCAATATTATTTTGAATTAGTTATTTTGGTATTTTAAAGATACCATTCAGCATTTAATACTGAATGAAGTTTAAAATTGTTCCACATTTTTAGAAACCTTAAAATGAAGTTTTTAGAAAGAATATTCTCAAACCACAATAATCTTTTTTGAAGTCTTATCATTTAATCACTGAATAAGGATTAAACATGTATATTTGATAGAAGTAATGTTAACAGTTTTGGTTCACTGAAGTGTGATATTTCTTAGACCCAGTTTATCTTACATTCTTTAAGCATTTTTATTTACCTAAAAGAATAAATTACTCTGTAACTATCTAAAACATTAACCTTTTGCACTGGGATGTCGAGTGTGACTCAACAGGGTTAGCATCGGTAGCAGCTCGTATGTCGAATTGTATTGAATGTATCAATAATTTGAAATATAAAAAAATCCAAATAAATAAGTTTGTATGAAAAGAAACTCCAGTTTTTTATTCTACTGCCGCGCTTTGTAAAATCTGGGGTATTTAAAAAATTAAATCCCGAGTAGAATAAAGGAATCGAGAAAAAAGCAAGCGAGTGCAAAGGGTTAATAATTTAGAAAATACAAATTTAAGAAAGTCAGAAGTTTAGCATTCCAGAGTACAGAGACTTTTTGAAAGTCCCCATACTTAAAACACTGTTTTAACATTATGAAAGTGATTTATTTGAATTTGAGAATTATGGGTATATTTGATTTGGTTAGGCTTTTTAGAGGTTTTGATTAAATTTTTAGGGCATGGAATTTTAATTGAGAGATAAATATAATGCCACTTCCTTTGAAAATGTGGAATGTTGATACACTTTGTGTTTGAAGGTGTATAATAAAAGTAACAAAAATTAATTATCCATCTAATTGTTTCCATAATTTGAAATATTATTTCAAAAGAGATTACTATGTCTTTCTATCATTTACTATGAAACAGTTTTTAGTGAACAAGATATCTTAAAATGTGTTTTTACCGTTTTTCTACACCTACCTATTGTTAAGGAATTAAGTGATAAAAATAATTCCATGCTATTGAATATACTATTCTTTTAGCTTTAGGATCCTTTTCTACTGTATTTGGAGAAGAATGGAAGGAGAAGACTGATAGAGATTTTGTTAAGGTAATTTGAATACATTTTTTAAAATATTGAATCATTGTATTCATGTAGCCAAGTGCCAAGGGCCAGTATCATGTATATACTACTTTATATACATGATACTACCTATACATTACTCTTTATCATTATACATAGAGATACCTATTTAAAAGTTGTGATTAAGTTGTATAAAGTGCTTTTAGAATAGCTAATAAATAAAAATAAAGTTCTAATTCTATTAAACATTGATTTCTGAAAATGATAAATCTTTAACAAAACAATAAATCTGAGGAAACCCAGATTCTGAACAGCAGTGTGAGTAATTTCCTTATGACTGTTTTTCAGTTTGTTTAATGACTCTTTAGCTGTATCTAATATTCCACTTGACTCATCTGTTAAGTTTTATTTTAGTGATTGTTTTAATTTCTAAAAATTCATTTTGTAATTTTCCAAAGTAGCCCTTTAATAATTTTAATTTATATATATTCAAAGTATATTAAAAAGATAAAATTTATTAATATCTTATATAATAAAGAGGGAATATGCTAATTGACCATCACACCCTCACAAAGATGGTGGCGCCCACAGCCAATAAGGAGGGAATATGCTAATTGACTGCCACGGCCTCAAAGATGGCGGCACCCACAGCCACAAGATGTTGGCACCCAGTTGCCTCAGCCCCGCCCAGGCCGGCCTGAGGCGCAGGCAAGCCTTGGGTGGCGGCTGCCCAGCCAACGCTGGAGGCTCAGGCAAGCCTCCAATGGCAGTTGCCTGGCCTCCCGAGGCTCAGGTAACCAGGGCCGGCCAAGGCTTGCGTTGCTGGCAGTGGCAGTCACCTTCCCCTGATTGCTGGGTCGCCTGCCCCTGAGAGCTCCTAGACTGTGAGAGGGGGCAGGCTGGGCTGAGGGACCCCCCTTTTCCCCCCAATGCATGAATTTTCATGCACTGGGCCTCTAGTATAAATATAATATGTAAACATAATATATGTTATATATAAATTGTAAATTATACACACACACACACAAAAAAACATGTACATCTGATAATCCTGATATCTAAGCCTCTTGCAACTCTTTCTACTCACTCTGACTCAAAGATTATTCTTTTTGGTTTTATAATGTTGGTTTATAAATTTCAGCAGACCTGTTTATGTGGGATTTTTTTTACAGATTAAACGGAGAGTTTATTTCTCCACTTTTGTATTGCATTTGCCAAAAAACTGAAAAGAAATACTGATCAGAATGACTTTATATTAGTTTCTTTAGTGGAGCTTTTCAAATAACTGATAGTAAAACAAAACCTATGGGGGTTCTAGAGCAAGCTAGTAGTGAAATATTTAAGGGATTGTTTTTAACTCAAACCTCAAGTGGAGACTATCTTTATATCTCTTCTTTTGCGGTTACTAGACCTTCACATTTCTCACATAATATGAAATTGCATTTCAAATTCCCCACTTCACAAGCCAACACAAAGACCTGTCCTCACTCTACCCATTAAAAGCTAAGCCTCTTGGTTATAGTTAGGCAGATAATTTTCTTTAACTCCAGAATATTGGTAATTAAGTGTAAGATGTTTAAAATACTTATTTACATATTTACATATGAAATCACAAAGGAGAATGGGGCTGTCAGTATAATCACTAATCACATGAACTCAGGAAGACACAAATAAGGATGATTAGATGATCATCTCTGTTGTACTTTTTCATTAATTTCTGTGTTTATATTATTTTCGATATGCTATGTTCTTTGGGTTTGATTTGCTACACAATTTCGAACTTCTTTAATCTGCTGTTTATATCATTCATTTTTGTTTTTATTTTTCTAATACATTTAAATCCATAAAATTTCCTATAAGCACACATTTAACTTTATTCTTTCCATTTTAATATTTCATCTTTAATTCTGCTTAAAATATCTTCTAATTACCATTATGCTTTACTCTTTGGTACATGGATTAATTGAAAGGAATTTTCTTAATTTTCAAAAACATATGACTTTTAAAAAATTTTTTTATTGATTCTTATAGAGAGGGGGAAGGAAAGGGAGAGAGAAGGAGAAAAACATCAATGTGAGAGCAATACATCGATTAGCTGTCTCCTGCACGCCCCCAACTGGGGATGGAGCCCAAAACCGGGCATGTTCCCTGATTGGAAAGCGAACCACCAACCCTTTCCTACATGGGAGAATGCCCAACTAACTGAGCCACTTCGGTCAGGGTCATATGAAGTTCTTTTTAGTTTCCTATTTCTTATTAATATCTAACTGAATTTCACTATAGTTATAGCTTTCTAGTCTATTGTACATATTGTAAAGGATCTTTTTTTGCTTTTAAATCTACTTTTTTTTTTCTGTCTGATACCAGTATAACCATGTCTACTTTCATTTGGTAGGTGTTTATATAGTTCATATTTTACTTTTAACCTTTCTTTTTATATGTGTGTATGTATGTGTGTTTAATTGATTTTTTTAAAAAACTCTTTATTATTTAAAGTATTACACATGTCTTCTTTTCCCCCCATTGACCTTTCCCTGCCTGCTCCCACCCCTAGCACAGGCCCTCTCACCTCCCTACTGTCTGTGTCTATTGGTTCTGCTTATATGCATGCATAAAAGCCCTTTGGTTGATCTCCTGCCCCTTCCCTTGGCCCACCCCTGTCTTCCCTATGTTCGATGCTTCTATGACTCTGGGTCTCTTTTTGTTCATCAGTATGGAGTTTCCTCAAAAAATTAAAAATGGAACTCCCATTTGACCCAGTATTCTCACTTCTAGGAATATATCTCAAGAAATCAGAAACAACAATCAGAAAGAATATATGCACCCCTATGTTCATAACAGCATAATTTACAATAGCTAAGATTTGGAAACAGCCTTAGTGCCCATCAGCAGATGAGTGGATTAAAAAACAGTGGTACATCTACACAAGGGAATACTATTCTGCTGTAAAAAAGAAAGAACTCTTACCATTTTTCAACAGCGCGGATGGAACTGGAGAGCATTATACTAAATGAAATAAGCCAGTCGGAGAAAGATAAATATCACACGATCTCACTCATTTGTGGAATATAAGGTTTAATTGATTTTAAAGAGAAAGGAAGGGAGAGAGAGAGAGAGAGATAGAAACCTCAATTGGCTGCCTCCTGCACGCCACCTACTGGGGATAGAACCCACAACCCGGGCATGTGCCCCCACCTGAAATTGAACCTGTGACCAATGAGCCACACCAGGTTGGCTCAACCTTTCTTATTCTTTAGATGACTTTTTGTAAAAAACATATATTTCTCCAGTGTGAAAAACTTGGTTTTTAAATTAGTATATTTATTCCATTTACCTTAAATGTAATTTTGATGTAATCGTATTATTATGTTTAAATTTACCGTGTTTTGCGTTGGTTTCTATACATTCTGCCTGTTCAGTTTTTTGGGGTTTTTCCTTCTTACCTTTTTCTTCAGTTTATTTGAATGAATATGGTTTATTAATTTTCCATCCTCTTAGTTTGGTATTTGTACACTTATTTTGTTCTCTCATTGTTTGCGCTAGAGATTATAGTTTTAATTCTTACTAATTTAGCAAATTAGTACTTTTACTACTGTACACTTCTTAAATAATTCAGGGACAGTAGAATGACTCCACCTCCATTTACTCACTTTGATTTACATACTACTTTTTTATGTATTACTTTGCTCTTTTTCAGGTTTCTTAAAATAGAATCTTAGACCATTGGTTTTAAACTTTTCTTGTCTAATATCAGCATATAAAGCTATACATTTTCTCTATAAACTGCTTTAGCTCTGTCCCAAAATTTTATGTTGACTTTTTATTTTCATTTAAATCAAGATACTATTTTATTTCCCTTGTGATTTTTGTCTTTGATTGATAGGTTATATAGACGTATTCTGTTTAATTTCTGACTGTTCATTTTCAAAATAGCTTTCACTGTCATTATTATTACTGATTTTTTATCACATTCCATTACTGTCAGAGAACATATTCTATATGTTTTTAGATCTTTTAAACTTAACAAGACTTGTTTTAGGGTTCAATATGTGGTCTTCCTTGGTGAATGTTTCATGTGACTTGAAAAGAGTGTGTGTTCTATTGTTGGATGTAGTATTTATTGATATCAATTAAATCAAGGTTATTGATAGTGTTGTTCAAGAGTTCTCTATTATTACTTTTCTATGTAATTATTCTATGATTTCTTGAGAGATGAGTGTTGAAATTATCAACTATAATTATGAATATTTACATTCCCTTTCAGTTTTTATATTTGGTTTCATGTATTTTGAACCTCTGTTATTAGTTGCATATACATACAGGATTGTTATATTTTCTTGATGATTCAGCTTTTATTTATCCATTGTCATTTAAAATTTCATGTTTGATATCTTTTTTTTGTAAAGATTTATAAATTTACTAGAGGCCCAGTGCATGATTGAATCATGCACATGTAGGGTCCCCTACACGCTTTCGCTTTTCGCGGTGGAGCTGGGTGCCTGTCCGCTGGTGCACCAGGCCTTTCAGAAGCCTCCGGCTCGGTGGAGGCTTCTGAAAGGCCTGGTGCCGGAGCAGACAGGCACCCAGCTCCTCCACTTTTGATGGTCCGCGGCCGCTGAGGGGGACTACCCTGCTGTTGAGAGGTGCAGGGGGCGGGCTGCCCCGGACACCTGGCTACCCTGCCGTTGAGAGGTGCAGCTGGGTGTCCGCGGCAGGCCCCCTCAGCGGCCGCGGATCTGGCCGTTGAGAGGCACAGTGGGCGGGAGTCCCGCCCCCTGCACCTCTCAACAGCAGGGTAGCCCCCCTCAGTGCAGTGGATCCGTGCCTCTCAATGGCCGGATAGGCCACCCCGAGTCCCGCCCCCCAGCCTCCTGCCGCCCAATCGTGGGCGTAGCGGAGTGATGGTAATTTACATGTTACTCTATTATTAGATAGGATTAGGTCATGTGCAAACCAGATGGGCTGAGCCCAAAAATGGGACCAGCCACAGGTTTGATATCTTTCTTTGAATTTCCTGTGGCCCTGTTTTTCTTGGTTATTGAACGTTGTCTCTTTTCTTCATATTCCTAGTTCTTTTTTTTATTGTTACTAAACATTTTTTAATCATGAGCGTTTTGGGTTTCTTTTTGCTGGGGATCCTTTTGGTGGTGGACTTTCTCTCAGACTAGTGACTTTAACTGTAAAAGAACCTATTTCCCAAAGTAAAATACAATTTATTGAAACATACATACGAGAAGTTTTAGAAATAAAAAGTGAACTAATAGCCCATGTACTTCTTTGAGTACAGAAATAAGATAATGCAGTTAAATGGCAAAGACAAGTTGAAGTTGAAATTCATTTTGTATAGACATATCAGTATAAAAGCATTTGTTTCTTAGCCTGGAAAAGAACATTAAACAAGAGATTTTGACTCATCTCCTCTCACATAAGGATTAAAAAAAACAGTTTGTAGATACAGAACACTGGAAAGCAACTTCAATATCTGGGTTACCAATTCAGGAACACATAACTTCACCACTTGCTGTTTGATTTCCTTCTAGATATTGATTTACTCAGTAACTGTGTCTCAGGAGTGTCTATAAACCGGAATACAGTGATTATGTGCAATTTACTAGTGGGATTAATGACTATTATAATTTTAATGAGCATAAACACTTTCTATATATTTTTCATAGCTGTAAAGTGATCTGAAAATATCTGATTCATATTGTTGACAATGTCACAGATACTGCTAATATTACTGTGGTTTGTCTAACATTTAGAGTTGAAGAAAATGCTAAGGAACTGCTAAATTTTAGTTAGAGGTTATGACCATGTCATTTTCCCCACTCATTCAAGTTCATATATGCCCTAATTTCTTTCACAGACTTTTTAAGGATCTGTGGACCCCAAGCTAAGACCCCCCGGTTCAGAATGATACTGTATTGTATAAGTTCCTTAACTATAGAAAATCAAGCATTTATGTTAATGAATTAAATACACAGAATATAGTGATACCTATATGAACCAAAAAAAAAAGTTTTATCATATGTGTGACTACTTTTAAAATAATAGAATAGTTTTTTGAAATTGTCAGAATTATGCATAATAATTTCTCATTATAGTTTTGGAAAGACATTGTTGATGATAATGAAGTCCGTGACCTTATTTCTGATAGAAACAAGTCTCATGGTAAGTCAGTAAGAAAAAATTTCAAGTAACTTTGAAATATCAATAATAACAAATGAAATATTAATGAGTATAATATATATTTTCTGTTGTAGAAGGTACATCAGGAGAATGGATTTGGGAGTCTTTATTTCATCCACCTCGAAAGCTGGGCATTAATGATATTGAAGGACAGCGGGTACTTCAGATTGCAGTGATTTTGCGAAACCTTTCTTTTGAGGAGGGAAATGTTAAGCTCTTGGCAGCTAATCGTACCTGTCTTCGTTTCTTATTACTTTCTGCACATAGTCATTTTATTTCTCTAAGGCAATTAGGCCTTGACACATTAGGAAATATTGCAGCTGAGGTAAGCATGTGACAGTAACTTGAAACAGTTTTAATAGTGACAATATTTACTTCAAATTTTCAAGATGTGTCATTATTATATTTGCCATATTTATAGAGTATTCAATGCTTACATATAGTTTTTTGCCTAAAATGGTATTGTAGAAGTATCACACACTTTTATGGGTAAAAGAAATACTTTAAATGATGCTCCAAATGTAGTGGTGACTGTGCTCATAGTAATTACATTTTTTAAAGTTATGCAATATTATTCTATTCATTTTTATTAAATGTGAAATATACTACATTGGAAGAGACCTACCTCAATAGTAGTGTCCTTTTTTTTTCCAGCTTTTATTGGACCCTGTTGATTTCAAAACTACTCATCTGATGTTTCATACTGTTACAAAATGCCTAATGTCAAGGGATAGATTTTTAAAGATGAGGGGTAAGTGCCCAAACTTTTTATCATCTGTTAAAAAACAAATAGTATAGCCCTGGTCCGGCGACTCAGTGGGTTGGGTTGCTGTCCCCTACACCAAAAGGTGTTGGGTTTGATTCCCAGCCAGGGCACATACCTAGGTTGTGGGTTTGATCCTCAGTTGGGCATGTACAAGAACCAGTATCCGATCGATATATCTCGCATCGATGTTCCTCCCTCTCCCCACCTAAGATCAATTAAAATAATTTTAAAAATATGTCCTCGGATGAGGATTGAAAAAAACCCAAATACATTTTTTTATGTGTATGCTTTTCAGGCATGGAAATTTTGGGAAATCTTTGCAAAGCAGAAGATAATGGTGTTTTGATTTGTGAATATGTCGATCAGGACTCATACAGAGAGATCATTTGTCATCTCACTTTACCTGATGTACTGCTCGTAATCTCAACACTCGAGGTGCTATATATGCTCACAGAAATGGGAGATGTAGCTTGCACAAAAATTGCAAAAGTAGAAAAGAGCATAGGTAAGACTAAACCAAAGAAACATGTAAGTTTTTTTTTTTAATTGAGATGAAAATACGTAATGTGCTATATGAAATCACAATTGATATTTGGGGTTTACTGTTTATTTGGGGGAGTTATTATCCTTTCAGACACATTTGTTTGTAATATTCTTTCTGCTTACTTTAGATGAGCAAGAAACTTCTATCATAATAGAGTCCGGGATGTATGTGACTAGTAATCCCTATTCCTTCTCTTTATTTCTGTTACTATACTAGTATATGAAATTTGAAATCAACAGAACTGCTATATTTGCCTCTCTGGGCAATAGGTCTTTCTAGTTCAGATGGTCAGCTGTTACTATTAAGCAACTAAAGCTGAGTGAAACAAGCTTCTTTCTGTTCCTAGAAGTTGCTGGTAGTGGTACTATCCTTAAAACCAGTGAACTCACCTCCATGATGGGTTGTGAGTGTTAAATATACTTACTAAAGTATGTCACGTAAACATTTTACTCAGTGATTCAAATGATTTCTTTCTTTTATATAAATTCTAAAATCAGAGTTAATAAAGATTTGGAATGAAAAGTATTATTTTGGAGAAATTGTGTCACTTTCCATATAAGTAGTTCCTGAGTCTGGCTACACATCAGAATCACTTGGGAAGCTCCTTAAAAATAAAGAAACCTAACCCCCAATTCAGAGCTACTAAATCGTTCTTTAGAGGTGGAGCCTAAAATCTTTTTTTAAAGATCCACAGATAATTCTAATGTACAACAATTTATAGAATGGATTTGAGAAGTAGTATTCTGTACAGCATGTGGTTTTAAGCAGTCTGATTTTAAAATAATATTATTGATTGATAACTTTGGTTTTTTAATTTATTTTAGACATGTTAGTATGTCTGGTTTCTATGGATATTCAAATGTTTGGCCCTGATGCACTAGCTGCAGTAAAACTCGTTGAACATCCAAGTTCCAGTCATCAAGTTTTATCTGAAATTAGGACACAAGCTGTAGAGCAAGTTCAAACCCAGATCCATGTAGCATCTGCCCCAGGTTAGTGTTTTTTTTACATATTCTTTTTCAGTGTGGTTATTGGTGTGTAAGATTTAATACTAAGGATAATTTTAGATGTGCACTTCGGGGAACTGAGATTTTATAGTAGAGTAGGTAAAGGAGAACTTGAGTATGTACTTTAATTTCTTAGTTATACATTCCAGGAGCTGTATAATATAATAATAGAGAGATGAATTTATTTTTTTAGGAGTGTTAAGGATTAGATTCACAATTGTGAGAGCAATAAGAAGTGCTGCAAGTGGGCTTCGTGTGATTTTGGTCATTGGAAATTGATAAGCCAGGAATAGGTTAATCATCTACACTAATAAAAGAGAAACATGCAAATTAACCATCACTCTGCTACGCCCACCACCCAATCAGGAGGGAATATGCAAATTAGGAGGAGAAAGATGGCGGCCGCCCAGCTGCTCCAGGCGTGGAGTGGCTGGGCGGGGCAGGACGCCTCCTATGAGAGGGAGGGTGGGGGGCAGGCGAGGGGATCTACGGGAGCGGCACTCCGGCCCTGCAGCAAAGACAAAGACGGCATACTCTGGCTGGAGTCTGCAGCAAAGACAAAGATGGCAGACTCCAGCTGGAGTCTGCAGCAAAGACAAGACGGCAGACTCTGGCCGGAGTCTGCAGCGAAGCAGTGAAGACGAAGATGGCAGACTCCGGCCAGTGTCTGTAGCGAAGATGGCAGACTCCAGCCGGAGTCTGCAGCCAAGATGAAGGTGGCAGATTCTGGCCGGAGTCTGCAGCAAAGGCGGCAGACTCTGGCCGGAGCGAAGGCCTGGGTCCCAGGTGCTGGAGGAAAACTGGTGCTGGAAGCCAAGGGAAGGAAGGCCTATTGCACAAATCTCTTGGTGCAATGGGCCTCTAGTATAAGTTTCTCAGGTGGTCATCAGAATACATCAGGACAATACCCCCCTAATACTTCTAAATCTTGGCCCAAACACCACAGAACCAGCGCCTAGGATCATTCACATGTGCATATGTACACAAACACATGTACAAGCATGTATACTCGCATTCTGCACCCTTCCGAGAGTCCCTTGGGTAAATTCTGTTTAACTCAAATCAGACCTCTCTAATAACTAATATTCTCCTTGGACTTCTTTCTTCTGGTTGAGTCATTATATTTTACCACTTTTAGCCTTTTTGTAGAGTGCTCTCTCCACCTTCATTTGTCCTATCAGAAACAATCCATCTTTCACTTTACCTGCTCTCCCACCTCTCACTATTCCCAAGACATTTCTCTTTCCTTGTATTTTGTTTTTAATGGAGGGTGCTCATTTTTTCAGATGATCTTACCTCTCACTTTGCAGGTAGTATGCATGCTGTGTGGCATAAATTTCTTCAAACTTCTTAATCCTTCACTTACAAACTTATTGTCATCTGAACTTTATTCTCCTTCAGCTTCCCCTTGTCTTAGAAAGAGATGTTAACTTCTTCTGAAGCTGTGCTCTAAATACCAGTCTTTCCCATTTTCTCATTCCTATGTCTTAACCACTTTTCTTTTTACCTGTGTCTTCCTTTCAGACTAGAAATACATTGAGATCTTTCTCAACCTCCTCCTACACTACCCTTAAAATCAAAATCTCATTATTCTTAATCTTTAACTACAACATTCATTTAATCACCAAATCTTGTCGAGTCTCCTAAATACCTGGACCTCTTCAATTGCCAGTGCTTATGACTCAGTTCAGACTCTAATAATATCTCTCCAGCCATCTTGTTCCCCTTTTATTTAATTGTGGTCCCAATCTCTATTTTACTATGATAGAATCAAAATTATATACTGCATTTACTCAAAGTATGTAATATGTCACATATTTCATTGATTTCCATTATGTTCTTCAGAAGTATATAGTTGAGTTGTATCACATGTGCATGTAACTTGAATTCAACCAACAGACTGGACAAATAATAGAAGGCATGAAAAAAAAAGGTAGTTTTGACTACTAATCTATTCAATGAGCTTCCACCCACAGGCAATAGATGTCAAATAGGTAGTGCATATTGGTGAATCGGGTCAGAATATTAATGGTTTCTCAACCTTTAAAAAGAAATGAGCCGCCGAAACCGGTTTGGCTCAGTGGATAGAGCGTCAGTCTGCGGACTGAAAGGTCCCAGGTTTGATTCCGGTCAAGGGCATGTATATTGGTTGCGGGCACATCACCGGTAGGGGGTGTGCAGGAGGCATCTGGTCGATGTTTCTCTCTCATCGATGTTTCTAGCTCTCTGTCTCTCTCCCTTCCTCTCTGTAAAAAAATCAATAAAATATATTTAAAAAAATAATAATAATAAAAGAAAAAGAAAAAAAGAAATGAGCCCTAACCGGTTTGGCTCAGTGGATAGAGCGTCAGCCTGCGGACTGAAGGGTCCCAGGTTCGATTCCCATCAAGGGCATGTACCTTGGTTGTGGGCACATCCCCAGTAGGGGGTGTGCAGGAGGCAGCTGATAGATGTTTCTAACTCTCTATCCCTCTCCCTTCCTCTCTGTAAAAACTCAATAAAATATATTTAAAAAAAAGAAATGAAACAGTTCATATTGCCATTTAAGTAAGTGGTGGAGGTCTACGTTTATCCTCAAAGAAACTTGAAGATTAAATTAATTGAGGGCCATGGAGAAACTGTCCAAGAAAGGAATTAATAAATTACCAGTGATACACTGAGTCATAATGGGCTATTTGAAAAATATTCAAGGGTATTTTCGATGAATGCAGCTATTTTTGCCTTGTCACTAACCTGTGACCTTAATGAACTCACTAGGATTTGGTCCTCATTTGATAATGGATGAAATTAAACACTGAGTTTGTGGTTTGTTTATTTATGTAGTCATTCATTTATAGAAGGTGTGAATAGGTCTCTAAGGACTAAAAGAGTTCATTTTTGACCTAGTGAGCACTTTATTACTTGCTCATTATGAATGACAGCTTTTTAATTATTTTTAGTTACCATTTTTAGTTTTGTGCACACCCTTCACCTCTGCCCCCCTAGTTTAATACTGCTTTCTTAGGGAATGGTCATCTTCAAACTTTTCCCTCACTTTCTCTCATCACTATTAAAAGTTAAGTAATCTTTCATCCATTTTTAGGTTGACATGTAAATTTCTTCACCATAGTTTTAATAGTTGTAAATAATATGTCTTTTATGTATATTAAATTGACATTTTAAAGTAAGTTAAATACTTTGTTTATTCAGTGGAATCTTGTATTGTCATCAATTTAAAAAAAACAAAACACAACTCTTAATATCAGAAATTATATGATGTCCCTCATACTCCTTGAACTCATACCCATCACCCTATCAATACTTCTCAGCTATAAATGTAGACAGTTTAAATTTTTCAATTCTTTTACTTTATTAAACTGTTTAAAATTTTATTATTACAAGTTTTAGTAATATATAGTGCATCAAACAACAGTAAGTACATTACAAATTTTTATAAATAATTATTAAATAAAAAGTAAAATTATTGGAAGTGCATTTATTAATGAGATGGACAATACTTTTTTCCCTAGTTCTCTGGAAAGTATTACTCCAGTCTGTCTAGGAATGAATATTTTTAGTTCAGCATCTATTTTATCTCTGTTTTTTCTTTTTATAGATGTAAGTTGGAAACCTAGTTCATGTTAGTAGATGAAGGCAGAACTTAAAATGCTTTGAATTTCTTCAGAATTATTGAAAATTATTAAAATTATATTTAAGATCTTCTGACAACTTTAGTTCTCCTCTGAGTTTGTTGAAATAAAAGAATTAGCAATACTTGATTCACAAAAGTATTTGTTGTCCAGTCATTAGAGACATTTATTTTTGTTTATTGAAAATATATCAAAAAGATATAAGATATAACTGTGAATTATACTTGCTACTCTTTTATTTAGATGTACCTTGTTTAACCTAATATAGTCAAGAAGTGTTAGCATAGCGGTCTCAATCTAGGTGTGAATTATCTGGTGGGCTTAAATGGTGATTTTTAGGCTCCATACCCTGAGTTTTTTATTTAGGTGGACCTGAGAATTTTCATTTCTAACAAGTTCCCATGAGATGCTGATGCTACTGGTGAGGAGACTATACGTTGATAACCACTGAGTTAGGAAGTTTAAAATATTGTTCATTTCAAAGCCAATATACAATGTTTTTTTGATAAAGTGCTTTTACCATGTGCTTTGAATCCATTTTTTTAAAACCTTGGTTTGGCAATGCAAATTTACCTCAATCGATTATGAATAATGTCTGCCACATAACCTACCCAATAAAGATAGTGTTTATTATTAAAAGTATGCTTACTTTTTGTTACTTAGGAAAAAGTCCACTGTTTTTCAAACCAAGTTAGTGTATGTTAATATATATTCCTGCCTTCCTTACTTTAAAATTCTGTGGTAAAGTTGCCATGAGATTATCATATGAATGAAATAAGATGTCACCATCTTCAGTATTTCCTTAAAATATTCTCTGTGCTTTACTTACACAAGATTCTGCCTCAGAAGTATTACATTCTTTGACAGTAGTTGAGGGATAGAGGAGGAAAAGACATTAAGCAATAATTGTCATCACTCTATAATATAGTTGAATTCAGAACACTCCAAAGGGCTGAAATACCCAATTTCTAATGCCCAACATTGCCCTTAACTATCTATCCATATAACAGAGGAATATGCAAATTAGCCGGGATGCTGCAACGTCATGACCCAACAGCAGGGACCTGAGGCTACATGGTGCCTGGCCGGGGCGAGGGACCTCAGGCCGCGCCCCCTTGCCCAGCAGGGTTTGACAGGGGGGCCTCAGGCCGCGTGCCCCGGTGCCGGGCTGGGAGACCTCAGGCTGCGCCCCTCGCCCAGCGGGACTTGATGGGGGACCTCAGGCCGCGCCCCCTGCCCCAGTGCCGGGCCGGGGGATCCCAGGCTGTACACCCTGCCTGGCGGGACTTGACAGGGAACCTTAAGCTACACCCCCCGCCCTGGCACCAGCCCGGGAGACCTCATTCCATGCCCCCCGCCCCTGTGCCGGGCTGGGGGGGCCTCAGGCTGTGCCCCCTGCCTGGCAGGGCTTGACAGGGGACCTCAGGCCGCACCCCCTGCCCCAGCGCCGGGCCGGGGGACCTGAGGCTGCGCCCCCTGCCTGGCGGGGCTTGATAAGGGACTTGAGACTGTGCCCCCCACCTGGTGCTGGCCGGGGATCTGAGGGTGCGCCCCCTGCCCGGAGGGGCTTGGCGGGGGTGGGGCCAGCCGGGTCTGGGTCTCCTGTGTTTTCGAAGTGCGTGTGGGTGGTGGGCGGGGACTTGACTCTAGGTCCTGCAGCGCGCCCCAGACTCTGACAGGAGGGAGATTTTCATATACATTTTACTGATTTTCTTTCATCTCTGACACTTCCATTATAGAGAAAGGGCAAATAGCAATATTAAAATATTTCCTCTAATTAATTCCCTTTTAATATGCATGAATTTCGTGCACCGGGCCACTAGTCCTATATAATTAAAGCCTAATATGCAAATCAACCAAATGGTGGAATGACCGGTTGCTATGACGCGCACTGACCACCAGGGGGCAGACACTCAACGCTGGAGCTGCCCTCAGCCCACGGGCCTCAGGCCAGCCAAGGCGGGTGCCAGTGGGGCCCCCCTTGCCCCCACTCCCCATCTCCCCGATCACTCCACCAGTTGGTTGCCCCACATATTGGCCCTGATTGCCAGCCTAGGGACCCTACCCATGCATGGGCCTCTAGTAATAAATAAAACACTGGGATAAACAGAAAGCCCTACCATAATACCTCAGTTAAAAGCAGGCTTTGTGAACATTAATGTTTCTAATTCTCCCTTTGGTGTTCCAGAGGTTTTTAAATAATAATAATAATAATAATAACAACAACAGCTAACATTTATACTTACTATGTGCCAGGCATTGTTTTAGTGGCTCTCATATAAACTCCTCTAATCCTCATGACCTATGAGGTCAATATACTATTTCTTTTTCCCATTTCAAAGACAGAGAGGTTAAGTAATTTGCCTATAGTTACACAGCTAGTGCTGAGTGATGAAACTCTAGAGCCAGCCCCTCTAGCCCCAGAGTCACACATTAACCATAATCCTGCAGTATTATTAAGAATGGGTGAGATTTAAAACTTTCTTTTCCAAAGTTGGAGAAGAGCAGTTATCAAAGAGGAGGTGATGTGTTCAGGCAACACAGTTTTAGGAAAGAATATATACAAAAGTTGAGTATCTGGAAATTGATTCCTTTTAAAGTATAAGTTCCTTACTGCCCTGTCCTGGAGGCTTGGCTGGTTAGTGTTGTCCCAGTGTGCCTGGGTTGTACCTTCAGTCCCAGTCAGGACATGTGCAAGAGGCAGCCAATGGATGCATGGATAGGTGGAGCAGTCTGTCCCCCCGCCCCCAAACCTCACTCTTCTAAAATCAATAAAGAAAAAAATTTGCAAAAAAAAAAAAATACTTTTAACGCTTAAGCACCTTTGTATCCTTTGAAAGGTCTTCAGGTATCCTGAGGAAAATGCTTCTCAGTTTGTAGCCACTTTCATAGTAATTTTGTTTCCAGATTATATTCTTAATTTAACTGTGGCTGCATCATTCTTCCTTAATTATGTTTGTAAAGTTTCTCATACTAACATAATTTTTAATGTTTCATGCAATTGTTAATTGATTGAGTATATTTTAGTCTAAGTAGGGTATACTCTCATGTACAGTTGGTTAAGAAAAAGGAAGATTTCTACATAGGTTCAGGCTTAGAAAGGTATTTTTTGTAACAGTGTTTTCAAGTTAGAAGAAAAGACAAGCTGAGGTTGCACCAGAAAAGTAATTTTGGTTCTAATTATGTTCTATTAAGAAGCAGCAGCCTTAAGATCCAGTAATTCCACTTCTGGGAATTTAATGAAACCCAAAACATGAATTCAAAAGAATGTATGTACCCTTGTGTTCATTGCAGCATTATTTACAATAGCTAATATTTGGAAGCAGCCCAAGTGCCCATCAGATGATGAGTAGATAAAAAAGCTGTGGTACATCTACATAATGGAGTACTACTCTGCCATTAAAAGGAATAAAATTTTACCTTTTGTGACAGCCTAGATGGATCTGGAGAACATTATGTTAAGTGAAATAAGCCATTCAGAGAAAGACAGTACCATATGATTTTACGCATATGTGGAATTTAATGAACAAACTGAACTTCCAAGCAAAACAGAGACAGACTCATAGGTAAAGAGCAGCAGACAGCTGGGGAAGAAGGGATTGAGCAAAAAAGAAAAGAAAGAGAGAACTCATGGACATGGACAGTAGTGTGGTGATTGCGGGTTGGAGGGGGATGGGTGGAAGTAGAAGAGGGCATAGAGGGAATAAAAGGTGATGGAAATATTTTAATTTTTAAAAAGAAGAAGCATATTGTCCTGGTGATGTAGCTCAATTGGTTAGAGCATTGTCCCCATACACCACCATTTCGGGTTTGCTTGGGGCACACACAAGAATCAACCAATGAATGCATAAATAAGTGGAGCAACAAATCTCTCTCCTCTCCCCTCCCCTCCCCTCCCCTCCTCTCCTCTCTCTCTCCAATCAGTCCATTAAAAAAAAAAAAGAAGCAGCATATCACAGTGTGAACTCTGAAATGTAATAAACCTGGATTTAAATCCACCACTCCTAAAAGAAGGCTTTTCATCTACACCAGTTTTGCTGTTTTCCATCATGTGTTCCTTTGTGAACTTAGTCTCTGAGCTTTAATTTTTTAATCTGCAAAATGGGGATAATTAAATTTAGATGTATGCATAATAGTGAAACAAATAATGTAACTGGTTTAATGCAGAGTAAATGTTCACTAAATGATTGCTATTAGCTGCTATTCCAATGTGGGGAGGTGGGGCTGATCAAACAAAGGCCAGAATTGCTTTCGATCATTCACAGATTGGCTGTGCTATGGAGCGCCTCTACTTCCAGTAACTTAGAAATGCATTTGTTCTGTTTGAGGATTCTAAGAAGTTTTGCTAAAATGTCACTTGCCAAAAAGTGGGTTCATTTTATAAGTTTAAAAATTATAAAATCATGCTGATTCAGTGGTGAAATAGTATAATATAAATAGTTCATATAAATAATATTATATATAACATGTTTATATTAACTAATTTTTAATGTTTTTATTATTTCCTTTGTTATATAGCATAGCATTTCAGCTTTAAGTTCATCTTATCTCAGAAATTTTATATATGCCACTAATAGAGTCAATATTCATCTTTTAAATTCAGAAGAGATGTAATTTCTGATACAATCTGCTTCTGTAACTAAAGTGAGAGTACTGATAAGCTGAGCTTTGTGACTTTGGGCTAGGTATTGTAATCACTTTGAGTCTCAGTTTCCTTATCTGTACCCATCTCACAAAAGAATTAAGAAAGATAATGTATGTAAAATAACCTAGTGTCTGACCTATGGGAGAAAGCTTATATTAACGATATAATCCATATTATTGTTATTATTTGAATGATGGTAAGGTTTAAAAAATAGTTCATATAAAGCGTCTAAGACAGTGCTTGGTATAATATGTGCTCCATTATAAGTTTCTTTCTTAAATTTTTACATTTTCATTATGCTTATATACCTTTTTAAAAGGTATTCTTTGTGAATATTAATTGCTTCAGTATCCATGAACTAAATATGGCATATAATGACTAAATTTTTAAAAATTATGTAAATGTATTTTTTTCTTTAGCTTCCAGAGCAGTTGTAGCACAGCATGTTGCTCCACCTCCAGGAATAGTGGAAATAGATAGTGAGAAGTTTGCTTGTCAGTGGTAAGTGGTTTCTTTCTACTAAGGCTTTATCTTTGGGAAGAATAAAGCAAAAGAAAAAAGCAAATGTATTTCAGCAGTCATCCTTTTTAGTTAGAATAGATTATCATTTATACGAAGAATGGACAATGTAAAACCACTTCACCTATATTTTGGAATTATTTGAAAGAAAAATATTTATCAGAATCTTCAGAATTATAATAGTCTTTGACTAGAATTTTATTAAATTGCACTACCTAATTTCAGAGTATAATTTGTGTTAAAAAGTTTTCTTTGATTTTGTAGAAAATAACGTTTGTCAGATTGTAGAATTTGTTTTTCTTAAATTAAGGTTTTATTAAACTAAATTGGACTGACATTAAGAAAATAAAACCAAATTTTATTAAGTGTCTCATCTTTTTCTTCAAAAGCAAAACAACTTATTCATTGCTAGTTAATTTTTTCTTTTTGTGAGTAAGGGGAAACTAATCAAATGATAGACTAGCCAGTTTGTCTATATTGAAATGAGCAACTTTGAAAATAATATTTTCTTGAGAAGATTGAGTAGTTATATCTCAGCCATTTTCTGAAGGAAAAACAGAAGTTCGATTTCATTTTGTCTTGGATAGTTAGTTGCCTCTATATTATTTATGAATTTTAACTTAAATTATTTAGAAGATTAACAGATTGAAATGAAGATTATTTTCCTGTGAAGTATTACTTTTAAAACTTTCTTTCCTTGATCCCTTTCTCTATTCTCCCAACATTATTTGTTTGCTATTCCATACTCTGTCACTCTGTGTTCCATATTTTTGATGCTTTCATATCTTTGCTCCTATGACAGTTTTCTCTAGACTTCTCTACTTAAATCAGGTTTATGATTTTAAATATCTCTAATTATTTGCTTTCCTCACGTTCTATATAGTTATACCATGACCCTTTGTACTTGATGAATCTCTTCCAATAATGTTTGGAAATGTTTATCTTCTACATTGAAACCAAAAAAAGTTTTTTGTGTCTAGTTGTTTTGAAAACTCTGTACTCAAAGGTTTATGAAAGTTGAAAAAAGTATGTACCACATCCACTATAAAATGTGTGGTGTTAGGTATAAATTTGGTCTTATAAATCTCAGTTGCACATTGCTGCCACTTCTGGGGGGAGGAGGAAAGACTCATTTTACCATTATTTTATCATACTTATTATTTGATGCATTTTACAAGAAACAGTTGTAAGTTGGCCTGTTATATGTATAAGTCCTAGAAAGAGTCCTATAAGGGTAACTAGGCCTCCAATCCTAACTTGTAGGTGGAAATCGCTTTATGAAAAAGGAAAAACTAAGGTTTGAAATAATCTATAAGAATAGATTTTTCTGAAGTGGGGAATGAGAGTGTATAGCAATAGCTCATAATTTGGAACTTCTGTTATATTTTGATTATTACAAGACAAGGACCTGAGTAGATATTCACTAAATCAAACTATTTATTGCAGAATATTTGTTGCCGACAGACCAAATCTGTTCTCACTGGAATATAAACACAGTTTTTATTTTGTTGGTAATGATGTTTTACACTAAAATAAGTATGATTAAATAGTTAATCTCTTTATTTGATTTAGTCTAAAAGCTAGCATGTATTTTTGCTAATAATATATAAAGCAGTAAAATTTGACTAGGCATAATTATTAGTTTATAATACATTGCCTTCAAATGGTTGTAGCATACTTAAATATAGAGTCTCCTATAGAGTATTGCATAATGTAACTTATTTTTCTCCTCTTTTAGGCTAAATGCTCATTTTGAAGTAAATCCGGATTGTTCTGTCTCTCGAGCAGAAATGTATTCTGAGTACCTCTCAAC
This sequence comes from Eptesicus fuscus, assembly GCF_027574615.1. Classification (NCBI taxonomy): domain Eukaryota; kingdom Metazoa; phylum Chordata; class Mammalia; order Chiroptera; family Vespertilionidae; genus Eptesicus; species Eptesicus fuscus. The sequence goes on along the minus strand of NC_072479.1, from coordinate 62,530,874 downwards.
TTGCAGTAAATTAGCTCGTGGTGGAATCCTAACATCAACTGGATTTTATAAATGTCTTAGGTAGGATACATAGTTCTTAACTTTAAGTGAAGTTAATTTACATCACTTACAACTCTTCTTGTTCTTGAGAAATACCATACATATATATATATATAAATATATACATATATATATATAAATACCTCTACTACTTAAATACCATACATATATATATAAATATCTCTACTACTTAAAATTTCATATGGTTAGGTTGTAGTATGGTGGAAGTTTAAAACGGGAATTTTGGACATCACATCTGGTGTTTATGTTTGAACATTATGAGGTTTATCAAAGAAAGAGAAGGAGGAAATTAACTTTGTTTTTTTTCTGCCTACTTCTATATGTTAAAGACATGACTTTTGCCCTTTTTAATCTTGAATAATAAGCTATAACTAACACTCTTTAAATATTAAGGTTCTTTGACATTTTACAAATTTATAAAATAGGCATTGCCTAGAAGATGCAGGTTTTTTGTTAATTATATATGCAATAGAACTGTTTAAAACCCAACAATGTTAATAAATGATTATTTTAAAAACTGGAGAATTGATCTTTTATATTTCTTTCTCTGCTTCCCACCCTTGCAGAATATAGCTTGGAATCACACTGGTTCATACCTAAGTAGCAATGAATATATTGCTGCTGTTGTGTAAACATTGTTAGAAGTTAGTGATTTTTGCTAGTGTGCTAGTAATCAAAGCTGAGTATTGTGTACTTTACAGAACCGTGTTTCCAAATCATTCAGTGAAGAGAGTAGAGGATTCCAGTAATAGTGGGCAGTCGCATATTCATGTCGTAGGAGTAAAACGGAGGGCTATACCACTTCCCATTCAGATGTACTATCAGCAGCAACCAGTTTCTACTCCTGTTGTTCGTGTTGATTCTGTTCCTGATATATCTACAAATCCTTCACCTGCAGGTAATAATTTTTGCTGTTTTAAATATTACCAAGTTAATGAAATGTATATTGTATACATTAAAATGTATAACTTTTCCTTGTTTTTCCACTAGCATTTTCTGTTATTTAATCATATGATGCAAAGTTGTTAGATATTAATTTCTTAAAACTATTTTCTCATCTTAAGTAAAGTAATTCCTACATGCAGCTTTTCAGTCATACATTATAAAGTTTGACTTTTCTCCTATATTTTTAGGAATCCCTCATGGACCACAAACTGTAGGAAACCATTTTCAGAGGACTCCTGTTACAAATCAATCTTCAAATTTGACTGCAACACAAATGTCTTTTCCAGTACAAGGTGTTCATACTATGGCACAGACTGTTTCAAGAATTCCACCAAATCCTTCAGTTCATACCCACCAGCAACAAAATGCTCCGGTGACTGTCATTCAAAATAAAGCTCCAATTCCTTGTGAAGTTGTTAAGGCTACAATGATCCAGAATTCTATACCCCAGACAGCAGTTCCTGTTAGTATTGCTGTGGGGGGAGGAGCTACACAGAGTTCTGTGGTTCAAAATCATAGTACAGGGCCACAGCCTGTTACAGTTGTAAATTCCCAGACATTGCTTCATCATCCATCTGTAATTCCACAACAGTCTCCATTACACACCGTGGTACCAGGGCAGATACCTTCTGGCACTCCTGTTACTGTAATTCAACAGACTGTCCCACAAAGTCATATATTTGGCAGAGTACAGACCATGCCAGCATGTACTTCTACAGTTTCACAGGGTCAACAGTTGATCACCACATCACCCCAACCTGTGCAAGCTTCATCTCAACAGACATCAGCTGGTAGCCAGCCACAAGACACTGTTATCATAGCACCCCCACAGTATGTAACAACTTCTGCATCTAATATTGTCTCAGCAACTTCAGTACAGAATTTTCAGGTAGCTACAGGACAAATGGTTACTATTGCTGGTGTCCCAAGTCCACAACCCTCAAGGGTAGGGTTTCAGAACATTGCACCAAAACCTCTCCCTTCTCAGCAAGTTTCATCAACGGTGGTACAACAGCCTATTCAACAACCACAGCAGCCAACCCAACAAAGTGTAGTGATTGTAAGCCAGCCAGCTCAACAAGGTCAGACTTATGCACCAGCCATTCACCAAATTGTTCTTGCTAATCCAGCAGCTCTTCCAGCTGGTCAGACAGTTCAGCTAACTGGACAACCAAACATAACTCCATCTTCCTCACCATCACCTGTCCCAGCTTCTAATAACCAAGTCCCTACTGCCATGTCATCTTCTTCCACCCCTCAATCACAGGGACCACCTCCTACTGTCAGTCAAATGCTATCTGTGAAAAGACAGCAGCAGCAGCATTCACCAGCACCTCCACCTCAGCAGGTACAAGTACAAGTTCAGCAGCCACAAGTACAGATGCAAGTTCAACCACAGCAAACAAATGCAGTTGGTCAGCCTGCTTCTGGTGAGTCAAGCCTGATAAAACAGTTGCTGCTTCCAAAACGTGGTCCTTCAACTCCAGGTGGTAAGCTTATTCTCCCAGCTCCACAGGTTCCTCCCCCTAATAATGCAAGAGCTCCTAGCCCTCAGGTGGTATACCAGGTGGCCAATAACCAAGCAGCAGGTTTTGGAATGCAGGGGCAAACTCCAGCACAGCAGCTGTTAGTTGGGCAGCAAAATGTTCAGTTGGTCCAAGGTGCAATGCCATCCACAGGAGGAGTGCAAACTGTGCCCATCTCGAACTTACAAATATTGCCAGGTCCACTGATCTCAAATAGCCCAGCAACCATTTTCCAAGGGACTTCTGGCAACCAGGTAACCATAACAGTTGTGCCAAATACAAGTTTTGCAACTGCAACTGTGAGTCAGGGAAATGCAACTCAGCTAATTGCTCCAGCAGGAATTACCATGAGCGGGACCCAGGCAGGAGTTGGACTTCAGGTGCAAACGCTTCCAGCCAGTCAAGCATCTCCAGCTGGACAATCATCTTGTACTACTGCTACTCCCCCATTCAAAGGTGATAAAATAATTTGCCAAAAGGAGGAGGAAGCAAAAGAAGCAACAGGTTTACATGTTCATGAACGTAAAATTGAAGTCATGGAGAACCCGTCCTGCAGACGAGGAACCATGAACACCAGCAATGGGGATACAAAAGAAAATGAAATGCAGGTGGGAAGTCTTTTAAATGGGAGAAAGTACAGTGACTCAAGTCTACCTCCTTCAAACTCAGGGAAAATTCAAAGTGAGGCTAATCAGTGCTCACTAATTAGTAATGGGCCATCATTAGAATTAGGTGAAAATGGAGCATCTGGAAAACAGAACTCAGAACAAGTGGACATGCAGGATATCAAAAGTGATTTGAGAAAACCTTTAGTTAATGGAATCTGTGATTTTGATAAAGGAGATGGTTCTCATTTAAGCAAAAACATTCCAAATCACAAAACTTCCAATCATGTAGGAAATGGTGAGATATCTCCAATGGAATCACAAGGGACACTAGATGCCACTCAGCAAGATACTGCCAAAGGTGATCAACTAGAAAGAATTTCTAATGGACCTGTATTGACTTTGGGTGGTTCACCATCTGTGAGCAGTATACAGGAGGCTTCAAATGTGGCAACACAGCAATTTAGTGGTACTGATTTGCCTAATGGACCTCTAACTTCAAGTTTGAATTCAGATGTGCCTCAGCAACGCCCAAGTGTGGTTGTCTCACCACATTCTACAACCTCTGTTATACAGGGGCATCAAATCATAGTTCCCCACTCAGGATCAAGAGTGTCCCATTCTCCTGCCCTACCATCTGATGTTCGGTCTACAAATGGCACAGCAGAATGCAAAACTGTAAAGAGGCCAGCAGAAGATAATGATAGGGAAACAGTCACAGGAATTCCAAATAAAGTAGGCGTTAGAATTGTTACAATCAGTGACCCCAACAATGCTGGCTGCAGTGCAACGATGGTTGCCGTGCCAGCAGGAGCAGATCCAAGCACTGTAGCTAAAGTAGCAATAGAAAGTGCTGTTCAGCAAAAGCAGCAGCAGCCACCGTCATACATACAGAATGTGGTCCCACAGGTAAGTCATTCTACTATTACACTGCTCTTTTAAAAATTCTGATCTGGAAATACTATTTTAGGGGAAAATGTACTATTTTTCTGTCTCACCTTGAAGTGTTAAGTGTCAGCTTATCAATGTACTCAAGCTGTTGTGCTCTTTTGTTTTTCTCTGTTTTTTTTGTAATGTTAAATGGTTTTCAATTGTTAAACCTGTGTGCCACAAGAGGGACACTGGTGTGCCCCCAGAATTTTTAAAACATGTAATACCTAACTATTTAGTCAGGAGCACGGACCCCTTTTCCCTGAGATTATCAAATTAAAAAATGAAAACGGCAACACAATAGCCGTCTGGTGTGAATGAATCAAATTTATAACTATTCTTTTGTCAAATGGGCTGCAGAATTTTAGTAATTAGTATATGCGTGCCATGAGATGAAAGAGGTTGAAAATTGCTGACTTAGCACATAGTTTAAAGAGTATCCTATTTAATAAAGAGGGAATATGCTAATTGACCCTCACACTGTCACAAAGATGGCAGTGCCCACAGCCAATAAGGAGGGGATATGCTAATTCACTGCCACGCCCTCAAAGATGGCAGCACCCACAGCCACAAGATGGCCGTGCCCAGTCCCCTCAGCCCCGCCGGGGCAGCAGGTGTGTGGCAGGGCCGAGCCCGCCCCCAAGTGGGCCTGGCCGCTCTGCGCGCCTGCTTCTGGAGTCCCCCAGTCCCTTCAGCCCCCCAGCTGCCCAGGTCTGGCCCGAGGCGCAGGCAAGCCTCGAATGGTGGCTGCCCAGCTGCCCAGGGCCTCCCGAGGCTCAGGTAACCAGGGCCAGCTGAGGCTTGTGCTGCCAGTAGTGGCAGCAGCAGAAGTGTGATGGGGCGTCACCTTCCCCAATCACTGGGTCGCCTCCCACCCCTGAGGGCTCCCAGACTGAGAGGGGGCAGGCTAGGCTAAGGGACTCCCCCTCCAGTGCATGAATTTTCATGCACCGGGCCTCTAGTTTTGTTATAAATCCAAATTATTAATTCTATAGACCCAAGGTGGAGAAGCACTTGTAATCTAATCTTTTGGAGACTTTTTGAAATATAATTGTCTCTTGGAGTTTGGGGTGGAGTAGTGTTGCTGCTAAGAGTACTCCAAAAGGGAATTTCTGTATTTGATTTTGACATGTGTGGGCTTTTTTAAAGCTCTTTTCATAGTACTTCTGTAAAAAGGATGAATCCCATAAGAATTATCAAGTGTGTTCTTGTTATATTTATGTATTAAATCAATAGCCTTTGGTTTTTAAAAAATATTATTTACTAGTATAATTTCAGTTTGTTTCAGCTATTTGATATTTTTAATTTTGTGTTTCTTATCCCCTTGCTCTACTGTCATGTTTCTGCTCTTCCCTTTTTAATATCTTCTATTCCATCTGCATGCCTTTGTAAAGAAATGTGTTTTCTAGGTCAGTGCTACTATATTGAGGGTTCAATTAGCCTATAGACTTTAAGGACAATCCTATAAGCTATTTCTACTGAAACTAGGGATTCACTTAACAGTTGTCTCTCACCTATTTCCTGTAACACTTCTTCACTCTTTCTTTCTTAATTATTACTACATAGCCAGAACCTTCTGTGACTTGCCAACTCGACTAGCACTCTTCTGGCTTGGGTTTCTTCTCTGTGCTTATGGTGATGATAGCAGATCTGTGGTCATTGTTAGCATTAGTACTAAACCTAGGTGTGGGGAAAGGAGAGGAAGCAAACAAAAGATGAAAGAATAGCTTAGCTAGTTTGGCTCAGTGGATAGAGCGTTGACCTGCAGACTGAAGGGTCCCAGGTTCGATTCTGGTCAAGGGATATGCCCAGGTTTTGGGCTCAATCCCCAGTATGGGGCGTGCAGAAGGCAGCCAATCAATGATTTTTTCACATCATTGATGTTTCTATCTATCTCTTTCACTCCCTTCCTCTCTCTGAAATCAATAAAAATATATATTTTTTAAAAAGATGAAAGAACAGAGGATCCCTTGCTTTAGAATAGTTCATCCATAATCTTTGTTCATGTGAATGGGTAAAGCTGGACAATGCTGCTCTGGGGGCATAATGAGATTGTAATCCATATGTTAGTATTGCTCAGATGTATTTCAGGGTACCTAAATACGTTAACTATTCTTTAGTGGATGTTATGAGCATGGCAATAATTAATATTGAGTTTGGATGGAAAATACTAAATCATCTTTACTCAAACTTCTACAAATTGAGTTTTTTATTAAACACTAAAATAATGTTAGTATAATGTCTAGCATGTAGTAAACATTCAATTAGTTGGGTTTTTATAATTTTCTTTTATTTAATAATCTCCCAATTCATCTTGATTATGTGCCTGCTGTTTATTCCTTGTATATTCCATTATAATCCTAAATATTTACTATAGCGTAAGCCAAATTAGAGAAAAACTGCATTACTGTGAAGTTGTTTCAACCCTTATTTTTTGATTCTTTAATCTTTCAATGTGGTTATATTCCATAATGAAATCTAAGTAACAAAAACAATAATACTAGCTAATAAGACTACAACCTGTGCTAGGAACTTTGTACCAAAGCATTTTCTCATTTAATCTTCACAACTCTATTAGGTAAAAATTTTAATTATATTTTAGAGATGAGGTCCCAGGATGTAAATAAGTCACCCAGAGTCACTGCCATGTTGACCTCATATTGGTTACCACAAATACGAAGTGGTACAAGGACTGAAACCTGGGTGTGTGTCTGAAACCAAAACTCATTTCTCCATTATTTTAAAAGGTTCCTTTTTTAAAAGTTCTAGGAAGCCCTTTTATATCTAACATACTCATTAATTGAACTATTATGATATAGGATGTGATTACCATTAAATGATAATTTTAGAACATTAATGCTAAAACTCTTAATACATTGGACTTACATGCATCTAATTCGAGCCATAAAAGTCAGCCATTTGTTCCTAATCTGGGTATTAAATTGTAGTGTATTTCTAAAATTGGCATTTGGTTGGCATGTAAAAAACTTAAAAATTTGCTAGGAAAAAGAGACGTATACATGGTGTCTATGAGAATGAGAGTAAAAAACAAGCATTCTTATGTATAGTACTTAGCACAGTGCCTGCTACATAGGCACTGAGTAATGGTGCAGGTAATATTTTATCTTCCTGTATAGGATACTGTTCAAGATGACATCATATGTTTCCTTTGAAGGGTAGACTCTTGGGCCTTCTTAAGAGCCTGCTAATAGCTCTGGCTGGGTAGCTCAGTTGGCTAGAGCATCATCCTGATAACACCAAGGTTGTGGGTTCGATCCCCAGTCAGGGCACATATGGGAAGCAACCAATAAATGGAACAGCAAATTGATGTTTCTCTCTCTCCCTCTCCCTTTCTTCTCTGTCTCTAAAATCAGTACAATAAAAATTTTTAAAAAGAGTCTAAGAGAAAATCATTTTCATTGTTGCCCAGATTCTTTAAATTTCTTTATATACTCTTAAAGTTGCATTTTAGACCTTGGTTTAACACCATTTTACATTTGAATTGGTTCCTTAAAAGAGTAGATGAAATAGAGGATTTTAAATGTGATTTTTAAAAATATTTTTTTTTTAGCCAAACATTATTTTCACAAGTTTAAGGGATCTGGAGACGTTAAGGAGGCATCTGGACCCCAAGAAGGGGTTTCCAGACTTGCAGAATGCTCGGGTGTAGAAAGACTACAGGGAAATGACCCTGCTGAGAATGACCAACAGCTAATCCTTTCTAATAAATATCATTGTTATTTCATTTTTTGAGTTTATTCCTTCTCCTATTAATCAGCTGCATTAATTTAATTTCAGGAAAAATTTAGCAATAGAGAACTACATATGAAAGTAAATTGTATGATCGTAGACTTTGTATTTCAGTAGTATTTTAAATGAGTAGTTTATATAAATACAAAATAAATTGTATTTACTTCAAGGCAAATTTTCTATTCGTAGTTACTTAATTTCATTCTGTTATATTTGCTAGTTAAAGTGCAAGATACAGGATACTGTTTCTCAAAATCCTACCCTCTTCAGCTCTTTAGGAATTGGTATCTTCTGAAGTTATAAAGAAAAAGGAAAAATGAATTGAAAAACGAAACAAATTTTAGTTTACAAATACTTACCTAAAGACTTGTCTTTCTCAGGAGCATGTAAAGCACATGTTGAACATGCCTCTATCTATTAATTTCATGGTCTGATGATATGCCAAATTCTTGTATGTAAAAATAGTTTACTTTAAGAATGTGCCTATTTCAAGTATTTTTATATGTTGCTCCCAGTTCCCTGTCCTTCACACATGAATCTTTCCTAAAATGGTACTGTGTAAGCTGTGAATATTGATATCTTCCTGGTTCCTTTCTTTCTTTGTGTACTAAACTTCTATGTATTCTCCTTAAGAATGTAATTTATTGAAAATAGCAACATTATTTATTTCTAAAATTGGTATTTGGTTGGCATATAAAAATTTGAGCTTAAAAAGTTACTCAACCCATCAGCAAGCAGATCTGTAGCCTTAAAGGGGCAGCATAGATCACTTTAGCAAGAATCGGGAGAATAAGATTTGGGTTTAATTTGAGTACTAGTGTTCAAATTTGTAGACCAGGAGTACATAACTAAGGAAGGCATTACCACTAAACAGCTTTTTGTTTACATCTCAGTGTATTCTTACAAGAGAGGCTTGGAATGTATTAACTAGATTTATATTTAACAAGAGAAAAAAAAATCATAGTTTAAGAAAATGAGGGAATGTTAGAGCAGGAAGAGCCTGAGATGTTATCTTGTACAAAATCCTCATTTTTAAGTGTTGAAGTAAATTTCCCACCCACACAAAGAACATCTGTTTCCCATGATTTCTGTTGTTGTCTTAATTCTGTCTAAAGATCTGTACGTTTAGACAAAGTGAGAGTAAATCTATTTCTTCTTCCCTACTAGGGTTTACAACTATCTCTTCTTACTTCTTTATTAGAATGCACTTTCCCAGTTCCTTCAGTTAGATCTTAGATATCCTGGTGTCTGGTTTATTCATCATCTTATGTACCTCAACCAGTTTCATTTTATAAATGATTTCAAAATGAACAAAGTATATTTTTAATATTTAATAATTTATTTTGAGAAAAATAGATATGGCTATAGTTTTTCTAACAGATTGAAATGTTTAAGTTTTAGAATTAACTAAATTTATTTTAAAGTTTAATATTAATAAGAAAGTAAGGATTTAAGAGCCTGAGATTCCAAGTTTTATATCAAGAAATAGTGTAACTGAGAATTTTCAGCCATAATTTACTCTTGAAAAGGTGATAAAGGAAAGCAAGATTATAATTTCTCATTTTAACAAAGAGCAATATGTTTTCCAATACACACACACACACACACACACACACACACACACACACACCTGCTACATTAACTAACATTTTATGTTAATTTTACATACACAGAAATCACAGAATTGTTTCAAATCTGTTGTGTAATTTTACTTTTCTGGTCACTCACTGTGGGAGTTGTGCCTTTTCTGTCTTGATTAAAAGAAGAAACTAATAGTAAAAATTAGCTCTTTCTCAATAGAATAGAGCATTGATATAGAATATTCTTCAAGAGTAACTATTCCAAAAAAAGTCACTTTGAAATCTACTTTACATTTACATTTCAGTTAGGGATGCATTAATGATTTGGCAAGTCACTGCAAACAAGAATGTAAAGAAAAAGTAAACTTTTATATCCTGAAAGAAATACATTTTGCATTCTTATGTAAACCTACTTCTTAAAACAGAATTTAAATTGTAGTTTGAAAAATATGCAGTACAATACATTGTCAGATACATGTTTCCAGCATTAATTTGTGTTGATAGACATTTGTAGTTGATCTGTCACTGTCCCCAAAGTAAAATCAATCATCTTCCCTCCAAAATTTTGTTTCCCTTCTGGGCTTCTCTATTAGAATAATAATAATAGTAACACTTGCCATTTATTGAGAATCTAGAGCTAGGCTCTTCATGTATAATTTCTCTAGTCTTCCCGTCATCTCATAAGACAGATTTTATTGCTTACATTTTATAGATGAGGGAACTGAGGATCAAAGAGAATAAGTAGGTTGCCCAACGTCACAAAGCTAGTTAAAAGGCATATTGATGAACAACATAAACTGATGAACAAAAGCAGATCCAGAGACAGAGAAACATCGATCAGATGCTCAGACCTCAGAGGAAAAGTAGGGAGGGAGGGAGTAAGGGGGAGAGATCAACCAAAGGACTTGTACGCATGCATATAAGCATAACCAATGGACACAGACACCAGGGGGTGAGGGCATGAATGAGAGTGGAGTGTGGGGGGGGGGGGAGGATTAGGACACATATGTAATACCTTAATCAATAAAGGAAAAAAAAAAAGGCGTATTGAAATTTGAGTTCTGATCTGTCAAGCTGGAAAGTTCACATCTTATCCATGACACACCTGCATTGCTCTAACATGCATGTTTTTCATGCATTCTTAAGGGTGGGATCCTATTATAGAAACAATTTCATCATATCCCAAAAGTGGATTGTTTCTCCTTAGAGCTTGGAACTCACAATATTGTATGAATTTACATTTCTGAGAACTTTTTCAACATTTTATTTTCTTCTTAACTTTTATGGTATAAGCCTTATATGTTTGTGTTTTGTCTATTTTTTTAAAGTTATTATGACTTTTTAATCTGAGACTTTTCAGAAATTTTAAACTAAGCTTTACCCAACCATTTCTAATATTTCCTAATAAACGAACAAGTACATTTTCTCAGTTTAAATTTATTGACTTTAAAGAATGCTTTGAAAATGTTGTGCCACCATTTCTAGGAGAAATTCGATATTATTTTTCCCCTTTGTCATTTTATAAATGAAATCTGAGTTAAGGATTCAAAGAAAATGTATTGCCTCAAATGTTTTAAGCTACATTATAATTATTTACCTATGTATTTTTCAGAGAGAAAGGGATGTGATATAGAAGGGTGGGGGAAACACCTTATATTTAAAAGGCTAATACCTACAATTAGAATCCTTTCAATTGTATTATTCATCAAAAGTTATAACTGAGCAACTTTAAAAACTAAAGTTGTTAGTTAAAACAGCTTACTGTAAAATAATATTGACAACATTTTACTTAAATGGTTACATTATTATTTTTTTACTCTGAAATTTCCTTTGCTTTCTACTATACTCTGTTTTATGCCACATTTATTACAAAATCTAAAAGGAAATATGCAAAGAAATAATAATTTGTAGTTGATTTGTTCTTGTGAAGAAGATGCGTAAGTAAATGAAATGGGTACATTTTATAGTCATTTTAATCTATAATTGTGTGTTGCTACCTAATTTATTAATATAAAAAATCTTAATTCTAAATAATGTATATTCTATAACAATAACAACAATGTGACCTTGCCTCTGTAGTCAAGTGAAATAAAGGAATCTGACTTCCTAAATATTTCTGTAAAAATAGCTATCTTCTTAAATCATTTTTTAAATTAAAAAAATACTTTTAAAAGATAGTCATTAAAACTACAAATGTAAATTTCATGTTAGAAGTGCACAACTACCAACATAATCAAACTTAGAAGCTTATACTATAAAATATGAATGTTTTCTAATGTCATCTCACAAATCATGCGGTTGTGCTTTTCCACAGAACACTCCTATGACGCCTTCACCAGCTGTACAAGTGCAGAGCCAGCCTAACAGTTCTCAGCCTTCTCCATTCAGTGCATCTAGTCAACATGGGGATTCAGTGAGAAAACCTGGACACAACTTCATGTGTCTGTGGCAGTCTTGTAAAAAGTAAATGGCAATTTTATTTGATATACATAAATGTTCTTTGTTTTAGAATGCTTTTACATTCAATTTCTGTCATCTATAGTTTATGAAAATTTTCTTTTTAAACCATTTTTAGCAAAAATATTTTATGTTAATTTAAGAGTGATGCTTATGTAGATCCGGTGGCACCTAAGCTAAGAAATTTATATAAATGTCGGAAAGAGCTTCAATGGTAGGCTGTTAGGGAATGTGTTTCAATATTAGTTTTTTTGTTTTGTTTTGCTTTTTTTGTCCTAGCATCTGACATATGTTAATACCAGATGTGAGTCATGTTATTTCCAAGGTTCTAACAAAGTAATTTGCAGAAAGTCATTAGTATGTTTGTTTGCTTTTGTTTTTTAATTCATTTCATTTCATTATATATTTTATTTTTAAATTATAGTTGATGTACAATATTAGTTTCAGATTTACAACTCCATGATTAGACACTTATATAATTTATGAAGTGATCACCCTAATAAATGTAGTACCCATCTGATATAGTTACTATAATATTATTGACTATATTCCCTGTGCTGTATTTTATTTCCCTGTGTCTATTCTATACCAATTTGTACTTCTAAATCCCTTTACCTTTTTCACCCATCCCCTAAGCTCCCTCCACTTTGACAACACTCAAAATGTCCTCTATATCTATGAGTCTGTTTCTGTTCTGCTTGTTTATTTTGTTTTTTAGATTCCACATGTAAGTGAAGTCATCTGGCATTTGTCTTTCTTTGTCTGACTTATTTCACTCAGCACAATACCCTCTTGTTATGGATCCATGTTGTGGATGGCAAGATTTCATTCTTTTTTATGGCTGAATCATATTCCATTATAAAGGGTGGGGCAAAAGTAGGGTTACAGTTGTGAGTATGCAAAACAATTTATTCTTATATTTTTATTTATTAATTATTTTCCATATGAACAACCATAAAGCTACTTTTGGCCCACCCTGTATATATGCACCACTTCTTTATCTGTTTGTCTATTGATGGACACTTAAGTTGCTTCCATATTTTTGCTATTGTAAAAAATGTTACAATAAACATATAAATATATGTCTCTTTGATTTAGTATTTTGGGTTTCTTTGAATAAACACCCAGAAGTGGAATTGCTGAACGTTTTTTTCCTCTTTTATAGTCTTTGCTTTAAGTCTGTTTTGTCTGGTGTAAGTTTTGCTACCCCAGCTGTTTTTTTTGTATATTTGTTTGTTTCCATTTTCATGAAATAACTTTTTCCATCCCTTTTCTTTCAGTCTGTGTCTTTCCAACTGAAGTGAGTCTCCTGTAGACAGCATATGTAAGGGTTATATTTTCTTTTCCATTCAGTCACCCTATGTCTTTGGAGCATTTAATCCATTTGATTTGCATTTAAAGTAATAGTTGTCCTGGCTAGGTAGCTCAGTTGGTTAGAGTGTTGTCTTGATACACCAAGGTTGCAGGTTCAGTCTTTGGTCAGGATACATACAAGAAGCAGCCAGTGAGTGAGTAAATAAGTGGAACAACAAATTGGTGTTTTTCTCCCTGTGTGTCTCTCTCTTTCCATTCCTCTCTTTCTCTAAAATTAATAAATAAAATTTATTAATTGTTAATAGATATGCATTTATTGCCATTTTATTATTCCTATTTTTAATCATTTTCTTAATGAGACCCTTTAATATGTCTTACACACTAGTTTGGTGGTGATGAATCCCTTTAGCTTTAGATTCATATCTAGGAAGCACTTGATGTGTGCTTTGATCCTAAATGATAGTTTTGCTGGGTAATCTTGGTTGCTTTTCATCACTTTGAATATTTCTTGCCAATTCCTCTGCCCTGCAAAGTTTCTGTTGATAAATCAGCAGACAGTCTTATGGGAGTTCCCTTGTAGGTAACTAACTGCTATTCTTTGCTGCTTTTAAGATTCTCTCTTTGGCCGAAACCGGTTTGGCTCAGTGGATAAAGTGTCGGCCTGTGGACTCAAGGGTCCCAGGTTCGATTCCGGTCAAGGGCATGTACCTTGGTTGCGTGCACATCCCCAAGTAGGGGGTGTGCAAGAGGCAGCTGATCGATGTTTCTCTCTCATCGATGTTTCTAACTCTCTATCCCTCTCTCTTCCTCTCTGTAAAAAATCAATAAAATATATTTTAAAAAAAAAGATTCTCTCTTTGTCTTTAACCTTTGCCTTTTTAATTATGATGTGTCTTGGTATGGGTCTCTTTGGGTTCATCTTATTTTGGACTCTGTGCTTATTGGACTTGTATCTCTATTCTATTATAGGTTAGGGAAGTTTTCTTGTCATTTTTAAAAATAGGTTTTTAGTTTCTTGCTCCTCTCTCTTCTCCTTCTGCCATCCCATGATGTGAATGTTGATACACGTGAAGTTGTCCCAGAGGCTCCTTATAGTATCCTCATTTGGGGGGAATCTTTTTCTTTTTGCTGTTCTGATTCAGTGTTTTTTGCTTCCTCATATTCCAAATCATTTATTTGATTCTCTGATTCATCTACTCTACTATTGATTCTCTGTAATGTATTTTTCATTTCAGTTATTGTGTTCTTCGCTTCTGAAGGGTGCTTTTTTTGTGTTTTCTATCTCCATTTTTGTTTCCTATCTCTTTGTTGAAGTTCTCACTAAGTTCATCTACTGTTCCCCTACTTTCATTGAGCATCCTTATAACCAGTGTTTTGAACTCTTGACTCTGCATCTGATAGATTCTATGTTTCCATCTTCTTTAGTTCTTTTTCTGGAGTTTTGTTCTGGTCTTTCATTTGGGACATATTTCTTTGTCTCCTCATTTTGGTTACCTCTCTGTGTTTGTGTCTTTGTGTAGGTAGAGCTGCTATGGCTCCTAGTCTTGGTACAGTGACCTTATGTAGTAGGTGTCCTGTAGGTTCCTGTGGCACAGCCCTCCAAGTGTGCCCTCCATGTGAGCTGTGTGCACCCTCCTTTTGTAGTTGTGCCTTGATTATTGTTAGCACATCAATGGGAGTGATTTACCCCCAGGCTGACCCCACAGAGCAGAACTCACTTTAGCAGGTCTCAGGTACCCAATGAGTCTACCAAGTTTGTTGATCATGGAGGTGGTGGGTGGTGCTTCAGCATGGTCTGAAGATGTCTATTGGGTACATTGGATCAGTGCCTCCTGGGAGGTGGAGGCCAATCTCAGCCATTGCTTATGCCCTGCCCAGGGCCACTGGACATGAGCTTCAAAATGATCTGCAGCTGGCTACTACTTGAGCTGGGCTTGGAGGTGTCTGGAAGATGTCAAGCTGTGAACCAAGGGTGCTAGTGCCAGGCCTGGGGTTACTTAGCAAAAGGTAGAGTTATGCTGCTTATTTGAGAGATTTTAGGAAAGTCTTTTAGGAAAATTGGCAGCACGAGCCAAGACAGGCCTTTTGTAAGGAAAAGTCTGAAGGACTTGGGTGGGCCCAAAAGTTGGGTTGGGTGGGGTCTCAGGCAGTCATCAGGGTGGGGCTAACTGTTAAATTAATCAGGTTGATGGAGACTCAGAAATAGCGCCTGCCTTTGGGTTCTTTGGGGGAAGGGCTCAGAAAAGGAACAACGGCCTTTGCCAGCACTTCTGTCTGGAAGAAAGCTACCCCTCCAGCTCTTGACCTGATGCCAGACAGTTCAGTTCCTATCCGTGTGTCCCCAGTGGCAGTTGAGCTGCTTTGCTAGCATTGGAGCTCAGAGGGAGTGAGTCCAAGTATGTCTGACTGCACCCTTTAAAGAATGCCTTATGTCCAGCCAGTGTGGCTTGGTGGTTGAGTGTCGACCTATGCATCAGGAGGTCAAGGTTTGATTCCCAGACAGGGCATATTCCTGGGTTGCAGCCTTGATCTCTAGTGCAGGATGTTTAAGAGGCAGTCTTTCAGTAGTTCTCCTTCATCATTGATATTTCTATGTCTCCCTCTCCCTTCCTCTCTGACATCAATAAAAACATTAAAAAAAAAAAAAAAAAAGAATGCCTAGGACTCCAGCAGCACTTTGTCTCACTCAGCCACATTTTCTGCTGGTTTTCACAGCCAGAAGTTATGGGGACTTCTCTTCCCAGCACTGGAACCCTGGGCTCGGCAGGGCCAGGTGTGGGCCTGGGACCCCTGGCTCCCCAGGAAGGACCTCTGCTGCTGAGATATCCCTCCAACTTTTTAACCACAGGTGGGTTGGGGACCAGCCCATTCTGCATATCTTTCCCTCCTACCAGTCTCAATGTGGCTATTCTCTATATTTTTAAATGAGTATTTCTGTTCAGGTAGATTTCAGGTGGTTTTGAAATGGTTGTTCTGTGGTGTAGTTGTAATTTTGATGTGGTTGTGGGAGGTTACTAGTACTGCATTTACCTACATCGCCATCTTGACTGGAAGCCCAGTGTTAGTTTTCAACGAGAGAATCTGATTTTTTTGTTTGGCTATGAAGAGAGATAGGTTTTTTTAAAGTGACTATAAGTTAGTGGACACTGAAGAATTTCTATATATTGAAACTTAAAGTTAATAATCTGTTAGGAAAAATGGCTTGTCTTAAATTTGATTAAAACAAAATCTTAGTTCCTTTAACAATACTCAGCCAAGAACCTTTGCCATGTCACATTTTAGAGTTCTAAGACTAATGTACTTGTCTTAATGAAATAATACTCTCATCTTTTAGATATCAAAGATGCTCTTTCACTTTTCCTAACTGATAGCAGAAATCAGATAATTTTAAAAATTATATTTGCTCTTTATAATATTAGACTTTGTATTTCACTGTGAACTTCATATACAGATTTGTTGTAGGATTGTGGCTATCAATATAGCCCAGGGATTGTTAACAGTATGCAAAATTTTTTTGGACAGTGTTTCTCATCTTAAAATCTCAACCCAGAAGTGGGGTCATGAGATCATCTTGTTCAGTCTCTACCAGTGAGTTTTTGCCTCATTCCTTTGCAATTAAAAAATGAATAAAATATATCAGAGTCTATTCATGTTAGTAAGGGTAAGTATTGTTTCTAGTTATATATTGTGTCCACATGGGGGCAGGATCTTTGACCACATGGGGCAGCTATATTGTGTGTTGCAGTGATGGTCAATCAGCATATTACTCCTTTATTAGATAGGATAGAGGCCTGGTACAGGGGTGGGGGCCAGCTGGTTTGCCCTGAAAGGGTGTCCCTGATCAGGGTGGGGTTCCCTTGGGGCGTGGGGCGACCTGAGCGAGGGGCCTGTGGTGGTTTGCAGGCCAGCCACGCCCCCTGGCAACCCAAGCGGAGGCCCTGGTATCTGGAATTTATTTTCCTTCTACAATTGAAACTTTGTAGCCTGGAGCGGAGCCAAGCCTGGGGCTCCCTCTGCAGCGGCAGCCATTTGTGTTGGGGTTATAATTGAAACTTTGTTGCCTTAAGCGGGTGGGCCCTGCCAGGGTGTTCGGAAAGCTTTGCTTCCCCTGTTGCCGGTGGCAACCCTGGCCTGCTCTTTCAAGCTCCATTCTGACTCCATTTCTGTTTGAATTCGTTTACCTTCTATAATTGAAACTTTGTAGCTTGAGTGGAGGCTTAGGCCTGGCAAGGGCAGGCGGAAAGCTTGTTTCCCTGTGTTGCCTGGGAAACCTTGCTCTCTGTGGCTGTAGCCATCTTGGATGGGTTAATTTGCATACTCACTCTGATTGGATGGCGGGTGTGGCTTGTGGGCGTGGTTTGTGGGTGTGTCGGAGGTATGGTCAATTTGCATATTTGTCTATTATTAGGTGATATATGTGTATGTGCTAGATCATAGTGTATAATCTGTTTGTCAAAAAGGTTCTTTAGTCCTAGTTGGTGTGGTTCAGTTGGTTGGAGCATCATCCCATGCACCAAAAGGTTTTGGGTTTGATTCCCAGTTAGGGCACATACCTAGGTTGCAGGTTTGATCCCTAGTCAGAATGTGTAGGAAAGGCAACTGAACGATGTTTCTTTCTCTCCCTTCCTTCCTCTCTTAAAAAAAATTTTTTTTAAGGTTGCTTAAAAATTAGTGCTCTAGGCTGTTTCTGATTATTTTTTTCATTCATTTAATTCAACCATATATCTTTTTTGTGTGTGTAGCTTTTGGAATAGGTACTCTACTAATACTATTTGTTGACTAAAAAGTTTAATAATAGCTGCTTTACTTGAAGTGTCTAGAGTATTTTAAGAAATCACCCTGGCCAAGTAGCTCAGTTGGTTAGTGTTGCTATTTAAAGTTGCAATAATCATATGCTTTAATGCTTTCATAGAATTAAAGTGGTTTTGAATATGCATTTAACCTGTTTTTATGATTGTATCTGTAGTACGATCATACTTTACATAGACTTTTTGTATTTGTAATTCTTTTTTTCTGTATATTATATAGATTGTTTAATTGAGCCACCCACACTTGTACCATGGTATCAGTGCATACTAGGATTGTGTTTTTCATCTGCAGGCATGTATCTTGAAAAAATGGAGACACCCCCTCCCCCCTCCCCCCTCCCCTTTAAACATAATCTACACCTCTGCAGAAAAAGAATATTAATCCCTTCAATATAGGGTGGGCCAAAATGGGCTTACAGTTGTGAGCATGCAAAACCCTTAATGACTGTTTCTCATACTCACAACTGTAAACCTACCTTTGGCACACTCTGTATTGAGTTCTTCAGATATCAGTCAGTATTTACATTTCTCCATTTGTTTTGTTTATTTAGAGTTTGAATTGGTATACAAGATTGCCTCTGGTTGAGAAGTCCTTTAAATCTCTTTTAATCTGTAGATTACCTCCCCCTCCCTCTTGTTTTCCTTGCAGTTTTTCATTGATAAAAGTAGTTCATTTGTCCTGTAGAGCATCACAATCTGAATTTTGCTGGTATTGTTTGGCATGTTACTCTGGCCCTATATTTTCTCTCAGTTGGTAGTTAGGTCTAGATGTTTGATCAGATTCTGGTGTGATTTTTATAAACAACCATTTTATTGTTAATAATTCTTTATTGTTGAAACTATTACATATGTCGCCTTTTTTCCCCATTGACCCCCTCCAGCCCGCCCCAGTCCTCCCGCTCCCCATCCCAGGCCTTCAGCTCCCTATTGTCTGTGTCCATGGGCTATGCATTCAAGGTCTTTGGTTGATTACCTCCCACCCATCCACCCTCCTGCCTTCCCTCCGAGATTCTGCACTCTGTACCATGCTACCAACATTTTAGAAATGACATGGGTACTTCCATCAGGAGATATGTAATATCTTGTCTCTATTTTTGTGACATAAACAGCCATTAGAATCATTGCATAGATCCATTAATTCATTAAGTGTTTTAAAATGTAAAAGTTCTTTTATCAACACTTTGATTTTTCTGAGGAATAGTTTCTAGAGAAAAGGTTAGGTAGGTTTTTTATTATTTCTCTTATTTACCAATTTTCAAAATAATGAGTTGTTTACTAACACTATACAAAGGTGACCATGAGGTTTGGTTGGTTGGTGGTTTTTTATTTCAGTATCATTATAAATGAAATTATTAATTTAAACATTTTGAGATGTTTTAATCCATTGCAGTTATTATGTACTACTTGATGTTCCATCCAATTGTCGTATCTTTGGCTATTGAAGGCCTATTCAAGCTGGTTTCCAAGTCCTTTGGTTGTGATCTTAATATAATTTTTTTGATAGCTTTCTTGCTTTCTGTTAGACAGAATGTTTCAGGCTTCTCTTGTACATTTCCTGCCCCATACCTGGAATAAAGTATTTCTGCAAGGACATCTGGTTGTGTTTTAATGAGAAATGGTATTTAAGCTCCTACTCATCGCTTTTAAGTTAGTTATTGTTTCAAGGACTTTTCAGTTGACAGACGAGAAAAATAAATGGTTTTTATCTCATGTTTAGAAAGACCTTCTCAAGTTTAGATTATAAAATACACATTTTATTGCCTTCCACTACTTTAATATTTTAACTTTTTGTTCCATCTATAATTTAGTTTCATGTATCTAGCTTTATTGTTTTCCAAATGGCTAACATATTAACTAGTTCATCTTTCCCTTAGGCATTTGAATTGTCACCTTTGATATATACTAAATTCCTATATACTTTTATATCTGGATTATTTGTTATTCTACTGGTTTGTATCCTTATCATACCTTCACTGTAAATTTTAATGTTAGATATGGCAAGTTCCCGCTCTTAATTATTTTTTTCAGAGTATTTCCCATTATCTTTTCAAGCACTTAACCTTGTACCAGGCACTGTACTACTTTTGGTTTTGTTTTGTTTTTAAATCCTGACCTGAGGATATTTTTTCTTTTTGTAGAGAGAGAGAGTGAAGGGAAGGGAAGAGGGGGAGAGAGAGATAAACATTGACAGGAGATACATTGATTGGTTGTCTCCTGCACCCGCCCAGCTAAGGCCAGGATCAAACATGCAGCCAAGGTACATGCACTTAACCGGAACTTGAACCCCAGACCCTTTGGTCTGTGGGCTGGTGCTTTAACCACTGAGAAAAACCAGCTAGGGCCTACTTTTTAAAATTAGAATGATGTATAATTCAGAGTTGGTACCTGCATAGATACTTCTTATTTCAAATAAACCTCAAAATGTTTCTAGAGATCCTCCAAAAAAACATGTTGGGATTTTCATTTTAATTGCTTTTAATGAGTAGGTATTTTTTGTTTGTGCTTAATAGTGAACATTTCCCAATATTGATTTTTCCCTTACAAGTAAAAGGTATCAACCCATGGTATTATGTAGTCTTATTTACCCAAGTAGAGCTTTAATATTTTCTTCACATAAATTATGCAACTTTATTAATGTTATTGCCAGTTGTGTTTCTTACTTTTTATTGCTATCATAAATGGTCTTATTATATTTTTCAACTGATAGTTGTTTTCTATATTAATACTGCTTATCCTCTCATCCAATTGTAATATCTAATGTTTCCAGACAGTTACGTACTCTTAGTGATAGTATTTATTCTTACCTTTTTTAAAAAAAATTAGTGGACTATTTTTTAAAGCAGTTTTAGGTTTATAGAAAAATTGAATAGAGTACCCATATACTGCCTCTTTCCTGCATAGTTTCCTTTAATATTAATTGATATCTTGAATTATTATTATATATAGTTTTTGATTGATGAGTAATATTTACTAGTATATGTTATTATTAACTAAAGTCCATAGTTTCCAATAGGTTTCAGTTGTTGTGTTATATAGTTTTACTAGAGGCCCAGTGCACAAATTCGTGCACGGGTGGGGTCCGGCTGGCCTGCCTGATCGGGGCCAGGCTGGCCGGGGGGGAGGGGCCGCGGGAGGTTGGCTGGCTGGCCCTGCCCCAAATCAGGCCAGTTGGCCAGCCACAGTGTACATCATAGCGACCTGTCGTTCCAGTCACTTTGCTTTTATATATATATACTAGTGGCCAGGTACACGAAATTCATGCACGGGGGCGTGTCCCTCAGCCTGGCCTGCACCCTCTCGCAATCCGGGACCGCTGGCTCCTAACCGCTCACCTGCCTGTCAGCCTGATCAACCCCAATTGTCTCCCCCGCCCCCCCGCTTTCCGGCTTGATCACCCCTAACTGCCCACCTGATTGCCCCCAACTGCCCCTCCTGCCAGCCTGATTGCCCCTAACTGCCTCTGCCTCGGCCCTGCCACCATGGCTTTGTCCAGAAGGACGTCCGGAAGGTCTCCGGAAGGTCTCTTGGTGTAATTAGCATATTACTCTTTTATTAGTATAGACTGGAGGCCCAGTGCACGAAATTCATGCACTGGGGGGGGAGGGTTTCCTCAGCCTGGCCTGCACCCTCTCGCAATCTGGGACCCCTCGGGGGATGTCCGACTACCAGTTTAGGGGATTGGGCCTAAACTGGCTGTCGGACATCTCTCTTGCAATCCGGGACTGCTGGCTCCTAATCGCTCGCCTGCCTGCCTGCTTGATCTCCCCTAACCACTTACCTGCCTGCCTGATCGCCCCTAACCACTCTCCTGCCTTCCTGATCACCCCTAACCACTCTGCTTGCCTGCCTGATCGCCCCTAACCACTCGCCTAACTGCCTGATTGCCCCTAACCTCCTCTTCCTGCTTGCCTGATTGCCCCTAACTCCTCTGCCTGCCTAATCACCCCTTAACTGCTCACCTGCCTGCCTTATCGCCCCTAACTGCCTCTGCTGCAGCCCCCGCAGCAGCAGCTTCGTCTGGAAGGACATCCGGAAGGACATCTGGAAGGTCGTTTGGCTGTCTGGTCTAATTAGCATATTTATTATTATTATTATTTTTTTTAAATATATTTTATTGATTTTTTTACAGAGAGGAAGGGAGAGGGATAGAGAGCTAGAAACATCGATGAGAGAGAAACATCGATCAGCTGCCTCCTGCACACCCCCCACGGGGGATGTGCCCGCAACCAAGATACATGCCCTTGACCAGAATCGAACCTGGGACCTTTCAGTTCGCAGGCCGACGCTCTATCCACTGAGCCAAACCAGTTTTGGCAGCATATTTATTATTATAGTTAGACTAGAGACCCGGTGCACAAAAATCGTGCACTTGGGGGGTCCCTCAGCCCAGCCTGCTCCCTCTTGCAGTCCAGGAGTCCTCGGGGAATGTCCAACTGACGGCTTAGGCCCGCTCGGCAGTCAGACATCCTTAGTGCTACCACGGAGGAGGGAGAGGCTCCCGCCACTGCCCCTGTGCTCGCCAGCTATGAGCCCGACCTCTGGTTGAGCAGTGCCCCCCCTGTGGGAGCACACTGACCACCAGGGGGCAGCTCCTGTGTTGAGCATCTGCCCCTTGGTGGTCAGTGTGCATCATAGTGACCGGTCGTTCTGCCTTTTGGTCGATTTGCATATTAGCCTTTTATTATATAGGATGGATTTTGATAATACATAATGCCATGTATCCACTATTACAGAGTCACTCAGAATAGTTTCACCACCCTCCCTTGTTTCACCTATTTATCTCTTCTCACTACCTCCATTCCCAGACCCTAGCAGGTACTGATTTTTTACTTTCTAAACAGTTTTGTCTTTTCCAGAATGTCATATTGTTGGAATCATACAGTATGTAACCTTTCAGACTGGGTTCTTTCACTAGCAGTATAGTTGTGGGTACATGAAACACAGAGTTCTATTCTTACACTATTATTTATTAATTATTGTATTATTTTCCATACGAACAACTATAAACCTACTTTTGCCCCATTCTGTATATATTTAAAGTTTCTCCATGTTTTTTCTGGCTTGATGGCTCATTTCTTTTTCTTGCTGAATAATGTTACTTTGTATGGATGTACCAGTTCAGTGGTTGGCAAACTCATTAGTCAACAGAGCCAAATATCAACAGTACAACGATTGAAATTTCTTTTGAGAGCCAAATTTTTTAAACTTCTAACACCACTTCTCCAAAATAGACTCGCCCAGGCCATGGTATTTTGTGGAAGAGCCACACTCAAGGGGCCAAAGAGCCGCATGTGGCTCGCAAGCTGCAGTTTTCCGACCACGGTACCATTTTACTTATCCATTTACCCGTTGACATTTTGGCTGCTTCTGGGTTTTGGCAACAATAAATAAAGATGTTATAAAAGTTTGTGTGCAGGTTTTTGTATGGACACAATTTTTCAACTCATTTGGGTAAATACCTAGTATAACAACTGTTTGATCGTATGGTAAGACATGTTTAGCATTGTAAGAAACTGCCAAACTGTTTACCAAAGTGGCTGTACCACTGCATTTCTACCCACAGTGAAGGCGAGTTCCGGGAGCTCCACATCCTCATCAGCACTTGGTATTGTCAGTTTTCCAGGTTTTGGCCATTCCAGTAGATGTGCACCGTATTTGTTTTAGTTTGGGTTTCCCTATTGATGAAAGATCTTGAGCATCTTTTCGTATGCTTATTTACCATCTATAGATTACCTTTGATGGGGTGATATAAGACATTATTTTGCCAATATTTTAGTAATCCATGGATATTAGATTTTGTCAAATGCTTTTTCTGTCTCTATTAATATGTTCATATGATTTTCTTTTTAGCCTGTTGATGTGATGGATTACATCAATCAGTTTTTGAATGTTGAAATAATCCTTGTATACCTGGAATGAATGAATTAATGAATGAATGAATTTTTGGCTTGGCTTAAGATATTTATTCACTGCTCTCACAGTTAGCCTCAATGGCTCAGCAAAGGGGTAGTGAAGCAGGGTAGGGGCATACAGTGACACAGTGCATCCCTCATTTTTCATTGTTACATAGCAGTTTTTATACATTTTTTGCTTCAATTTGCTAATATTTTTTTGTGGATTTTTATACCTATGTTCATGAGTGATAACGGTCTGTAGTTTTCCTGACTTTGCTTTTGGTATTTGAGTAATGCTGGCCTCATATAGGGAGTTAGGAAATGGATTTTCTGTTAGGAATTATAGAGCACTAAAGGCCTGATGCACGAAATTTGGGCAAGGGACTTCAGCCACCGAGGCTTTATCTGGAAAGTCATCCGGAAGGACATCCGGAAGGTCGTTCAGCTGTCCAGTCTAATTAGCATATTATGCTTTTATTATTATAGATATAGATAGATTAGTATTATTTCCTCCGTAAATGTTTGGTAGAAGTCACCAGTAAAATCATCTTGTCCTGGTGGTTTCTTTTTTAGAAGGTTATTAATCAATGATACATTTACTTTAATAGTCATAGGCTTAGTCAGATTATCTGTTTCTCCTTGTGTGAGTTTTGGCAGATTGTGTCTTTTTGAGAATTAGTCTATTTCATCTAAGTTACCATATTTGTGGCATAGAGTTATTCATAATATTCCTTTATTATCTCTTTAATGTTGTGGGCTCAGTAGCAAGAGCTACTGATATTAAAATTTGTGACTTCTCCCTTTTTTTTTTTTCTTGGATAAGCTGACTAGAGCTTTATCTATTTTTTTTATCTTTTCATAGATCCAGCTTTTGATCTGGTTGATTTTTTTTCTATTGATTCCCTGTTGTCATTTAATTTATATCTGCTCTAACTTTTATTATTACTGTTTGCTTTGAGCTTATATTGCTCTTCTTCCTCTAGTTTCTTTAAGGTGGAAGCTTAAGTTATTGATTTTAGATATTTTCTAATGTGTGTATTTAATGCTATAACTTTCCCTCTAGATACTGCTTTACCTGTAAAATTTTCATAAATTGTATTTTCATTTTCACTTAGTTAAAAATATTTTAGAAGTGTGCTATTTAATCTCCAAATATTTTGGAATATTCCAGCTATCTTTTTGTTAGTGACGTCTAGTTTAATTCCATTGTGATCTAAGAGCATACTTTATATGATTTTTATTCTCTTAAATTTGTTAAGGTGTGTTTTGCATCCTGGAATGTGGTCTATCTTGGTGAATGTTCCAAGTGGGCATGAGAAGAATGTATTTTCTGCTGTTGAAGTATTATATAAATGTCAGCTGGATTCAATTGATTCATGGTACTATTCAGTTCATCTCTATCTTTACTGATTTTCTGCCTGGTGGATCTGTCACTTACTGAAAGAGTTTTACATATAATATTTCTTTATTTCTCCTTGCAGTTCTATCAGATTTTGACTCATATTTTGATGCTTTGTGTTAGGAGCATATACCTTAAGAATTGTATGTCTTTGTAAAGAATTGACCTCTTTATCATTATGTAGTGTTCCTCTTTATCCCTCATAATATCCTTTCTTGGAATTCTGCTTTGTCTGTAATTAATATAATAACTCCCAACTTCCTTTTGATTAGTGTTAGCATGATATATCTTTCACCATCCCTTTAATTTTAATCTGTCTTTATATTTATCCACACATAGTTGGGTGTTTTTTTTATCCACTCATACTTAAAGTGATTATCAATACAGATGCATTAATATCATATATTTAAATGTCTATTTCACTTGTTTTTTGCCTCCTTTGTCTTCCCATGTTATTCTGCATTCTTTGTTTTTAATTGAGTATTTTATGTTTTAATTTTCTCTGTTAGCATATCAATTTTTTTTTAAATTTTTTATGTTTGTTATGGAATTTGAAATATGTATTTACAGCTAATGTAAGTCTACTTTCAAACAACAATGTCCCTTCATAGGTGGTGCAGGAATTCTTACTCCTTCCCTTATGCTGTTGCTGTCATTTATTTATTCAAAAGCTATAATCACCAAATACATTGTTGCTATTATTTTGAAACTTGAGTTACTAGATCAGTTAAGAATATGAAAAATAAAATATTTTCTTTTACGTCCATTTATTCCTTTTCTGACATCCTTAAGGCAAATCTACTGTGCAAATGCCCTTAGTTTTTGTCTCAGAAAGTCTTTATTACTCTTTCACTTTTGAAAAATAATTCTGTGGACACAAAATTCTAGGTTGGTGGATGTTTTTCTTTCAACACTTTAAATATTTCACTCTACTCTTCTTGCTTGCAGGGTTCTCAAGAGACATCAGTATAATGTTACCCTTTCTCTTCTATCATTAAGGTGTGTTTTTCCTCTGGTTTCTTTCAAGATATTTTGTCTTTGATTTTCAGCAGTTTGAATATGATGTGCCTAGGTGTAGTGTGTGTGTGTGTGTGTGTGTGTGTGTGTGTGTGTTTTAACATTTATCATATTTAGTGTTCTCGGAGTTTCCTAGTTCTGTGGTTTAGTTAGGGTATCATTACTTTTTGGAAAATTCTCAGCCATTCCTCAACTACTGCTTCTGTTTTTTTTCTCTCTTTCCATTATTTGTATATTGCACTTTTTGTAATTGTCTCACAGTTCTTGGATATTCTGTTTCCTTCAAACCCCCCCCCCCCCAATTCTTTTTTCTCATTGTTCTTCAGTTTGTGAAGTTTCTAATTAACATATCTTTAAGTTTACCAGTTCTTTCTTTGGCCATGTGCAGTCTTCTTATGATCCCATCAAGGCATTCTTTATTTCTGTTATAGTTTTTTTTATTCCTGGTATTTCCTTTTGATTCTTAGTGTCTCCATATCTCTGCCTATATTAGCCTTCTCTTGCAGATTGTCACTTTTCCATTAGAGCCTTAGCATATTGATCATAATTATTTTAAATACTTGTTTTTAATTCCAAAATCTCTGCCATATGTGTGTCTGGTTCTGATGTTTGCCTTGTCTCTTCAGACTCTGGTTTGTTTTTTTGTTATTGTATTGTATTGTTTGTTTTACATTTAGCTTGCCTTACACGTTTTTGTTGAAAGCTGGAAATGTTGTATCACTTAATAGGAACTGAGGTTTATCTGGCTAGGAGTTTGCTGTGTTTAATGTTTGCCGTGGCTGTAAGTGTCAGAGGCTTCAATTTACTTTAGTATTTTGGTGGGTTTTTTGCCTTGCCTTGTTGTCTTTGGGATTCCTTAGAAACTTCTTTTTAAATAGAGTATGTATCTTACAGGTCTCTCCATTGTAACCCACTGTTATATTGGAGTCCTGTTGATGTGGTGATAAGGGATTGGGAAGGGGAAGCATTATATAATCTTATGATTAAGTCACACTGTTTTAGTGGCCTTGATTCTAAGGGCTGTGACTTTGAGAAGAGTTTCTTAGCCTATTTTTTTCTCTACCCCTCCGTCCCCTATGTGACATTCAGAGTTATAAGGGAGCTGGAGTTAACTAGTTGCTCTTCCCCTAGGTCAGATAAGGTTCTAATAAAGTAATTTTCTTGGAGGGCAGGCCTATAATATGGACATGTTTTTTAATGATTACTTTCTCCCTCCCCCTGCTGGAAATGCTAGGGAGTTTTTCTTCATTCTTCACAATGAGAACCTGATAGGGTTCCTTGAAGTAAAACTCACAAAAGTATGGCTTCTCTGCAGAGAGTGGCCCACCAGGAGTTTTTAGTTTTCAAGACAGTCCATACTAGGCCTCCATCAATTCATCATTACTGCTTAATGTTTTCAAAAATTTTAAAGAATATTTTGATTTTTAGAAAGAGAAGAAGAGACAGGGAGGGAGAGGGAGAGAGAAAGAAATATCACTGTGAGAACACATCGATTATTTGCCTCATGCACGCCTCCTACCTGTGATTGAGCCCACAACCTGGGCATGTGCCCTTGACCAGGAATCAAACCAGCACTGGACAACATTTCTGGTGCACAGGAGGACACTCAACCAATTGAGCCACACTGGCCAGGTGCAGGGAATTTTTATTTTCATGTGGATACTCTTGAACTTTTCCAATTTCTTTAAATGAACATGTTTGTTGTGTGGGGTGTGGGGTAGGTTATTGATGGAAGGGAGTAGTAAGAAATTGTTTTAGATACTAATACACAATAGTGGCATCCCACCTCATCTTTTATTCTCCCACTCCAGCCCAGAAGACTCCATAAAATTCTGAAAACTCAACATCTGTTTTGCATTGAAATTATATTTAAACTAGAGGCCCAGTGCACAAAATTCGAGCACTTGGGGAGGGGGGGTTCCCTCAGCCCAGATTGCAAGAGGGCGCAGGCCAGCCCGAGGGACCCCACCAGTACACAATCGGGGCTAGGGAGGGACCACGGGAGGGCTCCAGATGGTGTCCGGCCTGTCTCACTCAGTCCCGATTGGCCAGACCCCAGCAGCAAGCTAACCTACCAGTTGGAGCGTCTGACCCCTGGTGGTTAGTGTACGTCATAGTGACTGGTCGACCGGTTGACTGTCTGCCCCCTGGTGGTCAGTGCACGTCATAATGAGTGGTTGAGTGGCCTTGGCATATCATTAGCATATTATGTTTTGATTAGTTGAATGGCCAACTGGACGACCAGACACTTAGCATATTAGGCTTTTATTATATAGGATGTTTTATATTCAGATATTTTATTTAATGGATTTAGAAACCTTTATTTGTTTCCACTCTTATGATCATTGCAACCAGCTTCATTTATTATATTAGAACTTCACTTTGCACCATATTGAATGGTTTGTAATCACTTTAGTACTTAGATAAATAGAGAGAAAATAGCCTTAGGATGAGGGGAAAGGTAAGTAAGAGGGAAATAATAGACTCTTCTATTGGGCAGGCAAAGTAATAAGTACTTTAAAATCCCTGTTGTCTTAGTCATATGCACACAGTTGTATATATTTAGTAATTAAAATGGATTTAAAGAAATACAAACTTTATTTTTTTCTTGTGTGTCTGATAAATTCATTAATTTTGTGTATTATAAATAAACTTGATTAATTTAATATATTGTGAAATCATTTAGAAATAGCTCTCATTTGGACTACTGACTACTAGTAGTAGTACATTTGGGTTTTGATTTATGTGTGTATATGTGTGTGTGTGTGAGTGTGTATGAACAGCTTTACCTTTTTAATTAATCTAATAACATTTAGGTAAAAATTGTGAAAACCCAATAAAAAGTGCCTTTTTGTGACAATTTTTAGTTTATATAGCACAACTTCAGTCTATTTATTTCATACTAATGAAGAAGCATTGTGAGTACAGTAGGTCCCGTCTTGTCCACAGGGAATATGTTCCAAGATTCCCAGTGGATGCCTGAAACTACAGATAGTATCAAACCCTATATACAGGTACACTATGTTTTTGCTTATACATGCATATCTATGATGAAGTTTAACTTAAAAATTAGGCACAGCCATGACTGGTTTGGCTCAGTGGATAGAGTGTTGGCCTGCGGACTGAAGGGTCCCAGGTTCGATTCCTGTCAAGGGCACGCCGTACCTTGGTTGCAGGCTCCTTCCTGGCCCAGGCCCTGGTTGGGGCTCGTGCAGGGGGCAACCACTTGATGTGTTTCTCTCACATCAATGTTTTTCTCTGTCTTTCCCTCTCTCTTCCACTCTCCCTAAAAATCAATGGAAAAATATCCTTGGGTGAGGATTTAAAAAAAAAAAAATATATATATATATATATATATATATATATATATATTAGGCACAGCCTGTCCAGTGTGGTTCAGTTGGTTGGAGCACTGTCCCATTCACCAAAAGGTGGCATGTTCAATTCCTGCTCAGGGCACATACAGACCCAGGTTGCTGGTCCAGTGTAAATGAGATCCATGTTTCTCTTTCTCAATTATAGAAATATCCTATGTAATAAAAGGCTAATAGGCAAATCGACTGAACAGCGGAACGACCAGTCGCTGTGACATGCACTGACCACCAGGAGCTAGACACTCAATGCAGGAGCTTCCCCCTGGTGGTCAGTGCGCTCCCACAGGAGGAGCGCCGCTCAGCCAGAAGCCGGGTGCAGCAGCGGTGGCGGGAGCCTCTCCCACCTCCACCTGCAGCGCTAAAGATGTCTGACTGATGGCAGGGAGTGGGCCTAAGCTATCAATCGGACATCACCCGAGGGCTCCCAGACTGTGAGAGGGCGCAGGCCAGGCTGAGGGACCCCCCTCCTTACCCCTGAATGTATGAATTTCGTGCACCTCTAGTACTGTAGTACTGTAATAAAAGTTATATGACTGTAGTCTCTCTCAAATATCTTATTGTGCTAACTCACCCTTCTTGTGATGTTTTAAGATGGTAGAATGTTAAACCTATGCCTGAATTTGCATAACCATCCCTTACTTGCAGTTGCAGTAAATAGCGGTGTCAGTCGTTTCCAGGATCACTTGCTGAAGTCTTGTTCAGTGCTTTCTGATGCAACACATTGCTGTCAATTGGAACATATGTTTTGTTCATGTCTTCCACCCACAGATTTAAAGCCTTTTCTATCATAACTAAGCACTTTTCACATGCTGTAGCTGTAACTTTTTCAGTTTGAGGCTCAACGGCAAAACTAGCAGGATGATTTTTTTCTTCTTCACAATTACATGGATAGAAGATTCATTCTTACCATAGATCTTAGCAAACTCAGCATACAATTTTTTCCTTAATAAGTTGAGAACTTTCACCTTTTTGAAGGAACCACTTTGTGGCTTCTCTTTAGAATAGCTGAATTTTTAGCATTGCTACTCTTATGCTTTGGATCCATTATTAAGTAAAATAAGGATTACTTGAACTCAAGCACTGCAATGCTATGACAATCTGATAACTCAGCTGTTAAATGACTAATTGGCAGAGAGTGTATAGGGCATGGATACACTGGTCAAAGGGATGATTCATGTCTGGGTAGGAAGGAGCTGGATAGCATGAGATTTCATGATGTTACTCAGAATGGCGCACAATTTAAAACTAATGAAATTATTTCTTTCTGGAATGTTCTATTTACTATTTTCAGACCACAGTTGACCACAGGAAGCTGAAATTGTGAAAAGTGAAATCATGGATAAGGGGGGACAACGGTACTAAAAATTCAAAGAAATTCCAAAACTAAAAATGTGCTTAGTAATGTTGCTTTTACCTGAAACTTCTTTTGTATTACATCCCCATGATTTGTTTATTTTATAACTAGAGGTTTGTACCTTTTGACTCCCTCCCCTCATTTTGCCCATACCTCGATCCCCACCTCTGACAACCACTAACCTGTTCTCTTTATCTGGGAGCTTGGGGTTTCGCTTTGTGTGGGTATTTTGTTTTTTTAGATTCCATATATCAATGAGGTCATACAATATTTTTCTTTGGCTGACTTATTTCAATTGGCATTAATGACTTCATGGTCCATCCAAATGGCAACATTTCATTCTTTTTTTATTGCTGAAGGTTATTCCATTGTATATATGTACCACATTTTCTTTATCCATTCATCTATTTGATGGACACTTAGGTTGTTTCCAAATCTTGGCTATTGTAAATTATGCTACAGTGAATATAGGGGTGCATACATCTTTTTGAGGTAATATTTTTGTTTTGTTTTGATAAATAACCAAAAATGGAATTGCTGGATTATATGATCTGCTTTTATTTTTAATTTTTTGAGGAAACTCCATACTGTGTTTCACAGTGGCTGCACCATTTACATTCCATTAGCAGTGCATAAGGATTTCTACTTTTTCCATCCTTGCCAACACTTCTTTTTAAAAAAAAATGTTTTTATTGATTATTTTTATAGAGAGAGGAAAGGAGCGGGAGAAAGAGAGAGAAACATCAATGAGAGAAAATTATTGATTGGCTGCCTCCCGCATGTACCCTACTAGGGGTTGATTGTGAAACCCAGGCATGTGCCCCGCTGGGAATCAAACTGGCAACCTCTTGGTGCCTGGGTCGACGCTCAACCAGTTGAGCCCCATTGGCTAAGCTATTTCTGGTCTGTTTGATAAAACCATTCTAACAGGTATGAGGTGGTATCTCATTGTGTTTTTTTATTTGCATTTCCCTGATGATTTGTGATGTTGGACATCCTTTCATGTACCTGCTGGCCAACTGTATGTCTTCTTTAGGAAAATTTCTATAAGGATCCTGTGCCCATTTTTATAATTGGATTGTTTGGTTTTCTGCTTTGAATTGTATATGAGTTCTCTACCTATTTTGGATATCAACCTCTTATCAGATTTATAATTTTCAAATATTTTTATTCAGTAGATTGCCTTTTTATTTTGTTGTTTCTTTTGCTGTGTAGTTTTTAATGTGATGTAGTCCCACTTGTTTATTTTTGCTCTTGTTCCTTTGATTTGGTGTCAAGGAACTTTCCATCTATGTTCTCTTCTCAGAGTTTTATGGTTTCAGGTCTTACATTCAAGTCTTTAATCAATTTTGAGTTAATTTTGTTAATTTTTGTGTATGGTGTAAGATTGTTGTCCTGTTTCATTATTTTGTATGGGGCTATCCAATTTTTCCTGCACCATTTATTAAAGAGACTATCCTTTTCCCATTGTATATTCTTGGCTCATTTGTTGTGATTAATTGATAATACATAGGTTTATTTCTGGGCGTTCTGTTCTGTTTCATTTATTTATATGTCTGTTTTTATGCCAGTACCATACTGTTGGATTACTATGGCTTTGTTATTTATAGTATGAAATCAGAGAGCATGATGCCTGTGCTTTTGTTCTTTCTCAATATTGCTTTGACTCTTTGGAGTCTTTTGTGGTTCCATACAAATTTTAGTATTGTTTGTTCTATTTCTGTGAAAAATGCCATTGGAATTTAACAGGGATTATATTGAATTTGTAGATTGCTTTGGGTACTGTGGACATTTTAATAATACTAATTTTTCCAACCCATGATAGTTTCACAATAAACTTTTGGTAGGTATTTATATAAATGAATATGAATGATATGAAATATGTAATCTATAATTTTGACATTGTCTTTTATAATTCAGTATTTACTCTTGATTAAAATTTATTTTAATGTCAGTTATTTCCTAAAGTTATTTATTTACTAATTTAAAATATTGTATAGATACTGTACATAAAAAATTGGTTCAAATATATACATGTTTATTAGCCCTAGCTGGTTTGGCTCTGTGATTAGAGCATTGGCTGGAGGACTGAAGGGTCACGGGTTTGATTCAGGTCAAGGGACTTACCTCAGTGCAGGCTTGATCCCTTCCCACCCCCTCCCTTCCTCTCTCTCTAGAAATGAAAGGAAAAAATATCCTTGGGTGAGGATTAATTTAAATAAACAACACACACACACACACACAAAATAGGAACCATTGCAATGAAATTTCTTTATTTAAAATGTGTGTGTGTGTGTGTTTACATGACATTTAAAGCATCAAATCCTAAGGGAGCTTTGCCATAAACTTTAAAGATATTGATTGTGCAAATATTAGAGTTACTACTTAGTAATTGAAATCTTTCAATGTATTATTTGCTGTTTGCATCCCAGTATTCTCTCTCGTTGCTATGTGTTCTAATTAATGAGAGAAATAGTATCTGTCATTCTTCACGTTTGTATACTTGGCCACTTATTCACTCAGACACTTGTATCAATAAGCCTCAGGGTATATGAGTGAGTAGGGTATGATGTTGGAAAAATTCAAGCATGGACAAACATACAAAATGTGAATTCAACTAAAAGATAGACCTACCAAGATGTTTAGCATTTAGATTGTTAGATTAAATATGCTAGAGTGTATTATATGTAAATGTTTGAGCAGGTTCTAAAAGTACAATGGAGTATGGTATTTGTATATAAAAGAATGTTCTATTGTGTTTTAAAATGATATTTCATTTACTTTTAAGAGATTCTTAGCTGACCTTCATTCAAGGTAGGGAATTAATGAAACAGACTGAAAACAAATAATCAAAAGTGTTCATGGTAATCATTTAACATGGACATATATGCAGAGAAATTTGTTTAAAGATAGTTTCAAAATATTCTTTGAAATGAAATGAACTTGAAATTTGCTTGCACTATTTTGCTTAATATTTCTGTATATTGATCTGGAGCTTTTGTATTAAAAGAGCAAGTTTTCTGTTATAAAGACTTTACTCAGTGTCAGAAATTTTGTTATTTTTATTTTTTGCAGGTGGTTTCAGACACCCTCACAGGTTTTCTACCATGCAGCGACTGAACATGGAGGAAAAGATGTATATCCAGGGCAATGTCTGTGGGAAGGTTGTGAGCCTTTTCAGCGACAAAGGTTTTCTTTTATTACCCACTTACAGGTACACTTTCTTAATACTGTTTGGTCAGTAACTCTTTTGCATTAAAGGTTTTGATGCATATTCTTTTACTTCCTCTTTCTCAAAAAGGATAAGCACTGTTCAAAGGATGCCCTGCTTGCAGGATTAAAACAAGATGAACCAGGACAAGCAGGAAGTCAAAAACCTTCTACCAAGTAAGGAACATGAGTTTACTTCCTGTTGTACATACAGAAAGAAAAATCAGGAAAGTAGGCAAAACATACTAACAATGAAATTTAACTTTAGCATATTAGGGGACTGGAAACCTGTGTTCTGGTCCAGCTCTACCATTCACCAGCTATGTGACCCTATTCAAATTGCTTAAATACTCTAAGCATCACTTCCATATTTATATGAGAAATATTTTGTAAACTGTAACTATATACAGGGGTAGGCAAAAGTAGGTTTACAGTTGTTTGAATGGAAAATAATGCAATTAATAAATAATACAAGAATAAACTATCACATTCATAACTGTAAACCTACTTTTTCCCCACCCCTATTTTTTTATTCTTTGAGAGTAATTGAACATGTATTTGATAATGGCAAAGAGATTTCTTCTTTCAATTCACATACTTGTAATGAATGTAGTGGAGTTCTGAGTTGCAGATTTCTGTAAGTTCCTTATTAGATTTATATAGTATCTCCTATTCTGTTTCTGAGGGCCTTAGTTATAGATTCTGTAACCTGCATAATATTTTTAACTCTGAAAATGTGAAAATTAATTTGCCACCACTTACTAAGATAGTGCAATGTACTAGGCATTGTGCCAGACCTAGGGAATTCTAAGAATAAGACATAGTCTCTAACTTTAGAGCTGATATTCTAGAAGGAGAACTAGAAATATGGGACTACAGAATCTGCTTACATACTTTATTCAGTTTCTGTTAATGAGCATCTACGCAGCTAGACACTAAGGTATAGTATGAGGTATACAAGACCAAGATACATTTTGCTGCTCTTAAGTGTCTGCAGATCCATCCAGCGAGAGGTGTAGGTAATTCTTACTATATAGTATAAAAGTGCTAAAATGAAAATATGCACAATATACTATGAGAGCTCCCCTACACCAATCCAAGGAAGGCTTTCTGACAGAAAGTACCTCCAAACTGAGACCCAAAGAATAAGAAGTAAATAGCAAAATGTCTCATAAGCTATAATCATGTGTTTGAGTTTTATCCTACAGGCAACAGAAAGTCATTTTTCTGCCAAATATCTTTTCCTATAATTTTCACTGTCTTTAATTTGTATATATTATGTAGCTTATAAGAATATGTTGGAATATGTTTGGTTTTGCTCAAGTTTGGAGGAAGAGATATTTGGTGTATCAATTACAATCAATCAAAAAATCTTTGTCATCCTATACAATAAAAGCCTAATGTGCTAAGTGTCCGGTTGGCTCTTCAACCAATCAAAGCGTAATATGCTAATGAATGCTAAGGCCTCTCACTGCTCGCCACGATGTGCACTGACCACCAGAGGGCAGACTGTCAACACAGGATCTGCCCCCTGGTGTCAGTGCGCTCCCGCAGGGGAGAGCCACTCAGCCAGAAGCCGGGCTTATGGCTGGCGAGCGCAGTGGCAGTGGTGGGAGCCTCTCTCGCCTCCACAGCAGTCGGACATCCCCCGAGGGCTCCCGGACTGCGAGAGGGAGCGGGCTGGACTGAGGGACCCCCGCCCCCAATTGCACAAATTTGGTGCGCCAGGCCTCTAGTTTACACATAAAATCTAATAACAGTATACATGTAAATATTCTTTTCTTTTGACAACTATATATAGTTACAAAGATTGCTTTTACATTAACTTATTTAATATTCAGAATTAGTTTACTTATGTAAAAAAGTGCCAAAAATATCCCCATTTACATATGTGAAACCTGAAGCATAGAGGGGCAAACTGAAATATTCAAAATTCATACAACTAGTTGTAGTGCCAGAAATAGACAGGATTTCCTCACATGCAAGTCAGTGCTCTTTCCACCATGGCCTCAGCAGAATACAAAAGCTATATTAATGCAATTTTCTGCTTGGCCAAGGAAATCTACAGTAGTTTGAATCTAATTTTAGGTAAAATTCATTCCTTTAGTCTGTGTTTTAAAAAGGATGTTAGAATTATATTGAAAGGGTTGATTGGAGTTATTAAATAATGGTAAAAAATAAGATTATGTAACAAATAGTTTGAAGTGTGTTGTTTAACATATTTTCATCCTATCTAATAAAGAGGGAATATGCTAATTGACCATCACACCCTCACAAAGATGGTGGCGCCCACAGCCAATATGGAGGGAATATGCTAATTGACTGCCACGCCCTCAAAGATGGCGGCGCCCACAGCCACAAAATGGCTGCACCCAGTCCCTTCAGCCCCGCTGGGGCGGCAGGCACGTGGCACGGTGAGGCCCGCCCCACGCGCCTGCCTCAGTCCCCCAGTCCCCTCAGCCCCCCAACCACCCAGGGCCAGCCGGAGGCACAGGCAAGCCTCGGATGGCAGCTGCCCAGCTGCCCAGCGCCGGCCTGAGGTGCAAGCAAGCTGCTGATGGCAGCCACCCAGGGCCGGCCCGAGGCGCAGGTAACCAGGGCTTGCCGAGGCTTGTGCTGCCAGCAGTGGCAGCAGCAGAGGTGTGATGGGGGCGTCACCTTCCCCTGATCGCCCGGGTCATCTCCTGCCCCTGAGGGCTCCCTGACTGTGAGAGGGGACAGGCTGGGCTGAGGGACACCCCCCCCCATCCAGTGTATGAATTTTCATACACTGGGCCTCTAGTATTATTATATTAGGTTATCTTTTTCTGGATGACCTATACCTATGTCAATACATTCTTAGGTAATACTATTTTAGTCTTGGTATTCTTTAGCCAAAATAATTGCAGACATTTTTATTTGTTAACTATATCAAATTTTAAAACTTTTATTAATTCAGTGATGTAAACTCCACAAACTTTGGTACTATGCTGCAATTTTAAATTAAATTTATTGGGGTAACATTGGTTAATAACATTATATAAGTTTCAGGTGTACAACTTTATAATACATCGTCTGTATATTGCATTGTGTGCTCATTGCCCCAAAACCACTCTCCTTCTATCACTGTATATTTAAGCCCCCTCACCCTCTTCATCCTCCCCTGACAGTAAACACACTGTTGTCTGTGTCTATACGTTTGTTTTTTATTGTTGTTTTTCGTTCGTTGCTTTCTGTTTCATATCCCACATGAGTACAATCATATGGTTTTTGTCTTTTTCCATCTGACTTATGTTGTGTATATTTTTATTGCATGTTTACTAGCACAGTAACTTTAAAAATGGATTATGCTGGAACATCTATTGTTTGCTTTAAAATTGGTAAATTGGAAAATAAAACACTTGAAATTTCACCTGATACTAAGAGCCCCTTTGCCTAGGCTGACACAAAGAATAAATATTAATGCTGGGCCATGGGAGATTTTATTCGTCCTGTATCCACCTGGAGTTGGCAGGTTGGTCATGGTCAGTCTGCAGCATCATGTTAACAGTCTCTTTTTCTGTCTGACAATTTAGGCAGCCAGTTGTAGGGGGCACAAGCTCAACTCCTAGAGCACAAAAGGCCATTGTGAACCATCCCAGTGCTGCCCTTATGGCTCTAAGGAGAGGATCAAGAAACCTCGTCTTTCGAGATTTTACAGTAAGCAAGCCCTAAAAGCCTTTCCTGTAAAGGTGTGAGCACTGTGTGATTTAGATCTTTATTCTTTTCTTTTCCTTTCTTCTTAAGGATGAAAAAGAGGGACCAATAACTAAACACATCCGACTAACAGCTGCCTTAATATTAAAAAATATTGGTAAATATTCAGAATGTGGTCGCAGGTGAGTAATCTGTTTTCCATTGCCAAAATGAATTTAGATTATTTTACTTTTCTTATAAGGTAATAAAATTAGATATCTATATTTTACTCACTGTTTTTCTCAGGAATTTTTATGTCAAAAAGCTTATGCCAAGGTCAGGCCATCGGGATATCTTACAAGCCAAAAAGTAGAGAGATGTTGAAACTACCAAAAGGTGTTCTTTTAACTTGTTTTATTATGTTAATTTTCTTGGTAGCCATAGTTTAGAGTAAAAAGTAGATCTGCTAAAGAGAAAACTTAGGGAGGAAGGAATGAATTGATCATTTGATTTATGTGGAATTAGAATAAAATCCAGTTTTGTTTTTTTTTCTCTTTTTTTGTTTATTGTGTTTTATTTTTATTTTTTTTTAATGAATCTTTATTGTTCAGATTACAATTGTTTCTCCTTTTTCCCCACATATCTCCCCACCACCCAGTTCCTACCCTCCCCTCTTCCCTTACCTCCCCCCCCCCGCTGTCCTTATCCATAGGTGTATGATTTTTGTCCAGTCTCTTCCCATACTCCCCACACAGACACCCCTTTCCCCCTGAGAATTATCAATCCACTCCCATTCTATGCCTGATTCTATTAAGTTCACCAGTTTATTCTGTTCCTCAGATTTTTAATTCACTTGACTTTTAGATTCACTTGTTGATAGATATGTATTTGTTGTTCATAATTTTTATCTTTCTTCTTCTTTTTCCTCTTTTTAAAGAATACCTTTCAGCATTTCATATAATGCTGGTTTGGTGGTGATGAACTCCTTTAGCTTTTTCTTATCTGTGAAGCTCTTTATCTGCCCTTCAATTCTGAATGATAACTTTGCTGGGTAGAGTAGTCTTGGTTGTAGGTTCCTGCTATTCATCACTTTGAATATTTCTTGCCACTCCCGTCTGGCCTGCATGGTTTCTGTTGAGAAATTAGCTGATAATCGTATGGGAGCTCCCTTGTAGGTAACTAACTGTTTTTCTCTTGCTGCTTGTAAGATTCTCTCTTTGTCTTTTGCTCTTGGCATTTTAATTATGATGTGTCTTGGTGTGGTCCTCTTTGGATTCCTTTTGTTTGGGGTTCTGTGTGCTTCCTGGACTCGTAAGTCTATTTCTTTCATCAGGTGGGGGAAGTTTTCGTTCATTATTTCTTCAAATAGGTTTTCAGCATCTTGCTCTCTCTCTTCTTCTGGTACCCCCATAATTCTGATGTTGGTTCGTTTGAAGTTGTCCCAGAGGCTTCTTACACTATCTTCAACTTTCTGAATTCTCTTCTCTTCATGCTTCTCTGGAAGAGTGTCCTTGGCCTCTTTGTATTCCAAATCTTTGAGTTGATTCTTGCAATCCTCTAGTCTGCTTTTGGGTCTCTGTATAATATTTTTTATCTCAGTCAGTGTATGTTTAATTTCTAGTTGGTCCTCATGGAATTTATCGGCCTTTTCCATGAAATTCTTGAAAAACCTTATAACTGTGGTTTTGAACTCTATGTCCAGTCGCTTGTTCTCCTCCATTTCTTTGGTTTGGGATCTGTTTCCTTGCCTTCTCATATTCTCTGCTTCCCTAAGTTGGTAGGGTAGTTTTGTGTACTAGGTGTCCTATTGGTTCAACGGGTCAGCCTCCCAGTTACTTGAGGTGGACACTCTTGGTGTACCCTTGTGTACTGTGTGTCCCCCAGCAGGAGCTACAGTAAGGACTAGTTTTCTCCTCCTTTGCTTGGGCGGTTTTGGAGCAGTCTGACTGGAGCTGCAGTTGGTTAAGCTGCTCCAGAACAGGCCATTTATATGCAGAAGCCGCTGTGTGGAGCCAGGGCAGGTTTGTAGAATGTGCGGGGCGGGGCCTCAGGGCGGGGCCTCAGGGCTGGGTGGGGTCTCAGGGCGTCACTAGGCTGGGGCGTGGCCAACGGCGATGGCTGCCATCAGCCGTCTCTGCCTTTCCATGTTTCCAAGTCCCTGCGCCCCGCGCTCTAGCGCAGTAAACAATGATTGCTGGGCGCACCACTGCAAAAAAGTCACTCTCACTTTCCGACCCGATGGCCGAGAGTCCAGCTTCTCCCCGTAGGTGCCTGGGTCCCCCGAGTGTCCCCAGAAACTGGATTTCAGAGTGATCGGGAGCTTGTCTCCCTGCGGGTTGAAGAAAAGCCGCGCACCCAGCCGCCCGCCGCCGACCCGATTCGCGAGCCTCCGTACCTCAGCTTTTCAGCGATTGTGCTTCTTTCTCTTCTTAGTTGTAAATCTTCCACTCAGCCAGCTTTCCCGTGGTTCTGGGTGGTAGACATTTTTGTCTTTTAGTTGTATTTTTGAAATTGTTGTGTGAGGCAGCAGATTAGTTGTTTAACTATAAAATCCAGTTTGTTAATTGGCATTTTAATGAAGCTATCAAAGTTAACATTCACTACAATACACTGAAGTGATAAAAGTTACTTTCTAATGGACTTAACCACGAGAAAACTCGGGGTTTTATAGGTCCTTGAAAGATGAAATGTTCTGTTGATGCCTTTTGGACCTTGTCTCCCTTGAAGATTAACTGGCTTCTCTGTTATTCCTCCCGTATCTTAAGCTCCTTTGTTGAAAAGTTGTCCTCTAAGACATCTCGTCTTCCAGATAGTGAAGATAGTGACTTTCTCACTGAGTCTCTCTTCTCTCACATTCCTATTCCCTAAATATATCTTGAATCTGCCTTAGTTCTCCTTCCTTCTCCTCATTTTGCCTTTTATGATATTTCTTGCAATAACCTTACAACTGGATTTTCCAAACATAAAAACAGTGGTATCAATTACAAAAAAAAAGCAATGAATTTGACTATATCAAATTTTAAAACTTTTATTAATTAAAGATGACTAAAAGTCTTAGAACTAAAGAACTTTTGCAATGACAAAAGTTACTATATTTAGTGTATCAAGTGTTCTCACAGATGAGTAAGAAAAATTCTTAATACTCAAATTTTTTAAAAATAAAGCTTTTCAAAAGAAATATGAAGGTTTAGTAACCACATGAGAGCACCGGTGTCTTTCTGTTTAATTTATAACATGATTTCTTCCTACCTTTCTCACTGTTTTGCCCTCCCCACCCTTCTTTTTGCGGCATAGCCTATGTTTAAGTTTCAGCCACACTAAATCACATGTAGATTCCTAATCATGCTAGACTTTCATGTCACACTTTTGTACATTTGTTCCAGTGCTCATTGTTTATTGCTCCTTGCCTGGAATGCCCTTCTCCCTGTGTTACTTGCCTATTGAATATCTGCAAACTCTTCATAATTCAGCTCAGACATTAGCTTCTGTCTGCCACCTTTCTTATGCTGTGTTCTCCTTCCCCACCGAGTTTGTTGTTCTCTATTTTTATAACATGTCTTACAACATTTAATATTACTGTGTAAATCGTTTTGATATTGCCTTTTTTCCTTACTGACCTATGTTCTGACTTTCTCTGATTAATATTTGTAGCCTGAACACCTAGCGCAATGCCCAATACATTATAGGTAATTTCTACTTCCTATTCATATTTAGGATTCAACTCAAGGTGACTTCTTCCTTTCCTGACATCTTTCTTACAAACCTACTCCTGACCTAGGGTGCAATAGGTACTCTCTACCACTGCACACATTGCTTGTTACCACCTGAGTTCTTTGCAAGCAGGGATTGAACATTTATATTGTGTGTGTGTGTGTGTGTGTGTGTGTGTGTGTGTGTGTGTGTGTGTGTCCTTAGTGCCTAGCATACTGTTGGGAATGTAATAATGATTCAGAAAGTTTTTGATTGATAGATGGAAGAAAAGAAGTCTCACAAATTAATTTTTTTCATAGAATCTGTCTGAAATTTGTGTAGGCAATTGGAATTATAAAAGTAATTTTAAACTTTTTCTTAGAACTTTTTCCTCACATTCTTATTTTTTTTAAATATTTATTTGTTGAAAGTATTACATATGTTCCCTGTTTTCCCCCATTGACTTCTTCTAGCCCGTCCTTTCCCCCTACCCAAGGCCTTCATCACCCTACTGTCTTTGTCCATGAGTTATGCATACCTGCATACAAGTTCTTTGGTTGATCTCTTTTACCCACCCTCCCTGTCTTCCCTCTGCAATTCGACAGTGTGTCCCATGCTTCTGTGTCTCTGGATCTAATTTGTTCATTAGATTCCACATGTGAGTGAGATCATGTGACACTTCTCTTTCTGACTGGCTTATTTCGCTTAGCATAATGCTCTCCAGCTCCATCCATGCTGTTGCAAATGATAAGAGGTCTTTCTTTTTTTTTTTTTTTGAGGTCTTTCTTTTTTACAGCTGGGGAGTATTACATTGTGTAGATGTAACACAGGTTTTTAATCCACTCATTTGCTGATGGGCACTTGGGCTGTTTCCAAATCTTAGCTATTGTAAATTGCACTACTGTGAACATAGGGGTGCATATATTCTTTTTGATTGGTATTTCAGGATTCTTAGGATAAATTCCTAGGAGTGGAATCACTGGGTCTAAAAAGGAGTTCCAAATTTAATTTTTTGAGGAAACTCCATACTGTTTTCCACAGTGGCTGCACCAGTCTGCATTACCACCAGCAGTGTACTTTGCCAATGATTCATCTGATAAGGGGTTAATTTCCAAAATATATAGGTAACTCATACAACTTAACAAAAGGAAGGCAAACAATCCAATTAAAAAATGGGCAAGGGACCTAAATAGACACTTCTCCAAAGTGGACATACAGAAAGCCAAGAGACTATATGAAAAAATGCTTAAAGTCACTAATCATCTAAGAGACACAGATCAAAACAACAATGAGATATCACCTCACACCTGTCAGAATGGCTGTCATCAACATATCAACAAGTGTTGGCGAGGATGTGGAGAAAAGGGAACCCTAGTACACGGCTGGTGGGAATGCAGACTTTCCTCACATTCTTTTTGTTTTTAATGTGTTTTTATTAACTTTTAGAGAGAGAGGAAGAGAGAACGAGAGAGCGATGGAAACATCAATGAGAGAGAAACATTGATCTGCTGCCTCCTACATGCCCCCACTAATTGCGGATCAAGCCCAAAACCCAGTCATGTGCTCTTATCAGGAATCGAACCAGTGACTTGGTGCATGGATGCCATTGAGCCATACCAGCCGGGCCACATTACACATTCTTAAGCTTACAGCAAAGACACTTTGGCTGACTTGAATATAATTACTGGGCCAAAAGTTTTCATTTTACTGTTTTTATGCTGCTGTTGATTTTGTTATTTTATTTAACTCTGAACCTCCCAAATGTCTTCTGGCATCTTCAGTTCCTTTTATCTTAATATGGCAGAAGCAAAAGAATTAACACAATCCACTAAATTCTTTCCCTTTACCTTCCCAGTCCAGGTTGGAATCCCCATATAGAACATCTACACTGATGGGGAGTTTTGCTTGAGTTAAAATACTGACAGAGAATCTGGCAAACATATATATGTGGGGAAGAGAGTGTAGGAAATCAGCTGCACAAGATAGTTCTCTGATGATACTTCTCGTCTTGGTGAAATAAGTTACAGGGTCTGGTTTGTATTTTTCTTAGACTGAAGCAAATTCTGTTTGCAGTAAACACACACACACACACACACACACACACACACACACACACAACACAAAACAAAACAAAACACCCCTGCAGCACAAAAGGAAGATACATGGATATTTAGCTTTATTCTTACAATACATCATACTGAACAACATGAAATGTCAGTATTTTTAAATTTTTAAATTCAGAATGATTGAATAGTTTAAGATGTTTAAATGCAGTTTATCTCCATCCTGATTAAGCATGAGCACTGGAGAATTGCAATGTATTTCTTTTCCTTTTGATGCATTTATTTTTTATCAGTATAATACAGAGGTCTTATTTAAAAATCAAATGGCACTTTTCTATACAGTAATAATGAACGATTCAAAAAATAAATTAAGAGAACAATTCCATTTATAATAAATCAAAAGAATAAAATATATAGGAATCGTATTAACGAAGAATATGGAAGACTTATATACTGAAAACTATAAATCATTGCTGAAAGAAATTAGAGAAGACATAAATAAATGGGGAAATATCCTTTGTTCATGGATTGGAAGATTTAATAGAGTTAAAATATCAGTACTACCCAAAGCAATCTACAGAGTCAATGCAACTCCTCTCATAATCAAAATGACTCTTTTTTAAAGAAAAATCCGTTTTAAAATTTGAAATCTCAAGGGACCCTGAATAGCCAAAACTCTCAAAAAAGAAAGTTGGTAGACTTACACATCCTGATTTCAAAATCTACTCAAAGCTACAGTAATCAAAACTATGGTACTGGGGAAATGAAAGACATAATGACCAAAAAACAGAATAGAGAGCCCAGACATAAGATCTCACATATATGGTCAAATGATTTTCAATAAGGGTGCCAATTCTCCACTCAAGAAGGAAAAGACAGTCTTTTCAACAAATGGAGTTGGGAAAACTGGGTAGTCACATACAAAAGAATGAAGTTTAACCCTTTAGCAAACAACTATATATAGAAATTAACTCAAAATGGATCAAAGACATAAATGTAAGA
Organism: Eptesicus fuscus; assembly: GCF_027574615.1. Taxonomy (NCBI): domain Eukaryota; kingdom Metazoa; phylum Chordata; class Mammalia; order Chiroptera; family Vespertilionidae; genus Eptesicus; species Eptesicus fuscus. The sequence continues at coordinate 62,486,242 of NC_072479.1, read as the reverse complement.
GTTAAAACTATAAAGTTTCATGACATTGGACTTGGCAATGAGTTCTTGGACATGTGGATATGACACCAAAGGCACAAGCAACAAAAGAAAAACAAATTGAACTTCATCCGAATTAGAAACTTGTGCATCAAAGGATACTATTGACAGAATAAAAACGCAACCCATAGAATGGAAGAAAATAGTTGTAAATCACATATCTGATAAAGGGGTTAATATCCAGAAAATATAAAGAACTCCTGAAACTCAACAACAAACAAACCAAGTTAAAAATAGGCAAAGGACTTGAAAGACATTTCTCCAAAGAAGATGAACAAATGGCCAATAAGCACATGACAAGATGCTCAACATTACTAATCATTAGGGAAATGCAAATCAAAACCACAATGAAATACTACTTCATTCCCATTAGGATGACTGTTATTATAAAAACAAAGTGTTGGCACAGATGTGGGAAAACTGGAGCCCTTGTTATTACTGTTGGGAATATAAAAAGGGACAGACACTGTGCAAACAGTATGGCAGGCGTCTACAAATTGAACACGGGATTGTCTATGCAGTTCCACTCTGGGTGTAGACACAAAAGAACTGAAGGCTGGTAGTTGGACAGATATTTGTACAGCACTGTTCATAGCAGCGTGGCTGGAAGGTGGAAGTAACCCAAGTGTCCATTGTAGATGAATGGGTAACTGAAATGTGGTTTGTGTATATATACAATGGAATGTTATTCAGCCTCAAAAAAGAATGAGAGCTTCTGGTCAAGATGGAGTAGGTAAACACACTGTTGGCATCCTTCCATGACCACATCAGAATAAAAGCTAAAGTACAGAATAGCCATCATTGAGAACCACCCCTGAGCAGAAGTGCTGTAACTATGGATACGAAGTCATTTAAGAATTGGTAGGTGGGACGGAGATGCAGAACAGGATGATCCCACATCCATGTGTGGTGGTTAAACATCATGAGGGATATCTCAGCTGTGGAAGTCTCTCCTGAAATCCAGGATTCCCGGCCCCACGGCAAGCTCCTAGTCCAGGGTTCCAGTACCAGAAAGAGAAATCCCCATAACTTCTAGCTGTAAATACTAGCAGAGATTGCAGCTGAGTGAGACAGAGGGCTGCTGGAGTCGCAGCCGTCCATCTTAAAGAACCTGCACAGGGACTTACTCAGATTCATGCTGAGCTCCAGCGCTGGGGTAGCAGCTTGAGAGGCACCAGGGGCACATGAGGAGGCAGTGAATTATCTGGCTTTGGGTGAGGGCCCGAGGAGCAGCTTTATCCCAGACAGAAGTGCTGGCAGTGACCATTGTTCCTGTTGTAGGCACCAAATCTGAGTCTCCATTATTCTGCTAATAACTTTTTGCCCTGCCCTGGTGATTCCTTGAGAGCCACATCGCCCAACTTGTGGGTCCTTCCGAGCCATTTCCAGTGTTTTTTTCCATACAAATGGCCTGTCTTGGCTCATGCTGCGGACATTCCTAAACTTTCTCAAAGGTTCACAAAGCCCAAACAAGCAGTATCTGGCCTCAGCATCCCACGTACCTTTTGCTAAGTGGCCCCAGGCTTGGCACTAACAACATCTGGCCTTGGTTTACAGTGTGGCCTCCCCTGGGAATCTGCAAGCCCATCATAAGTGATAACCATCTGCGTATCGTTCTGTAGCTCATGCCTGTTAGCCCTAGGCAGGGCACAGTCAGAGGCCAGTCTTGGCCTGCACCTCCCAGAAAGCTGCAGACCCAGCTCACACAGTGGCCAGCTTCAACCATGCTGGAGTACCACCCAACAACCCCCACAAGTGACACACTTAAGGGGTGGACTCTGCAGGCACCACGACCCTACTGAAGTGAGTCCTGCGCCATGGGTTGGCCCCTACACAGTAGCTCCTCTGCTATCGTTACAGCCAGTCCTCATAGCTGATTCATCTGGGAGTCAATCCTTGACACACAAACAACAATCAAGACTCAACTACATCAGGAGGTTGTACACAGTCTCCACTTTTGGGGAGTGGGGAGCTAGAGCACCAGGCTTGGATGACCCCAGGAGTCTGTGCCACTGGGCCCTACAAGACACCTACTATATAAAGCCACCTTATGAAGATTTGGAGACCTAGCAGATCTTCCTAATACATAGAAACTAACAGAGAGGCAGCCAAAATGAGGAGACAAAGACACGTGTCCCAAATAAAAGAACAGGGGAAATCTCCAGAGAATGAACTTAAAAGAAATGGAGGCAAGCAGCCCTAGCTGGTTTGGCTCAGTGGATAGAACAGACACCTGGGGACTGAAGGGTCCCTGGTTGGATTCTGGTCAAGGGCACATGTCCCTGTTGCAGGCTCAATCCCCAGTAGGGGGTGTGCAGGAGGCAGCTGATCAATTATTCTCATCATTGATGTTTCTATCTCTCCCTCTCCCTTCCTCTCTGAAATCAATAAAAATATATTTAAAAAAAAGAAAGAAATGGAGGTAAGCAACTCAGATACAGAATTCAAAACAATGGTTATAAGGAACTCAAGGAACTTAGTGAGAACTTCAACACCATAAAAAAGGACATAATAACCATAAAAAAGACCAGTCAGAAATGTAGAATACAATAATTGAAATGAAGAATACACTAGAAGGAATCAACAGCAGATTAGATGAAGCAGAGGGTCAAAGCAGCAATTTGGAAGACAAAAGTATCAGAAAACACCCAGTTGGAATAGCAAAAAGAATCCCAAAAAATGAGAATAGTTTAAGGGACCTCTGGGACAACATCAAGCCTAACAACATCATAGGTGTACCTGAAGGAGGAGAGAGCATGGGATTGAGAACCTATTTGAAAAAATACTGGGTGAAAAATTCCCTATCCTGGTGAAGGAAATAGACATTCAAGTCCAAGAAGCACAGCGTCCCAAGCAAAATAAACCCAAAGAGGCCAACACCAAGATACATCATAATTAAAATGGCGAAGTTTAAAGGCAAAGAGAGACTCTTAAAAGCAGCATTGTCTCTATTTCCCATTTCTTGAATTTCTGTTTTGTGGATGCTAGACCCTTATAGATTGACTAGTAGCCCTGTGCACCGTACGCGAGGAGCTTGCTGCCGCTTGCCTCAACTGGCCACCTGCCCACCGCCGCTGGTAGCTCTCCGCTGCTCGTAGCTCACTGCCCCGCCCTCCTGGAGCTCCCCCGCTTCCCCCCTCCTCATAGCTTTCTGCCCTGCCCCCTCCTGTAGCTCTCCGGCCTGCTTATAGTTGGCTGCCCGACCCTCTTGCAGATCCGTGATCCAGTCATTACGCAGTTGGTCGTTACGTCTCAGGGCGTAACGGATAATTAGCATATTCCTTTCTTATATTATTATATAGGATTCCCTCATTTTTTTTCTCAGCTTTAATTTTTGTCTATTTTCTGGAAATTTTCTTTATCATCAATCTACTGAATTTTTACTTTAGCTATTCTGCTTTAATTTCTAAGTGCTCTTTCTGAGCTGCCAGTTATTGCTGAATTGTAACATTCTGTTCATATGTTGAAGAGAGTGCCTTCTCTCTCTCAGGATATTAATTCCTAGCATTTTTGACATTTCATCTGCTCGCAGTATAGTTGGCATTTCCTTGAAATTCCTTGAATGTCTGAAATTCCTTGGCTTTATTTTATAAGAATAAAATATTTTTAAAAACTAGTTGGACCCTCTGGGTGTGTGACCTCCACTTGTCAATGGTGATTGCTATTTTAGGGTGACCCCTGATAAACCAGTTGGTTTATTAGAAGCCCACTTCTACCCCAAATGTCAGTTTCTATAGAAAGATTGTTTCTCCAGAGAAGAATCTCTGATTTTCTTGCCTTTGGAGGTGGGCCGTTTGGATAAGAGTCAATGTGAGGTCCTGCGTTCTGGAAACAGGAGCGGGGAGAGGCTGGGAAGCTGTCCGTGTGTTCTGTGTGTTCACCTTCACCCAGTCCGGCTTTTGTTCAGTTGATCGCCTCCTAACCTTCCCAGTGTCTGTCACTGTCAGTTTTAAGCCTTTCTGGTTTAGTTTCTCCAGAAAATATATTTATTTTGGAAGCTAAAGGAGATATACTTGTGTTCAAACTCCTGATTTGTGTCTTAAATTGTTTTCAATAATGGTACTTAAAAACTACTTCACATTATCCATTAAGTGCATTAAAGTGACACAATGTTTATGCTTTGTTAAACATATCAACTTTTGAAATATGAAAGTGAAAGTATAATTTTCTACAAAACAGACATATTTCAGTTTTTATCTAGTGAGTGCTTATTTAATTTTTGTAGATCCTCCCCAAATAAAAGATATTAATTTATATAAAAAGTGAAATTGTACACAGCCGGTATGGCTCAGTGGTTGGAGGTTCACCTATGAACCAGGGGATCATGGTTTAATTCCCGATCAGGGCACATGCCCAGGTTGCAGACTCAGTCCCCAGTGTGAGGTGTGCAGGAGGCAGCTGATCGATGGATGATTCTCTCTCTCATTGATGTTTCTATCTCTCTGAAATAAATAATAATAAAAATTTTAAGTGAAATTGTTACCTTAAAATCATCCTGGTGACTTACATTTAGTCTTTCTAGTTTTATTATTGTGACATAAAAATAAACAATACTTTTTAATATGTGACTGTCAGTTTGGAAAATATTATTTTATTAAGATTTTTAAACAATGCTTTTTTTTGTCAAAGTGTCTATTAATTTATAAAGTGGAAATATTTTTATTCTACTTTGTATGCTATTTTTAAATAAAGATTTTTATGACTTTCATAGAAATGTCATAGTTCATTTTAAGTTGTTAAATAAACTTGTGAAATAAGGTATGTCTAAAGAAAAGTATAACACACAGAAGTGTAAAGCCCAATGGATTACCACAGAATGAACCCCCCATATAACCAACCATCCAAGTTAAGAAATAGAACAGCATCAGTTCCACAGAGCCCCTTTGAGTCCCTGCCAGTCTTGATCCTGTCGTCTTCTGTAGGACAACTCTTCCAGTCTGTAACACCGCAGACTAATTTTGCCTGATTTTGAACTTTATATAAGTAGAATCATATAGTATATATTCTCTCTTGCTTTTTTTTTACTCAGCATTGTTTGTGAGACTAATGCATATAGCAGTACTTTGTTCATATTATTGCAGTATAGAATTCTATTGCATAAATATACTCAAATTTATTTTTTCTACTTTTGATGGGCATATGGGTTGTTTCAAGTTTGGGGCTATTAAGAAGAATGCTGCTGTGAACATTCTATACATGTTTTTTGGCTATACACACACACACACACACACACACACATACACACACACACACACACACACACACTAGAGGCCCGATGCACGAAATTGGTGCAAGGGGCTTGGCCCTGGCAGCCCTGGCTTTGTCTGGAAGGTCGTTCTGCTGTTCGGTCTAATTAGCATATTAGCTCTTTATTATATAGGATTTCTATTGAGCTTTTATGAAGGATTGGTGATTCATAGGATATTAGAACTTTAGTACATAACAATTCCAGAGGTTTTATCACTCCCTACAGCAGTGTATGAGTCTCGGTTACTCCACATACTGATCAATATTTGATATAATTTTAATGTTTAATTTTAGTCATTTTTTTCAGTCTATGGAGTATCTATGTATGGAAACTACATAAAAGCAAATACCCAAATAGCCAGAAAAATATGAAAAAATGCTCAACTCCTTAGTCATGAATCTCAAACTTTTTATAGTTCTTTTGCTATGCTTTGCTTTGCTATGGTAAAAATTAATCAGCATATAAACTTTTGACTCCCTCAAAAATCTAATAGCCCAGCCAGTGTGGCTCAGTGGTTGAGCGGGTTCAATTCCTGATCATGTCCAAGTTGTAGGCTCGATCCCCAGTAGGGGGTGTGCAGGAGGCAGTTGATAAATGATTCTCTCTCATCGTTGTCTCCATCCCTCTCTCAAATCAATAAGAATATATATATTTTAAAAATATAATAGCCTAGTGTTGACTGGAAGTCTTACATAAATATTTGATTAACACAGATTTTATATGTTATATACAATGTAATATTCTTATAATAAACTAGAGGAAAGAAAAATTAAAACAATAAGGAAGAAAAAATATATTTACAGTTTTTATTGCATATAAGTGGAACCACACAGTAAGTTTATAAATTTTTTAAAAACCAGTTTCTTTTATGGAATATTGTGGTGTTCAAATAATAGTTAAGGCAAATGTTGCCTGTTTTCAGTTAATGAAGAGAAACTTTATCATAGTAGGACATAATTTTTATTTTCAATTAATCTCTTAAAAGCAACCATTTTGTTTCCCTCCAACTGTTTTCTGACAGGATCTGAATTTTTAAAATTTTTTTATTGAGTCAAGCACACTTACGATGAGATCTGTCCTCTTAACAAACTTTTAGGTGTACAATACATTATTGTTGCAGCGGTCGCCAGCCGGTGGTCCGTGGACCACTGGTGATCCGTGAGGTCCGAAAGGTTGGCGACCGCTGGACTAGAGGTACAAAGTGTACAGCAGATCTCTAGAGCTTTTATCTTGCTTAACTGAGACTTTATTCCCATTGATTAGTAATTCCTTATTTTCATCTCCCCCTAGCCCCTGGCAACCCCATTCCACTCTTTGATTCTATGAATTTCGCTCTTGTAGAGATACTACCTGAATTTTCTAGAAGCATGAATGGAGATTAATGCAAATTATGCTAGGTAGTGTCCTGTATTTAGAAAGGTACCACGAAGAAAAAAACAAGCCAAGAAGTTGCCTAATTCTGACACTACTATTTAGTAAGTAGCTAGAAAGTCATTTCCATTTGAGATGCCTCAGTTTGGCTCAGTTTACTCTGTAAATTGAATAGGTTTAACTAGTTTCCCAAATTCCTTTTTGTCTTCTAGCAATGCTATATTTACATTTACTGTGGGACTATGTATTAAGTCTTTTAAATTTTTAGTTTTTAAACTTGCAAAATCCGCAAGGAATCATCTCTGGGACCTTGGATGCTGATAAACTTCTTTGTTTTCTTCCAGATTGTTAAAGAGACATGAAAACAACCTATCAGTGCTAGCCATTAGTAACATGGAAGCATCCTCCACCCTTGCCAAATGCCTTTATGAACTTAACTTTACAGTTCAGAGTAAAGAACAAGAAAAAGACTCAGAAATGCTGCAGTGAAAAATAATTCCACTTCTGTAGTGGGGAACTCCAAGTCAGATACATTTCACATGTTACTGAAGAAAGCACCAAGTCTTAATGGAGCAGAGACCATAGAATGAATTATTTTATCTCCTCCCATGATGCTGAGAGGAAGCTTCGTATTCTGATCTCTGAGTGATCCCTTTGTTCTGTTTTAAAAAAAAATCTAAAAAGAAAAAAAAACAAACTGCTGTGGGATTGTCAACCAGCTTATCTGCAGGATGTCTCTCAGATCTGATAAATCCTGATGGAAACTGGTATGATCAGAATTCTGTACCATCCACATTGGAATATACATGGAATATTGTAAAACCTACATGAGCAGATGAAATAGAAGCATTAAATATTTTTATCTATATCCAAAAAGGAGCACATTTTTATATTTACAAAACCGTTTAAGCTGGTTTGAATAATTAAAAAAAAAGTTTCAGCACACCTATACCCCGTATCTCTGAGGGGGCCACCAATATCTAGCTATGGATTGTGTGTTTTGTTTAGAAATCAGTAGCTTGGTTTTCTTACTTGAGCCAATATATTTTCACTTATTTATTATCATAAAAATTTACCAGTCTGAATAGATCTTGTAAATATTTGTGAATAGAATGAACATCTTTCATGCCACTGCAGCCACTGGAAATACATTCTGTGGTGTCCTAGAAGCATTACTGGTAGGTCCTAAAGTTTTCTAGACTTTCCTGTCAATTGTAAGTAATTGTGATATATTCTACGCAGTGGATGAATGTTCTTTAAATTTGTGTAAATACTTCTGCAAAGGTACTGATGCTGTAAAGTCAAAACAGTTGTGGAACTGTGATTTTTTTTTTCCCCTTTTCTTTTTTTGTATTATACACCTTGTTAGAACTCATTTTGCTGGCTGAAAGAGTAATGAATAATATATCTCATGTCATTTTTGTAGAAGAAAACTATTTGAAGGTATTTTTTGGTTTTCCCTAACATGTATCCACTGTAAACGTTTGTCATGTGCAAGCTCAGAGCTTGGACAGAATTTTTTTGTATTTGTAAATTGGTTTAAATACATGGAATTTTATACAGGTTTTCTCCTGTGTTATATATGCATTATGTGCAGGTATGATATTTTCTTCACTACTTTTTCTATCTTAATATAGTGTGGAATTTTATTGTATTATTCTTCCATTCTTAATACTGTATCACATTCCTGCTCAGAAACTGCTCACTTCCTTATTGTCTTTTCTCCTCAGCGTGACATGTATCCATTTATAACTGCCTTTTGCCTGTTCTATTAGCACCCAAAGTGTGGAAGGCCTCCAGCCACCATTTCTGCTGTGTCATGAGGATGTGCAGTAACAATAGAGACCTAACAGTTATGTTATAGAATGGCTTTATTTACTTTGGTGACTGTTTATAGTTTTTAAATAAAAGACTGAACATTTTCTTGAGTCCTTCATTTCTGAGTATGGTTAAGACATTTTTTAAAAATAGAGAAATTTAAATTCAGCAGAAGGCAAGGGCCAGTCACCTATTTGATGTATGTTTATAATACATTGAACAGAGAATAGCTAAGAGTTCCTTTACTGAAAGTGCAGGAGACAGGCAGGAGATTGAGAGTATGTATTTTCCATTATACTGCAAGGCAAACCCGGATTATTGTTTGACACTGTTTCTTTGACAAATCATTCAGAACCACATTGCATCCAAGTACTCAACTTGAATTTGAGAGCAGCTTCTGAGAGTAAAAGGGCCTTAGTTTGGATCTAAAAAATTTTCTTCACTATTTTGATTCAGCTACTAGCAAAGGAAAATCTCATTTCTCCCCTAAAGAGGGCTCCCTGGCACTCTGCCGTGTATTAATGAATGCTTAAGAAACTTTTCCTCCAACATTGGTCACGATTATTTCCTAGGGTTGTGGGGTTTATTCTTGGCCCACCTCCCAATATTAGGGCTGCCTATAGACACACCGGAGATGCTGTGGTTAACACTATAATCACTCTCAAGAACCCAAACTTACAAGGCTACCAATGGTGGGTGTCAGTTGGAGAACTTTCTATTCATTGTATTTACCTAAAAATCTCTTGAATTTTTCTAACATAATTTTGTGTAACATCAATAATTTTGTGTAACATCATTGTTTGTTTTAAAGGTATGTTTCTTTGCAAACTAAGACTGCTATGGTAATCACATTAATAGAAAAGAAACTTCAGGTTTAGAAAAATGATTTTCGTATTCATCCTTCTCCCACCTTATTGGAATTGCATGCCATAGTTCTAGCTTTTGTGCTATAATATGTAAATACGTCTGTAGTCTCCTTGAAGCATTGGTCTCAGCAGAGAATTTTCTAAATGTGTATTTGACCTAATGAAACCAATTATGGCTTTCCACTTAGGCTTTTCTTCTCATAGCTTTATAGAACTATATAATGAAATAACATGGACTTGCTGGGTAATGGAATTAAAGTGCTCACGCACAAGTTCTGCGTAACCCTCTCATTCATGAAAAGGTGCTCCTCGCTAGACAGAAACTTGCTGATTTCCAGTATTGTTATTTTTGTCTAAAGTTCTGTAAATACATGCTTTAATGTTATCTTTAAGAAATCTATGTAAATTATATAGTCTACAACTTAGAGACTGTACAATTCTGTGTTATATATGTGCCTAGTGCTCTGTTGGCACTCAATAAATTTTAAGTAACAAAATTGATAATCATATAGCCAAGGCATATTTTTCTTCCAAGTTCGAGACAGGATGTGACTATATACTAATGAGACTCGGTAGTTCAAGCCACACATGGAAACTTGTCTCATTACTTTATAGTCATGCCATGTATGTTTTTTTAACCATAAAATGACAATAAAAGTGCTTTTTAAAATGAGAATGTTTTGGATAAGTGACTTCTTGATCACTGTGATTGAAGTATTAGACACCAAGGAAGCATGGTGAGACTTCCCACAAAACAGGCGGTGAAGCAGCGGGAGCTCAGCTACGGCATTCGCCACGTGGGCCCGGGCACTTGAAGCTGGGATCATTTGATCAAATAGCATGTTAAAAGAGAAAATAAATCCAGTGTTTATCCAAGGGAAAGTTTAGCTTATCAATCACTCTCACATTACTTTAACTCTTCATGGTACATAATGCAGTCACTGGGATATTCAGAATTTTAACGACTTTTTCCTAAGGGAGCAAAACAAATGAAGACAGTGCTACTTGCTACTTACTTTACAGCCATGGCTTTTTCCACTACCTTGATATTTGCAAATCTAGTTGCATTTGTGAATCCTCATTTCATTAAGAAAATGAGCAAATGCTTCTGTTGTTTAAAAATTAGTCCTAGGATTGCACTGTGCAAACCTTAGAAAGGCTGAGGCACTGTCACACAGGTAGGTGAGCAGATTCGTTTCCTCTAAGACTACAGTGAAGTCCTCAACGTTCTCAATGGGTTCTTGGAACGGGTACAACAACGTATATACCGAAACCAGTTTACCACAAGCTAATAAATAAAAAGTTCCTACGGCATCTTAAAACTTTGAACAAAACATTACTTGAGAACCTACTGTACTTAAATATTAAGAGAAAAAGCTGCCATTAAGTCCTGGTTCCTGTGGATTTCAGTCTGAAATGAAGTTTTTTAAAGCAATGGTTGTGGGGTTTATTCTCGGCCCACCAGTGGTTCCCAATGTGGGGCACAAGCCCCACAGGGGGACAATTCGATTTTTAAGGGGGGCAATTCGAGAATGAGTTAATTTTTTGCACTTCTCATGATTCTAGGGGCCTCATATACAGTATATAAATGTATATTGTGACACTTATGCATTTTGGTTCTCTTAGGTTTTGAAACTTTGCTATTTTTCCATATCACTTCCTAGTATTATTTCTTCCTCAGTACTTCAACTGTCCTTTTGTTCTTTTATTTTTCTCTTTCATGAATGCTATATTCTTTGGAAGCTTGTTTAGACCAAGTTAATGGCCTTTTAGGCTTCCTCCACGTGAATAAGAGCTCACTTTTTGAATAGAATTATATGTCACAGGAGTGAGCATCAGGATTTTAGAGATGCTTAGGTGGGGCCTGGACAAAAAAAAGGTTGGGAACCACTGTTTTAAAGTATCTTTTGTGAGTAGGCAATACAACCATGCAATTCAATAATCAAAATGTTCAAGAGGGCAGGGGTTGCTGAGTGGTTGAGCATCAACCTATGAACCAGGAGGTCACAGAGTTCGAATCCCAATTAGGGCACATCCCTAGGTTGCAGACTTGATCCCTAGTGGAGGGCATGCAGGAAGCAGCCAATCAATAATCCTCATCATTGATGTTTTTCTTGCCCTCCCTCCCTCTCTGAAATCAATAAAAATTTTTAAAAACTTTAATGAGAAGTCCCCCTCCAACCCCTCTCCCACCTGCTGGATCCCACCCCCTGTTGCCAGATAACCACTGCTCTTATCTCTGCAGTACATCTCTGGTGTTGATTACATACAAGCAATTAGGATATTTTCTAATTTTTACACAAAATATTTCATACCATTAACACTGCTGCACTTTTTAAAAAACTGAAGATCTTAAGATCTTTCAGTATTGGTATGAAAAGAACTCCATTTTGTGGGTGTACCATGATTTATTTAACTAGACCCCTTATTGAACATTTAAGTGGTTTCCACGCTTTATGCTGGTCACTAACATTTGCTAAGCACTTCACTCTGTCAGTCGCTGTGTTAAGCCTTTTACATGTATCATCTCAGTCTTCACAACAACCCAATGTAACAGTCGTTTCATAAGTGGGATAATGAGGATTTAGAATAGTTAAGTACCTCGAATAAGGTCATATGCCAAATTAAGTGGAGCTGTTTCACCAGCACACACGGAGCCCAATTATAGAGAAAAACTAGAATTCTTTCCAGGGGGAGTTAGGTTGCTAGTACATACAAGACACCAATTTTGGGTACCAAGCATTATTTTTGTATTTGCTTTACTGGTTCCATTAAGTATTTTCTTCCCGTGCATTTTGTTATCTTTCTAAAGTTTTCCATAATTCCTCACATTTATTTTCCAAGTATTTATTAATTTGACACCACTCCACCCTTCAGAGCCAGCAAAACTTTCTGGGAATTCCCTTAACAAAGGAACATTTCTTAGGCAGAAGATTATGCTAACTTGAAACCAGTTTTCAGTCAACTACTACCATTCTAGTTTGAACTGTTAGCTGACCCTTTTGGCCAGATTTGTTCAACATTTTCAGGATTTAAAAAAAAATCTGTTGTTGAAATTATTACATATGTCCCCTTTATTAAGCTCAGGAACTGTGGTGGAACTATAAATTAGTATACTCCTTTTAGAGAGCAATTTGACATCTATCCAAATTAAAATGTGCATATCCTAAAATTCAATGTAACCTCATAGCCAAAAAGGATGTTCATTAACATTGTTTCTAATAGCCAAAAGTTACTCATCAACCAAAGAATAGAACCATTATAATAGACATGGGTGACAGAATATATCTTCTATTTCTTTTTTCTTTTTTTTTTTTAATAGAAGAGAGGGAAAAACAAACATCGATGGGAGAGAAACATTGATTGGTTGCCTCCTGCATGAGCTCTGACCAGGGCCTGAGAGGAGCCTGCAACCGAGGTACGTACCCTTGACCAGAATTGAACTTGGGACCCTTTGGTCCACAGGCCGGTGCTCTATCCACTGAGCCAAACCAAGCTAGGGCTACCTTCAATTTCTTAAGGGGACAAGAGATGCAGAACAGTTTACAGAATATAATTTATGTGCTGGGGTAACTGAGTATCCTGGAACCTCAAAAAGCATTTTTGTAAATGTGCTGACGAGTATGGGAACATAAAGAAAAATATCTTTCTGATGGTTCTCTCTAGATAGAAAAATCAGCGTAGGAAAATGGAGTTTTATACTAACTATAATTGAACTTTTAAAAATTATATATTAAGTGTATGTACATAATTACATCTTAAAATTTATGGGCAAATAAAAACTGATTGACCAAGGTATCCTACTTCTAGGAGTTAATCCCCAGAAAACAATCTGATATGGATACAACTTACTAGGATATAGTCAGATGTTTGTATCAGTCTTATTTATGTAAGTACAATTTATATTTTACTAATTTAATTAGTAAAAAGAATATCTTACAGAGGCTAAGTTAAGGAATATATACATATAAAAGGCTAATATGCAAAGTGTCCCCGCAAGAGTTCAACTGGGAGTTCTATCACTCCCTATGATGCGCACTGACCACTAGGGGGCGGGGCGGAATGAAGGCAGGCCCCCTGGCAGTCGGAAGGCCCCGATCAGCCCTGATCACTGGCCAGGCCTAGAGACCCTACCCTTGCATGAATTTCATGCTCCAGGCCTCTAATCCTAGTAATAAAAGCCTATGTGGTCGTGACACCCTCACGCTGTGACGCTCTCATGCTGTAACGAGCGATCACCAGGAGGCTGTGGGTGTGGCTGTGTGCACGCGCGGGTGGGTGGGGCCTTGACACTGTGTGCGCGGCGCGGAGGCGGGTCCCGCAGCTCTGGCCTACCTCTTTGGGGCAATCATGGGGCTCCCGCATTGTGAGAGGGCACAGGCCAGGCTGGGGGACCCCCCCAGTGTACGTATTTTGTGCACGGGGCCTCTAGTATCTCTATATATAAAAGCCTAAGCGACCGGATGACGGGTCGACTGGTCGCTATGATGTGCGCTGACCACCAGGGGGCAGGTGCTCAATGCAGGAGCTGCCCATGGTGGTCAGTGTGCTCCCACAGTGGGAGTGCTGCTCAGGTGAGTGAAGGGCGCCAGAGGCAGTGCTCACGGCTGGCGAGCACCGCTGCAGAGGCATGAGCCTCTCCAGATCAGAACTGACTAGGCGCAAGCCCCTGGCAGGCCCAGTGGGGCCTGGATGAGTGGGAGCAGCGGCCTAGAGCAGCAGGCGGCGATGGACTGCAGGTTTTGACCTGATACCCACAGGCCACGCTGATGGACCCCATCGATGCACGAATCCGTGCACCGGGCCTCTAGTCTATATAATAGAACACTATATAGCCATTAGAAATCACGCTCTAGAGTAATTTTTATTAAAACGACAACTTCTCAATACATCATTAAGTGAAAAGGAGGACTTACAACAATTATGTGCAATTTGATCAGTGTTAATAGTTGTTACCTTTAAATGGTAGAATCACGGGCGATTTTTCTCCTTTTGCTATTCTGTTTCTTGTTTTTATGGATTTTTTTATTTACTAAAGTGTTTCTAATTTCCTGTAATGATTATGTAATTAGGAAAAATGCTATAAAAACAGATGCTTGTAGTTAACTCGAAGCTTGCTTTACAACTTGGACATTAATGTAACTATGATGCTAGTTACTTTGGTACAAATCCAAGAAACACTTCAACAAATGTCTGGAAAGAGTTACGAGATAAAAATCCATTTCCCAGGAATCTTAATAAGATGTTCAAGACACTCTTTGTTTATCAAAAGAATTTATTAGAAAATATTACATACTACATATCTGTTTAAGAGCATTGCTTCAGTAGACAGCACTCCATCCTCACACTACAAACCATGTTTCATGAACCATGGGCAACCACCCCTGTGCTCCTGAAACTACATCTTCTTGATGGAACATTCAAGCAGTACATACTGTGGCCATTTAAAGGGAGATGATGAAGAAAATGTAATTACCAGGGGGGGAAAAAAATCACAAAACTTTTGGAATGTTCAAATAATAACTACCTATAGTCTCAAAATTCTAGGCATCCCTACCTCTTAAAACATTGGTCAATGTGACTAGTAAGTTAAAGGGACAAGGTTTCAAAGGTCAAGTTAATACTGAATCTTCATAAATAAATCTGTAACACCACAAAATATTTTTAAGTTTGCACACATGCAAAATTAATATAAATTTCTGAAAAACCAAGAATGGGGAATGTTAAAGCAATGTATTTTTTAACATAAAGCATGCACTTTCTAATACGTTCTCAAATATTTCAAAGTTTTAAAAGTTTGAATTCTAATGCAGTAACATTCTTCATTAGCTATTCTAAAAGTGGTCTAACCAGTACGCCAACCAGATATGGATTATACCTTATTTTCAGGAAAGGTGGAAATAATGCATGACAGTGCTACCAAACATCTGAGATTTGATCACACCACCTAGTTTTTCTTTAAAACTTATTTTAAACATGTTTTCAAAGGATAAATAGTAAAGCAAATTTTAAAATGTCACCCAAATCCCAACGTCACTGAAAAAAAAAACACAAAGGAAAAGTAGGCATTGTGTGATTAATTGGCTTAGGCAATATGCTATAAAATTTTCAAAGTGTGAACCAGCTTTAACTCAAAATAGATTTAAAGTTAACACAGTTGTTTCTAGAGCTCAAAACTGAAACAAGTGAGTATGTGTGCATTGATATTTAAAATACTGTCTTAATATTTTATTAGAAGAAATATACTTCTACACTTTCCCATAATCTAAACACAAACTTTAATTAAAAATATATATAAATCAGTAGAATACCGTATTACAAATGCCCAACAATGCAGAATAAAGATCAAAAGCTGCTTGGAAATGTTTCTAATACTTTTTGGGATTATACTCATAATCTACTAAAGATTATGAACTAGCACAATCATTATTGGGGCCATCATTTCAAAATATTTTGCCTATCAAAGCTAGCACCAGGAAAGTATTATGCACATAAAATTGAGAAACACAATCTTTATTTCAGAAAAGCACAGTCCTACAGAGTATTGCTCTTGCTAGTTTAGCTAGTAAAAGGGTCAGCCTGTTTCATTGAGCCATATATCTATCTTTGTCTGAATAGCTTTCCAGTTATTTGGTATCTACTGAAAATTGTTACTAGAATTAAAGACAGATTATCATGGAGACAACTCATTGTTTTCTTCCAAAATGCCAATTAAAATAACGGTACTATTAACACTTTTAACTTACCTTTTATAAAAATTAACATATCCTAATACTTAAAAAACAACAACCAAATCCCTAGTCCCCTGAAGGCCTAACCCAAACTACATTATTTAATTCCTCTCCCTTTCCAAAACACAGATTTTAATGTCTAGATTTTTACAATATGCTTAATGGCCATCATACGGTCACCAAATTAATACTTCATTAATTGTAAAACATTTGGATATCTCAAGTGTGAAAATAATTTCATTAGTGATTGGACAAATGAACAACAACCGGAAAGCCACTGAAGTGAGTCTCACAATTCTACCTTAGTCTCAAGAAAGAGAGGATCACAACCACTTACTGCAGTTCTCTGGTTGGCACAGATAATTTATCATCTCTGATTGATAGGAAATATTATGAAAAAAAAACAATTTTTACAAAGTCAACACTTTTTTCCACACTGATCTTCTAAATTCAACTAAGAATTTAGACTGCCAAAGCTGTAAATCTAGCAAATGTAAATATAGCTTCATCTCAACTGGGGGGGGGGGGGGGGGGGGGGAGGGAAGGCACAAAGAAAAACAAGCAGCATACCCTTTATTTGGTGATACAATAGGTCACAGTGTTCCCAAGTTTTGAACACTAAGTTTTGCTCATGTGATCATTTGTTTTCTAGCAAAGCAATTTATTCAGATGTGTGCTTTTAAAAATACAGATTAGGAATCCTTCAATTGGTATGTTCTCTTATTAGAAATATTTTTCATGGTAATACATTACTTAACTTTCTATAATTAGAGGGGAAAATCATATAGATCATACTTTATTTTTAGCCTGACAGAATAAAGGTATTATATATATATATATATATCTCTTCCAAAACCAGTGCACTTAGAAATTTCTAATTTATGCACTCCATTGTTCAAATAAAAAAGCTGTATGTACATCTTCCAGCGTCCACACTGTAACACAGTCCTAGTAATAATGCATTCCTTAACCCCTTTACTTTCCCTTGAATTTGCTCTTATTTGGAGTGGGGGAAGGAAAGGATATAGAAGTTACAGTGCAGAACTATTATTTATTTTGAACAAAACATATTCTACGTTAAAAAAAATAATTTTATCAAAACCAAATTCAATCACAGTTAGGTATGATTTTCAGTTAAAGGTATATGTTGAAATTGCACTTTGCAGATATCTTGACAGTGTCCTTTATAGTGCTCTCCATTTCAGCCTATGTTTTTTTCAGTAGACAAAGGTTCTTCCAGAGTTTTCTTTTGGCTTCCTTTACGTGAATATTTGTATTTGTCTACATAGGCTTTAACCAAATTTGCCACTTTAGTAGAATTGACTTCTCCACTCTTACTATGACAAACCTATGAAAAAATGAGGGAAATTTTTTTTTCATAGTTAAAAGGAATAAAATGAAAGCTTTGTGAAAAACAACCCCAAACCAGACATTTTTCCATGTTTCTTCATATCTTAATATGAACTTATTCAAAAGTTAAGAAAGCAGACAAGAATCAGAAGAAGGCAGCTCTTATTATTTTAATTAGACTTAAGCATTCCATTATTAAAATAGAGATGGTTCAAAACAATACATACAGAACTACACTAAAGCTATAACTTACTTTATCTACTGCTTTTCGTACAATCTCTTTATATTCTTCCTTGGTGATATCTTTATTTTGGTAAAAGGGCTTAATGGCCAGTTTTACCTCCTGTGCTGCTTTCTCTTGAATTTGCAATTTCTAATAAGAAGAAAATGTATAATTATTATTTGCCCAACTGAATACTTCCAAAAACTTTATTTAAAAATATAAAATTAAAAGCACTGTGCATTTGCATTATTAGGAGCTCTTCAAATATGAATGTTGTAAACACAAAATTTATTTACTAACATATATATCAAACATTTCTAAAAATAATTGTGAAATATTACTAGCAACTCAATGGGCATCAACATATCTAGATAGGACCCTTCAAATAATATTAGAATTTAAGACTATCAATAAATTAATAAATTCCCTTTACCACTTATACAATAGAAAGCTGTTATTATTTTTTCAACTTTATCAGAAACAAAATTTTGTAGGTTGCTCTCAACCTTGAACTTGCCTTGTCTGTCTTCGAGCTATCTGCGCTGGCTTCCACTGTAACACTTACTTTGCTTTCTGCCAATTTTACAGCAGCATTAGAGGCTTTGCTGTGACTTGATGACGAAGCATTACCAGAACTTGGTCCCTGAACTGTTTCCATATTTGCTGGGGCTGCTGTCGGAGCAGGCAAGACTGGTGTACTCATGTTATTAGTTACATGAGAAGCACCAGGAATACCCTGTTTTAAAGAGTTATCATCAATTAATGGATTACTTGTACTCAATAGAAGTCTTTAGTTACATATTAGAAATAACATTTTAAAAATTCAAAGCAATTCAATCTTGGTACTTAAGAGAAATGTATTACTTCAGGTCTTTAATATCTAAAGGACTCTGAAGAAAAATGAGTAACATTCTTAAAAACAGGTTTAAAGAAGTCAACATGACTTTTAAATTATGCATGTGTATTGTAATGTTCTGACACCAACACTAAAAACAAGAAGAGCATTTAGAGAATAGTATCTTTCCTGCAAGGTTCTTTATGGAAATTAAAGTGCCCCCCTTTAAAGATCAGAGGAAATGAGGCAGTGAAGTCAAGTGGCTTGCAGTGAGTTGATAGCAGAAAAAGATTTAAGATCCCATATTCTGGAATCCCATTCCCTTGTTCTTCCAACTATATCTTGCTATCAGGATTCTAGAATTTCTGAAATGTAGACATAAAACTATAAGCAACACAATGTTTACAAATTATTCAAATAATCTGTATGCCTCAGAGGCACCTCATTCTTTTTAGCATGGTAAATTCATGAAAATGAGACAGTAATAGCTAATGAACAGCTTTAACTGGCATCTGACCAAACAAGACAATACAAGCTTCATTACAGTACTTTATCACAAGTTCCCACCCCCTAACAATAAATTAGGGAAAAATTTAAAGCACCCACGACAATTCTAGTTTGGCTCATTATTATCTGGTCCTATTAATGTGAAAAAACCTGTTTGGAATTTAATAACAGTATAATGTAGACTTGGTAATATATATTCAATTCAGTTTTCTTATTTGGGGGGGAGGGAGGTTTAGGAGAACTGTGAAAGAGGGGTTATGAAGATTTACCATAAACCCAGCAATTTTCAACCAGTGTACCACAAGAATTTTTAAAACATGCAATACCTGATGATTTAATCAGAGACACTGACCTCTTTTCCCTTAGATTGTCAAATAAAAAAATAACAGCTAACACAACAATAGCTGTCCAGTGTCAATGAATCAAATTTACACCTATTGTTTTTGTCAGACTGGCAAAAAATGTATTTCTTCTTGTGCCGCAAAATTTTAGTAATTCGTTTCTATGTGCCGTGAGATGAAAAAGGTTGAAAATCGCTGCATAAACCTAATCAAATAAATAATTGTTTTGGATGACAGGAAGCCCTTTCTTGAATATCTGTCCTTAATAGCTAAATGTTTACAATGGCTATGTTGATTAAACTTGAGTTGCTAAAAACATACCTGCAATTGCTTTCCATCTGGCTGTGAAGCAATGTAGTTGACTTGTTGGGATGGTGGGGGAGGGGGTGGGGGTGGTGGTAGTCCCTGAGATACACTGGTAGGAGCAGCTACCTGCATGAGAGGTACTCCTGTGTGCAGATGCAAGGGTAGCTGAGGATGAATAGTAAATGGATTGCGTTGGATGTTCATCAAAGGAGCATGAACACCCATTGGATATGGGAAGATATTCACAGGCTGGTGCTGTGCATTCATTTGTTGCTGCATTACATTCATTTGTGGTTGCATCATATTTATAGGTAGCTGAGAACCATCACCTTGTTGGTTTGTTTGATCTTTTAGGTTAGAATCTATCAAAAGAAAAAGGCTTGTGAAAAATATGTTACAAATTTCTTTAGAGGAACAAAGAACTGATGGTTATAGTAAAATTAAATAGCAATGAACAGACTCAGACATCTAAACCAATCTCCAATTATTTGGCTTAAGCTCATCATTTCTAAATAATGTGGCCTGATTTTCTAAAAGAAAACATGCAACTAAAGTAATTTTTAAGAATACAGTTACATGATAATATCCATCAATATGAGCAAAGAGTAAGTAGCTCAAGAAACTTACTAAGGAAATCAATACAAATTCATTTCGGGTTTTTAATCTTCAACAACTTTTTCTTACATTGTTAACAAAATAAGTCAAGAAAGATAAATCTTTATTAAAAGAGTGACTTATTTATATGAGAACAATGACCAAAATAATTCATGTGTCCATATCTGAAGTAAAATAAATATAAGTAAAATCCTGCATAGAAACATCCCAAATTTTTCTATTGTAGCAAATTATACTTAAAATACTAAATTTTTTGCAAAGTTTCAGGCAGGGGTAGAATGAAAGAAGAAAATAAATACTGATGTGTATATATTTATTTAAAATATAAAGTGACTTGTAAACAATTGGGATTCAATTAACATTATCCTATATAATAAAAGGCTAATATGCAAATCAACCAAATGGCAGAATGACCTGTCACTATGATGCACACTGACCACCAGGGGGCAGACGCTCAACGCAGGAGCTGCCCCCTAGTGGTCAGTGCGCTCCCACGGGGGGCGGGGGGCGGGGGGCGAGGGGGCGCCACTCAGCCAGAAGCCCTGAGCCGGGCTCACAGCTGGCGAGTGCAACGGTGGTAGCAGGAGCATTTCCCGCCTCCGCAGGAGTTGGACATTCCCTGAGGGCTCCCGGACTGTGAGAGGGCACAGGCCAGGCTGAAAGACTCTTCCCCTCCTCCCTCCCCCCAAGTGCACAAATTTCATGCATCGGGCCTTGAGTAAAACTATAAAGACAGATCATTTCAATTCAAATGAATAAGGTATTAAACTTATAGTCTCTTTTCTCAATAAAAGTGTTAATAAATAAATAGAATACATTACCCTGTTCAGGTGTTTCCTCTTCCTGTCTCATCCATCCAGACTGTGAGCCTGAGGAGTTCCTCCCTCGTCGTGAATAATAGTTTTGCACATCTGCTGGAAGAGTCTTTCTCACAGCCCAACTAGATGCAGATGTCCACCCGGACCTATCTGCTGGTGTATCAAATGAGAACTCTTGCTCACTTTTCCGTTTATAGGGTTGCTGTTCCACAAACTTGAAAGACTCATTCCCTGAACCATTTGAATTCCCTGAGAGGGGTTTTCGGTTTTGCCACCGATTTTCATTTTGATCTGAATAGGCAAAATTACCTCTGTAAGTGCCTCTGCCCCGGTTACCTCTACCACGGTTAGACATCCAACCTGAACCAAAGTTTTTATTCCAAGTGTTCCCTGAATTTTCATTTCTATTTTCTTCCCAAGGGGAATCTTTTAACTTTTCTGGATGTCTGGTCCTTGGATCAGGTCCAGAATTTATTGTTTCTGTTACCCAACTGGAACAGTCATTTCTATGTTTGTCAGCAGAATTTGGGTCATCAGCATCTGGACTGATGTCATTTTTTTCTTTTCTTGTATTTTCATTCTGTTTCTCTAGGTCATTCTTTCTGTACCGATCATTTCCTCGTGGACATCTCCAACCATCATTTGCCCATCTTTCCTTCCACCGAGGAGAGTAGCTCTCTCTGTCATTTCTACCAAATGATGAACTCTTACTTTTTGTTCTCGATCTTGATGGTGACCTAGAACGAGATCTGGACCTAGACCACCTTCTTGTTCTCCTTTCTCTCTCTCTCTCTCTCCTAGGCCCATCTCTATCACTTTCTCTTTCTCTGCTCCGGGACCTGGATTTTTCTGTTGGAGAGGAATCTTTCACTCTTGACTGAGATCTTCTGTTCTCTCTAGAAGTGTCTCTCTTTGGGGAAAGTGATTCTGATCTTTTGCCTTCCCTTGTGCTATCTCTTTTTGGAGATCGAGACTGTGATTGCCTTCTTTCCCTTGCAATATCCTTTCTTGGGGACTGAGAACGAGATTTTCTCCGTCCTCTTGAAGATTCTTTTTTGGGAGATGGTGACCGAGACTTCCTGCTTTCTTTTCCAGTTTCTCTTTTGGGAGATGGAGACTGAGACCGTTTCTTTTCCCGTGTAGTGTCTCTGCTGGGAGACCAAGTTGTAGATGGAGAATGAAATCTAGATCTTCGAGTACGAGGCTTTTTGGCTTTATCTATCATATCTATTGGGTTTTCAAGTGGCTGAGATACAGTTTCAACTTTTTCACTTACAGGATCAGAAGATGGCATATTATTTTGAGAACTGTGCTCTGCAGAATTTTTGTTCAATTGTTTAGCATCAGTATTTACAGACAGTTCAATTCCAGATTCATTCTGATCACTGCAAAAAGAATCACATTCCATGGGTATCATTTCATTATTGTCTTCACTAAAATGCTTCTGAATCTGTTCAATATGTGTGTTAGGCAATTCTGTAGATCTGGGATGTTCAACCAGAGACTCAGCCTTTTCTTCTAAAGATGTGTCTAATTTGGTGTTAAGATTACTTTTTAATAAATTACTTTCAGAGTCTTGAATACTATTGAAATTTTCATTCCCTGAAGTATCACACATTACTTCGGCATCTCCAGTTTCAACATGCCCAGGCAACTGAATCTCTGAGATCTCAATAGAGGTTTTGTCCACTGTTTGTATAATTCCACCCTTAGAAGATTCTAATTTGGGGCTGTCTCCAAGCTGTTCTTCTTTTACTGTAGAACCATTATGATCAATAATTTCTACTATAGGACTCTCTATAACCTCTTGATCATTAACATCTGTAACTTTTTCTTCATTGGCCTCTACAACTTTTTCTTCATTAACCACTATCTCTGCATCCTCAGATAGCTCATCTAGGCTTGGTACAGGTTGGTGTACTTCAATTTCAGATGCTGAACATGTAAGAGAATCATTTGGAGGATGATCTATACATATATCTACTTTTACTTCTGATTCTGAAGGTACAGATATTTGGTCTTCATTTTCTAAAGGATCACCTCCTTCTTTAGAAATAGTTTTAGAAATATCACTTTCTAAGCAAAAAACATTAGACTCGTTATCCGTATTCTCAACTTTTTGAATTTCCTCAATACCTGTATTCTCAACTTTTTGAACTTCCTCAATACCTGTATTCTCAACTTTTTGAACTTCCTCAATACCTGCATTCTCAATTTTTTTAATTTCCTCAATACCCATATTCTCAACTTTCTGAACGTCCTCCTCCTCTCCAATTAGAATAGGAGGATCTTGGATACAAGACTCAGAATATGAAGATTCTACTTTTTCCTCTGTGTCATGGTTTTCAGTATGTTCCTCACTTTCTTCTATTTGCTCACTGCAACTTTTCAAGCCATTAGCAGACTTATTTTCTGCATTTGTCTGCACAGTACAAGTGTTTCTACTTTCTTCATCTGATAGGTGCTCTTTCTCTAACACAGGTGGTGTGTCAGATTCTGCTGTTTCTTCATCTACTGAATCACTGGAAGATGCTTTTTCAGAAGGAGGTACAGAGCTTCGAAGTTTCTTTTTCAGTAAAGGTGGTTTTCTTCCTCTTCTTACAGACTTCCGTTTGGGGGCCTGTCTTGTTTGCTTTTCTGACTCAGCTGAAGAAGAAACACTTAGAGATGGATTACTGTTTTCTGGAGCATCATACCCAGAATTATTTGATGCTGGGGATCTCTGAGAATGAGTGACTGTTTCAGTTCTTGTATTACGTGTAGATCTCCTTGTAGGAGTTGCTGCGGCAGATTTTCGTCTTGATCCTCTGGTGTTTGATGTACCAGAAGTTTGCTTCTTCTCTTCTCCTTCTTGAGTATGTGCTAATGCATATCCCTTGCAAGAAGTACCTAATATTTTTTTTAAAGAGTAAAAAGTAAGTATAAGTTTCAATAAATGAAAATAGTTTGGCTTCAGCTTATTTTAGCATAAAATAGACATCTATAACAAAGTGAAACAAAATATACTTATGAATCAAATTATGAATAAATGTATCAGATTTATTTTAATGCTACTGAAATAAGTTATCACAAGATTTGAATCCATGTAGGCAATTTTATACGGGGGAAAACACAGAAGAAAATACGTTTGGTCTGATAACTGCCATTTGCTTTATGAATTGATATTACCTTGGCAAAATGCAATAGAAAACAAGTTGTCACAAAGACTCAAATTCTTTGTTCATAATTAATGGGAGATATGAGATGCTACTTCTAAAGGTCTATGGTTTGGACACTGAAGCCCTAAATAGAAGGGAGATTTCAAATCAGTCCTCGAAAACATTAACTTGTAATTTCTTAAAGTAAAAGGGATTTCTGGTTTGAACAATTTTAAAGTCAAGTCACTGACCAAATATTTACAAAAACATTTAGACTTACTGCTTAAACCTTATTTAACAGCTTTTCTAAGTCATCAATACACTGTTTATGAGATTGAAAAGAAGCTCATATTTTTTTAAAAGTAGAAAAGAACTTCACAAACTTTACCAAAATTCTCTAAAGATATGGTACTTGTTGGAAAAATAGTTCTCGGCAACACAGAAGGGATGAGAGGAAGGACTTCTGTTTCAGTATTCCAGGGTATAAAACCAATTCTGAAAATTCGAAATAAAATAAAAACATTTTTGTTTAAATGGTTTAAAAAATTAAACCAGCAATTTTCCAAATCAGATTTGCAATATGAAAACACAGGGTGCTTTAATTATTTGTTGCCCAAATAGTTAAAAATGTAAATTCAAGGTTACTCATTGTTCAAGGATGGCAATTGGCTGCAAAGAAAAAAACCTTCAAGTGCATGTTTTTCAGATAAATTAATGGTAAAGGGAGATCCAGGTAAACATAAATACAAAATAGTTGTTTTTCTTTTAAATAATATTTTATCAAGATTTTTAGCTGTTATTCATTCTTTGCTATTCTAAAAAAAAGTCACTTGAATAATAAAATGCAAAGATTTTAAGGGTACAGTTTGATGACTTTTGATCACTATATATATATCTGTGTAACCACAGCCCCAATAAAAAATATAGATAATTTTCACCACCCCAGAAAGCACCTCATGCCCCTTGCACCCCATTCCCTTTCCAGGCAACCGAAGAGATAATTTTGTGGAATTAATCAAATCAAGGTTTTAAAGAAATTAACAGGGTCAAAGGGAAATCAGGCCATGAGTTAATAAAAATTTTAAATATTGGCCCGACCATCGTGGCTTAGTGGGTGAGCATCAACCTATGAACCAGGAGGTCATGGTTTGATTCCCAGTCAGGGCATATGCCCAGGATGCAGTCTCGATCCCCAGTTGTGGACATGGCAGGAGGCAGCCTATCAATGATTCTCTCTCATCATTGATGTTTCTCTCTCTCTTCACTTCTTCTTTCCTCTCTGAAATCAATGAAAAGAAACAAAAACAAATTTAAATATTGGAAACAGAACTATATTACTTGAATTCTGAAGTATTTCATAGATGATATCACAGTTTTTGCTACGTCTTTGTTTTACAGCATATTTCAAGCCCCAAACATCAAAATATGCCACTTTTTTAAAAACCTGGTTTTTGTTGCTACATTATATTTTTAAATTCCTTCATTTAAAGATGATGACTCTTGAACGTTCCCGGTGTCCCCAAGGACTTGCTAATACCCTAAAGTTTCTGCATCCAAACCCAATCCACTGTTAGTTTCTTTTCTGATTCATATTTGCTCATCACTTCAAGTCTCCTAACAAGACTATTTTAACCAATATAAGTTGAGATGCTGGAGTAGGAGGAGAGAAGCTTGAAAAAAAAAAAATACAACATGTATACGTACAGAAACATAACTAAGAAAAGGTCTCATCTAGGCTTCCTAACTTTACTCTATTTGTGTTGCACTGTTATTCCTAGAGCAAGCTTGTCAAACTCACGGCCTGCGGGCTGCATGTGGCCCACAACGAATATTTTTGCGGCCCAGCCAATATAACGGTGTGTAAGAAACTTTTTAATTAAAATTTTGTGACTTAACTTTTACAATATCCTGTTATATACATAATTAATAATAACAAACTACAACGTTCGCTAATGACTGATTACTATAATCGTGTTGCATTCATTTCCCTTAAGCGCCTTAAGCACAGGTGCACCATTTCTCTCCACTAATACTAGCAGCAAATATTTTAGCAGCCAACTGTCATGTCATCAGTCTTATACTGACTTATTTGGTTTGCACAACAGGAAACATTTCGCTTTCAGAGAACAAGAAAAATGGGTATTTGCATTATGCTTATTGATTTGTGCAGTTATCCATTGTCTGGAAAGTTAATGTTCAAGAAAAAAATATTAATTTTTATTAAAATGCTCAATTATTTTATGTTAGCAATTACTCGTTTATTTCAGCCCTTTGTATTCAGCACGTCTCTATTGAAAAAAACCTACATTTCTATGAAAATTGAAGCTTTTGTTTTTTTTGCGGCCCACAGAAACGTAAACCTTATTTGGCCTGTGTTAACCTTTGAGTTTGACATGCTTGTCCTAGAGTGTGAAGGGCCCTATGCCGAACTACATTACAGTGATATATAAAATAAAGTTCAAGTTATGGGCAACAAATGACCTTGATCTTTATGTATAAGCTTGATTTAAGAATATATCATATACCTAGCAATGTGCTAGGACTTAAACTAAGAAAAGGCTAGATTATTGAAAGTTAAGAGTGCCAGGGCAGAGTGGGGGCTTGATCAAATAATTACTTAAAAGAACATTTTGGAGAGGAAATATCATGATAAAAACAGTGATTCAGCTAACAGCACATAGGCATGGGGAAAGAGTAGACAAAGAATGACAGATATGAATGCTATTATTAATAATGAATCTTATTATTTAGGCACTACCCCTTTTAAATGAATCAAATGTCCATAATTATTAAACAGATTAAAAGTCCTTTAAAGGGTTCTTTAAATAGCAATCTTTGTTAGGCATCTGAAGCACCAAAATATAATCTGCACAAAACTTTCTTAGAAACATACTCACTAAATAAGGTACATTTGTAGTTAAGTATTAATGATATCTTATATTCATGTTAGCAATTAAACACTTCAGTAAACAATTTTTTTACCTTCCAATTGCAGGTAATGTATCAGGAAACCATGACAATTCCAGTTCCTGTCTCTTCTGTCTAATTAACGCACTGATTTCATTGACTTCTATAAATTCTGTACTAAAAGATAAATTTTACACCTTCATCAGAATTCTAAAAATTTTAAGTTTGGAGTAACAATTGGGTTCATGATACACATGCAGTTGTTTTCATACCTAGCATTATAAATCACATTTATAAGCATAAGAACATTTTTCTATGTAAACACTTTAAAAATGAACTAATTCCTAAAAGTTAGTAAAATATTTATGTTACAAACCAAAATTATGCTTATCTGATTCATAAAAATAATGCTTGAATTTCTATTTAAGTGACAGAATTTTTAAAAAGTCAATTCAGACTAATATCCTTATTATTGAGAGAAAAACTCCTAATACTATTTCTATCTCATGAACCAAAGCTACAGCAAGCAGTTCCAGCAGAAATTGTAGGCGCAATAGTTTCCACCTGAAACTAAGCAGAGGACAAAAGAAGAAAATCAAAGAAGGTACAGTTACTATAACAAAACAAAACAAAAAAAAAGGGTACAGTTTAGCTTTTCAAAGACTACTCAAGACATAAGTGCTTTCTTTGGTGCCTTGCCAAGCTCGGAAATTGAATTACACAATCATAATCTCTCTTGTTAGTTCAACCAATTCTATGTGATTTTAAAAGTCCAACTTTACTAAAACATCAAGTAGAAAAAAGCATCAATTAAAAGTAGAAAATACTAACCAGTAAGCTCTACAGGTAAAAGAAGAGTCTCCAGTGTGACTAGTAGAAGAAAATATATTGGAGAAAGAATTTCTGAAGTACTGATTTGTACACTGATTTGATCTTCGAAGCTATAAAAGTAAAAACAGGTTAGTGAAACAGCAAACAAAAAACCTCCATAATATAAATAATAGTAAGTAATAGTTGTATTGAAGATTTTTTTATACCTGAGGCACTAGTGTTATGTACTAAAAGCCATAAAGTTATCTAAGAAAAAGATTTTTCAACACACCTTCTTTATCTTCATTGTTGCATTTTTCTTTCCTCCCATTTCACTGTATTTAGTTTTTCCTGTACAAAGACACAAAAAGAGTTGGTTACCTTGTCTTAATGTTTATTTTAAAAGGTTGTAAAACCAGTACTGATACTGACACATTGACAAAAGAAAGTTAAAATATGTAGAAAGGTTGCATTTAAAATAATAGTACTGGCCCGGCTGGCGTGGTTCAGTGGTTGAACATCGATCTATGAATCAGGAGGTCACAGTTCCATTCCTGGTCAGGGCATATGCCCAGGTTGCAGGCTCCATCCCTAGTGTCGGGTGTGCAGGAGGCAGCTAATCAATGGTTCTCTCTCATCATTGATGTTTTTCTCTCTCTCCCTCTCTCTCTCTCTCCCTCTCTTCCTCTCTCTCTCCTCTCCCTCCCTCCCTCCCTCTCTGAAATCAATAAAAATATATTTTAAAAAATAAAGTAAGCCCTAGCCGGTTTTCCCAGTGGACAGAGCATTAGCCCATGGAGCGATGGGTCCGGGTTCAATTCGTCAAGAGAGTGTGCCTCGGTTGCAGGCTTTATTCCTGGCCCTGGTCCAGGAGTGTTCAGGAGGCAACCAATTGATGTGTCTCTTTCACATCGATGTTTCTCTCTGTCTTTCCCACTCCCTTCCACTCTCTTCAAAAATCAATAGAAAAATATCCTCAGGTAATGATTAACAAACGCGCGCGCGCGCACACACACACACACACACAAAAAACAACCTTGCATTTACATAAAATTTCCAAATGCTAATTTTATCTTACCTAGTTAAGCCACAGATATATGAAAAATGTAAGAGACCACAACAGAGAAAATTGGTAAAGCATGTAATGCTGCTATCTCAGTGCATGAGTATTGAAATTCTAGTCAACATTTTCTGGCACCCTATGAAAATTTAAGCCACCCTGTAACAAAAATCTATATATATAAAAGACAAGCAACCGGAACAACCAGAATGACCGGAACGACTGGTCACTATGACGTGCACTGCGGCCGACTAACCAGCCCAATGGGGGCAGGGTCGGCCGGCCAACCTCCTGCAGCCCCTCCCTCCAGCTGGCTCCCCTACCCCAATCAGGGGCGGAGCCAGCCAGCCAACCTCCCACAACCCTACTCGCTGGCCGGCTTGCCTGGGCATGAATTTGTGCACTAGGCCTCTAGTATATATAAGTCATATTACTTAACACATTGCAGACCAGTAGTTTTATTGCTAGCTTTACACAGTGGCCAGATAAGTTTCTACTGAATGAGTACAAAAAACGTTTTTACATAAATGTTAAAGGCACGCTTTAAAATTAAATACCCATTGCATTTTGAAGTTATTTATTACATGCTCTTACAAGAAAATATTTTTTTAAAGTATGATACTTTGTAAATTACTGTGTAATATGACGTGAGAATTCTCGTGATCCGTCCGCAATATTTTGATATCAATGCTCTTCATATATGTCCTTTTTCAGCTATGACCTAAAAAACAGGTCCTGTTAACTCATCTCAAGTAAAAGCTGACTAAGGGAACTAGGTCCATCAGCCCTTGTGAACCATAAATTACCATTTAACCACTGGCACCATCTTCAAATAAGTACTCTTTCCTCCTCAAACTTTATAATTAGAATTAGGAAAAATAGAAGTGAGTCAAACAGCTTTCTGTTATAGAAATGTTTCTGGTTACACTGCCTATGACTTATTTTTTGGCATTACCGGTCCCATCTGGGAATTTATTTCTATGGAAACACTAGAAGTCCAGTGCACGAAATTCATGCACAGGGGTGGGGAGGGTCCCTCAGACCAGCCTGCACCCTCTCGCAATCCGGGCCTAAACTGGCAGTCGGATATCCCTCTCACAATCGGGACTGCTGGCTCCTAACCGCTCACTTGCCTGCCTGGCTGATCGCCCCTAACCACTCGCCTGACTGTCTGATCACCTCTAACCAGTCTGCCTGCCTGCCTGATCGCCCCTAACTGCTCACCTGCCTGCCTGATTGGCCCTAACCGCCTCTGCCTTGGCCCCCGCCACAGCAGCTTTATCCGCAAGGACGTCCAGAATGACATTCCGAAGGTCGTTTGTCTGTCTGGTCTAATTAGCATATTACACTTTTATTATTATAGATACTTCTAGGTTAAGAAAGATAAAGGATAGCTTCTGCTAATGACCAAAACTGTGTTAGCACTTTTATAGACTACTGCTCTTAGTTTTTCTTTACCATTGAGTCTACATTATTAGTCATCTATACCTATCTATACACTTGTGTGCAATAAACTGTTGCTGGTACTGTCACTGCTTTCTCCTCAAAACTCTGGGAAAAGTCTATAATGTAAATGACAACTGGTCTTTCACTCTTCAGTCTTTCTTGCCTCGCAAAGGGCTTACTGACTTTGTTCAAAATAAATCACCTAACTTGTAGCCTTGTTTCCTGCTATTAGAAGACAATACTAGTATGTACTTGGGATTTCTTCTGTCAGCCCAGTGGTTACAGCCTACTTTCTACTTAATAGCATACCAATTTCCTCTTAAATTACTATACAAGAGCTGTTTGGTTTCATGCTATTACCCATCCATCACACATGTCCCACCCAGAACTGTTGTAATAAATATAATTTCAACATTGGAGACAGCGGTACTGGCTAAGTTCCAGGAACTTATTTTCCTACCCTTTGATGTATATTTAAAAGATGATACAGATGTTTTAAATTGCTTAAAGAAGCCAGAATTAAAATGTGTGATAGGTACCAGCCACTTTCTTAGAAATAACTTTCCTTAGTTAGAGAATTGCAATGTTGTACCTACAGTGTCTTTTATGCCCTAAGGGTGCTGAATTGTTTTCATTCACTCAATACTTAATGCATATGTACTGTTTACATAGCATTTCTTCACTTGGAAGCCTATCTTAAGAAGCCAGCATTAGACTAAAAGCTCTCTATGAGAAGAACGTTAGTTTTCTGGCCAATGCAAAGTGTGAAAATCTAGTCCAAAGATATTTCATATATTTCTGTGTAATTCTGAAGTAATAACTGAGCAGCTCTAATAAAAATCAAAAGTGTGGATTTATCTAAATTGTGGTTTCCTAGAGATCATTTCAAAAATCTACCCTACTAATTTATATGCCTTTGGACAGCAGTGATATGTATTTTCATTTAATATTTATCAAATTAATGCACACACATTAAGAAGTCAAAAAGTTGCTTAGCCAGCGTGGCTCAGTAGTTGAGCCTTGACCTATGAACCAGAATGTCACGGTTCGATTCTCGGTCAGGGCATACACCTAGGTTGTAGGCTCGACCTCCCATGTGAGGCATGCAGGAGGCAGCCTATCAGTGATTGTCTCTCATCACTGATGTTTTTATCTCTCTCTCCCTCTCCTTTCCTCTCTAAAATCAATAAAAAAATATTAAAAATAAAAAATAAAAGAAGTCAAAAAACACTTCTAGTCTGGCCAGTGTGGCTCAGTGGCTGAGTGTCAATCCATGAACAAGGATCATGTTTCGATTCCAGATCAGGGCACATGCCCAGGTTGCAGGCTCGATCCCCAGTAGGGGGCATGCAGGAGGCAGCCAATCAATGATTTTCTCTCATCCTTGATATTTCTACCTCTCACTTCCCCTCTGAAGTCAATAAAAACACTAAAAAAAAAACCACACTTCTAGGCTTATAAAGAAAAACTACATAAGTCCCCACTCTTTATTTTGTTTCCTAAAGCACTCATCAAATTCATTACCTGTTTCTTCTAATATTTATCTCTTTATTTCTAAACTAGAGGCCCATTGCATGAAGAGATTCCTGCAATAGGCCTTCCTTCCCTTGGCTTCTAGCACCGGTTTTCCTCCAGCACCCGAGACCCAGGCCTTTTTCATCTTTGCTGCAGACTCTGGCCGGAGTCTGCCATCTTTGTCTTTGCTGCAGACTCCAGAGTCTGCAGTGTTGTCTTCGCTGCGGCACTCCGCTCCTGTAGATCCCTTCGCCCCATACCCTCCCTCTCATAGCAGGCGTCCTGCCCTACCTGGCCACTCCGCACCTGGGGGGCGGCCATCTTTGGCCTTTTAATTTGCATACTCACTCTGATTGGCTGTGGGCATAGCAGAAGTACAGTCAATTTACATGTTTGTCTATTATTAGGTAACATAACATGCTTATAATATTCTACCTAGTTTTGTGTTTTTTTCAGATATTTTCTAATTTTTTTACTTTACTTACAACCACCATTTTCAACCCTTTTCATTTCATGGCACACATAAACTAATCAACAAAATTCTGTGGCACTCTAAAAAATACTATATTTTTTGCCAACCTGACAAAAAAACAACAACAGTTATAATTCTGATTCATTCACACTTGGCAGCTGTTGTTCTGTTGGCTGTTGTCATTTTTTTATTTGACAATCTAAGGGGAAAAGAGGTCAGTGCTCCTGACTAAATAGTCAGGTATTACATGCTTTAAAAATTCTTGCAGCACACCAGTTGAAAATTGCTGCTACAGAAGATAAAGACTTGTCTCTCATACCACTGACCTATCTGCTTTTCTGCCTCCATCCTAATGTTTTTTGATATATCAACATTTGATATAAGCAATATTACATTATAACTATATAAACATTATTCACAGCTGAACCATATGCTAAATTATTATTGTTCTTGTACAACTTATTTTTTCTAGGGTTAACAACTGCTTTGTTCTCTCTATTCCTTGTATTCTTCTATTATCTATCATTAATTTACCTATCTCTACAACAAAAAGATAAATCTCTTAATACACTCAAGCATATCAACTCATCCATCAACTTTGTTGCCCACTCTCTCACAAATACCATTCCTTTTTCTTGCTTCAATCTGAATTGGTAACTCTCCCCATCATCTTTTTCCTGGGTTGGAACTTATTTTATGAATCTCATTGTTCCTTCAGTAATTTTTCATTTAGTCAAGCATAAACAACCTTCAGTACAATTCTGAGAAAAGGTGGATGAGAATGAATTTTTGAGCTCTTATGTGTTTGAGAATGTCTTTAACACCTGATTTGATAGTTTGGCAAGGTATAGAATTATCTAGATTAGTAATTATTTTCCCGTGAACTTTTAAGGCATTGCCCCATTGCTCCATCTCTTATTCATACTATTCTTTTATATATAGTCTGTTTTCTCTCTCTAGAAGCTCTTAGGATATTATGATCTGCAAGTTCTAGAATTTTATTAAGCACTTAGTGTAGTTCTTTCCTACACTGTTAGGTTATTCTTCATCTGAATACTTACATTCTACTATTTTTTTAAATTTAATAAATCTTTATTGTTCAGATTATTACAGTTGTTCCTCTTTTTTCCCCCCATAGCTCCCTCCACCCAGTTCCCACCCCACCCTCTGCCCTTACCTCCCCACCACAGTCCTCATCCATAGGTATACAATTTTTGTCTATTCTCTTCCCGCACCCCCCACACTCTTCCCCCCTGAGAATTTTCAGTCCACTCCCTTTCTATGCCCCTGATTCTATTATATTCTCCAGTTTATTCTGTTCATCAGATTTTTAATTCACTTGATTTTTAGATTCACTTGTTGATAGATATGTAATTGTTGTTCATAATTTTTATCTTTACCTTTTTCATCTTCTTCCTCTTCTTAAAGAATACCTTTCAACATTTCATATAATACTGGTTTGATGGTGATGAACTCCTTTAGCTTTTTCGTATCTGCAAAGCTCTTTATCTGACCTTCAATTCTGAATGATAGCTTTGCTGGGTAGAGTAATCTTGGTTGTAGGTTCTTGTTATTCATCACTTTGAAAATTTCTTGCCACTCCCATCTGGCCTGCATAGTTTCTGTTGAGAAATCAGCTGACAATCATATGGGTGCTCCCTTATAGGTAATTAACTGTTTTTCTCTTGTTGCTTTTAAGATTCTCTCTTTTGTCTTTTGCTCTTGGCATTTTAATTATGATGTGTCTTGGTGTGATCCTCTTTGGATTCCTTTTGTTTGGGGTTCTCTGCACTTCCTGGACTTGTAAGTCTATTTCTTTCACCAGGTGGGGGAAGTTTTCAGTCATTATTTCTTCAAATAGGTTTTCAGTATCTTGCTCTCTCTCTTCTTCTGGCACCCCCATTATTCTGATGTTGGTATGCTTGAAGTTGTCCCAGAGGCTTTTACTCTATCTTCAAATTTTTGGATTTATTTTTCTTTTTGCTTTTCCAGTTGAGTGTTTTTTGCTTCTTTGTATTTCAAATCTTTGACTTGATTCTTGCATTCCTCTAGTCTGCTGTTGGGTCTCTGTATAATATTTTTTATTTCAATCAGTGTATGTTTAATTTCTAGTTGGTCCTTTTTCATATCCTCGAGGGTCTTGCTAAATTTATCGGCCTTTTCTAGGAAATTCTTGAAAAACCTTATAACCGTGGTTTTGAACTCTATATCCAGTCGTTTGTTTTCCTCCATTTCTTTCGTTTGTGATCTGTTTCTTTGTCTCCGCATTTTGGCTGCTTCCCTGAGTTGGTAAGGTAGCTTTGTGTGCTAGGTGTCCTATAGGGCCCAGTGGCTCAGCCTCCCCAGTTACCTGAGGTGGACACTCTTGGTGCACCCCTTTGTGTACTGTATGTACAGCCTTGTTGTAGTTAAGTCTTGATTGTTGTTGGTATCACTGGGAGGAATTGACCCCCAGGCCAATTGGCTGTGAAGATCAGCTGTGTCTACGCCAGGAGAACTTCTGTGATGGAGACAGCCTTATGAGACAAGACTTGCAAAATTGCAAAATCCTCTGTGCTCAGCTTGGATGGGGTGGAGTCTCAGGACTGAACAGACAGTCTTGGCTTCCCGTCAGACCTGCCCTATGATGCCCCTGGGTCTCTGTGTCCCTCGGTAATTGCTGCAAGCACCTCTAAGAGTAAGCTGTCCTCGAGATTCGTCCATTGCCAGACAGCCCAGTTTCTCCCCCAATGAATCTGGATTCCCAGATTCTCGCCCAGAACTGGAGTTCAGCGTAGTGGAGGAGCTTCCGTTTCCCACTTGCTAGAGAAAGCCAGCGGCATTCAGCAGTCAGTCCTCTCTTCGCGCACGCCTCCAGACCTCTGCCTTTCGTGGCTCCCCTGAGTTTCCTCCTGACAGTCCAGATTCCCCCCGTATAAGCCTGGGTACCCAGGGTCTCACCCGGAACTGGGGTTCAGTGCAGTCGGAACTGGGGTTCAGCGCAGTCGGGAGGTTTTGTCTCCTTCCCACTAGAGAAAGCCAGCCAGGCGTGTGTCTCCGTACCTCAGCCATTTGCAGCTTCTCTGATTCTCCGTGTGCTTTCCTCTTTCCTTCTAGTTGTAGAATTTCCACTCAGCCAGCTTTCCTGTGGTTCTGGATGATGTTCATTTTGTCTTTTAGTTGTAGTTTTGAAATTGTTGTGCAAGGCAGTAGTTTAGGTGTTTACCTATGCCACCATCTTGGTTTCTCCACCTTCTACTATTTTGAGACATTTTCCTTTATAGCAGTTTTCTTGATAACTTTCTGCCTTTTGTTTTATTTCTCCTTTCATTATTCAGTACTTTTAATTCCACTTTGAGATTTCTCAGTTTATGGTGTGAATTTTTAAAATTTCTGCTATAATATTGTTAATTTCCAAAAGTTTTTCTTTGTCTTGTTTCATTGAGGAATTAACCTTTCTCTTCTCTGTAAGGATATTAACTTTTCAGTTCTTCCCTTAAAGTGTTTCCCAGCACTGCATTTTTCTATCAGGTTCCTTTTCTTTCTGTTTTGAGCTCTATTATATTGGACCAAGCCTCCCCTCAAATATTTGGTGATCCTTGATTGTTTGTGGGTCACCAAAATACTGATTGCTAATGGTGTGGATTGGTGATCACTACCTTGTAACTAATGAATTTCACTGTAGAGTGATCATGCAGAGATTTGGCTATTTCATTCAGAGATGCCCAACAATCACTATCTACAAGTCTTTTCTCTTCAGCAACACAGTATCCCAGAAGATGCCGCCTTTCTCCCACATTGGGAATAAGCAAGACTGCCAGTGCTTTGAAAAATGACCACAGGTAGAGAATTAGAGACCTCAACATTTAATTTCCACCTCTTTACTCTGTTGTTTCTTCTTGCCTGGGTAGTCTCCTCCCCCTACCCTATTTAGCCAGGAATCTGCAGGATAAACTGTTTTAAATTTTTTTAATAAATTCTTTTTTTTCTACACCACCCTATATCCCTGCCTTCAGAGATAATGGAGACCTCCAGATCCAAGACAGTCTAAGGATCTATTGTATGTGAACTGATTTAATTCTTAACCCCATTCGCACCATGAAAAGATTTTTGTTTCAGCTTTCTGCTAAGAGAGATTACCCATTCACCTTGTACAATCACTTTCAAGCTTCTATTAGTATATTGTGGATTCTCCTATCTGCTGTCTCTTCTAATTCTCTTAAAATTTTTCTTTTCTTTCCTCCGTCATTTTAGTAGGGTTCTGGGAGGGATTAGAGAATTAAACAGGTGCTCAATCTGCTATGCTTAACTGAAAGCTTGTCTTATTTGTTTGAATTCAGCATATCTCAACACATGTTTCATGAACCACTAATCCCAAAATATGTTTTCATGAAAACATCTTTTCCTATAATATAACCCCATATAGCACAGAGCCCTGTCATTGGCAGGCACCCAATTAGTTTAATTTATTTAAAAGTTAATAAAGGTATAATTAAATGGATTTAGCATGCACTTAAAAAAGTACTCTATTAACAAACGCATGAAAAGGGGATACTTTTATATATTACACCAATTATAAACTCTTAGTCCAAAGAACAAAGTACATAAGGGAGGTTAAAATTTTAAGAAGTAGTATGATAATTCAGTTATCTAGTTTAACTTAAGAATGAAAGTGACATTTCCTTAACAAATTTGCCAAAAGGTATGCTAACCTTTTCTAGTAAAGCTACACCATCTTCATTAAATGGAAAAGCTAAACAATTTATATAGCTTTCTTAGAGTCATAGACTTAATAGAAAAACCAGTACAAAACTCAAAGACCAACTTCCAATAAGATTGTCTAGTAGGCCTGCTAAGTTTTAACTAATGTTCTATTAATAATTTCTAATCCAGATAAAAGAAGTCCACAATGTCATATGTTTTATTCATTAGTTTGTGTGTAACATAAATAACTTCAGGTAGAAAAGAAAGTCACACATAAATGTTCAAAGGCAAAGGCAGCCCCTTCCTGCTTCAAAAAATTTTTAAGAAATTAAAAAAGGTAAAATTGGTCTAGTGGGTTTGACTCAGTGGGTAGAGTGTCGGCCTGTGGACTGAAGGGGTCCCGGATTCGATTCTGGTCAAGGGCACATGCCCGGGTTGCCGGCTCGATTCCCAGTAGGGGGCGTGCAGGAAGCAGTTGATCAATGATCCTTTCTAATCATGAATGTTTCTATCATCTCTCCTCTCCCTTTCTCTCTGAAATCAATAAAAATATTTTTTTTAAAAAAAGCTAAAACTGAGTTCTTCTAAAATCTAGCCAAGTGATCCTAAATAAAGAGACAACATTTTCTCAAGACATTCTTTTATAAAAAGAAATTTAAATTATCCTTAATACACCATGATTCCTGTTCAGTGTAACTTGAGTAAATAAAGATGACCTTCCTACTAACTTTACCTTCCACCTTAATTTTTTTTTTTAATTTCTTGCTTATTAGTTCATTTGCCCTGAACTTTGAGACCATTGTAAGTAACATTTACAGGTTCTCTTAGTCTCTAATAAGGTCATTTGTTAATAATATGTAAGAAATCTCATAAGAAATGTGAAAATTAAAGGTTAAAATTTTATGGTTTATGAACTTTATAAAAGTTAGCCTAAAAAAAAAGACTGATATTGATCACATTGCTGAAAGATAAGCCAAAATAATCAAGGTTAGTTGTTCTATTAAGTAGGGAGCAGACACTATGATATCAAAGTGATAATTTTATATTAGGAATTATTTTTTAACTCAAAAGTACATCCAAACAAAGCCAAAAGAATAAGGCAATAATTTGAAACAAATTCTGGACATCAGATAACTTAATGTATAAATGTTTCAGTGTGTAAGTCTAAAAGATAAGTGCTTTTTGAGGGAGAAAATCCTTAATACCATTATTGCAAGTAAAAAAATTTTTTAACTTTAATAATTCCTTAATATCAAATAACCAATGTTCGATTTTCTCCAATTGTCCATAAAGTTTTATTTTTTATAACATACTAGTAGCCCGTTTGCATGAAGATTCGTGCAATAGACCTTCATTCACCTGGCTGCCTGCACCAGTTTTCTGCCTCCACCAGGGACCCAGGCCTTGGCTGTGGCCACCGCCTTCTGCCTTCTTTCAGGGTCCAGGCTTGGCCCTGGGCGGTGGCCTTGGGCTCGGCCACACCCAGCGTCCCTGCGACCCGATCGACGCAGGCACCCCGCTGGCGCCCAAGGCCGGGAAAGCCTCAGGCGGCTTTCCCGGCCTTGGGCTCCGCCACACCCCAATGTCCCTGCAACGGTTTCCTGGTGGGAGTGGTTGGTGGGCGTGGCTTGGTTGGTGGGCGTGGCTTGGGCGTAGCGAAGGTGCGGTCAATTTGCATATTTGTCTATTATAAGGTAAGATTAGAATACGAATCAAAATAAGATCCACACACTCTGACTGGCTGAATGTTTGTCTCTTAATCTTCAGGTTCTGCTCCATCCTTTATTAAACTCCTTGGAATTTTTTGACTAAAGAAACCAGGTCATTTGTCTGTGGTCTAAATTTTGCTGATTGCATCCCCTTGTCACTTAACATACATCTCGACTCTGTACATCTTGTAAATTAGTAGTTAGATTTCTTAATAAGAATCGAACCCAGGACCCTTCAGTCCACAGGCTAATGCTCTCTCTATCCACTGAGCCAAACTGGTTGGGGCAAGGAGTACTTTTAATGTATTGTGTCTCTCCTTTTGTGATGCTAACAGCCATTGCTGATCACTTCCTAGATCCATTAATCCATTAGTATACAAAATGCTAATATTCAAATTCTATACTTTTATCTTCAATTATTTGCTGAAATACTTCTAAAAATATTTAACTTTCCTTTACTGCCTGTTCAATTATTCTGATGTGTAGTTTACTTAAGAAAGGCAAGATAGATGTCTGAATCTTTTCTTTTATAAATGTACCAATTTAATGAGTTAACTTCTTAGCATCCTCCAAAATAGACCCATTAGTTGTTACGTTTATTTAAATCTGAGCAATTTCATTAAACACAATACCTAAATACAAACTATTTCATTAGTATATAATGTATTTCAATGCAGGTAGAAAAAATTGGCCAAGTTAGATGTATTAAACTCTCCAAGTAAAAAGTGACATCATAGAAAAATGAATTAAGGGGAGAAACCAAGATGGCGGCATAAGGTAAACACCTAATTGTTGCCTACCACAACAATTTTGAAACTACAATTGGAAAACAGAGCGCACACCGTCCAGAACCACTGGAAAGCTGGCAGAGTGGAAAACCTACAACTAGAGAAAAAAAGAGAGGGGGACGCTGAGCCTCAGGAGCTGTGGAGGTGTGGAGATCCGTGAGTGCGGAAAGGGCGGGTGGCTGAATACACAGCAGGCTTGCTCGCAGCGCGCGGAGAAGGAGGGCAGCAGACGCTGCTTGGCTAGCTTTCTCGTTTGGGAGAAAAACAAAACCTCCCAACTACACTGAAATCCAGCTGCGGTCGGGGAGAAACTGGTCTGTTTGGCAGCGGGGGAGGCTCGAAAGCTGCCTTCTCTCAGAGGCGCGCAGCCATTGATTAGGGCATGGAGAAACCTGCCTCTTAGGGCGGCGTGGACGGAAACCAAGTTTGTCTGCACCATTCTGAGACTCCGCCCCATCCAAGCTGAGCACAGCCCTCCCAGTGACTGGATTTCTCGTTCGGGAGAAAAACAAAACCTCTGGTCTGCACTGAAATCCAGCCCCAGCTGGGGAGAAACTGGTCTGTTATGCAGCGGAAGAGGCTCAAAAGCTGCCTTCTCTCAGAGGCGCGCAGCCATTAATTCGGGCACGGAGAAACCGCCCCTCTTAGGGCGGAGCAGACGGGAAACCAAAGCTTGTCTGCGCCACCCTGAGACTCCGCCCCATCCAAGTTGAGCACAGAAGCTCTCCCAGCGGAGACACTGCTGATCCTCACAGCCAACTAGCTTGGAGATCAATTCCCGCCAGTGATACCAACAATCCCAACCACTCTGAACTCCAGTTTCTGGGGACACGCGGGGGACCCAGACGCCTACGGGATTCTCGGCCATCGGTCGGAGAGTGAGAGTGACTTTTCTGTCGGTGTGGACGACACCAGATTTCAACCACTCTCATAAGGGACATATTCAAGAGGCAGACTCAGTGAGCACCAAAGCCCTACTGTGTCTCCAGCACAGCAATTCTTCCGTTATAGACACAGCAGGCCCTCACAACCAATTGGACCGGAGGTCAATTCCTCCCAGTGTACCAACAGCAATCAGGGCTTTTAACTACACCAAGACTTTCCACTCAACCCACAAAGGGGAGTACCAAGAGCAACCACCTAGGGTGATTGGGGAAGCTGAGCTACCGGCCCCTATAGGTCACCGACCACACAAAGCCACTCCATCAACACAGGGAGGCAGCCAAAATGTGGAGACATAGAAGTATGTCACAAGTAGGAGAGATAGATGAAAGCAAACTAATGAACGACACAGTGTTCAGAACCATATTTATAAGGTTACTCAAGAATCTTCTAAAAACCACTGAGAAACTTGAAGAGACCTTCAAGGACCTAAATGAGAATACCAAAAAAATGGAAAAGGACCAGTCAGAAATTATGCATACACTGTCTGAAATAAAGAATATACAGAGTAGACCACCGCACCCGAAGAGTCAAACCAAAGATCTGGAATATGAGGAAGAAAAAAACACCCAACCAGAGAGGCGGAAAGAAAGAAGAATCCAAAAGTGTGAGGATAGCATAAGGAGCCTCCGGGATGGCTTTAAGCGTACCAATATCCGAATTTTTGGGGTGCCAGAAGAGAGTATATATCTCTTCACTTAAGCAGACACAACATTAGGTTACAGGCCTTAGACAATGTTAACTTTCTGGCATAAATAAACTTTTTTAAAAACTTTTTAAATATTTCATATGCTGAATAGTAAAACAAATTCTCAAATCCAAATAAGTCATAGAGTCTTATAAATGGTCTTCACTACAGTGAAGCACTTGAGGTTAGATCTGCCTATGTCTCTCTCTCTAAAAATAAGTCCAGGCAAGAGATATATACTTAAAGAAAATTATAGTAGACTTAAAACTAAGATCAACATAGTGAGAGCAGGCCAAATTATCTGGAGAAAATCTATCACATCATTTAATCTTTCTCAGCAGTAAATTTTATATCAGATCCTAGAGTTACCAACCAAAGTTCATCCATCAAAAAAGGATGTTTATCTACAGCAATGACACAGAAAAACAAAGAAGTTTGATATCTAAGGTTTGCTAACAAAAGAAAAATGCTCATCTAATCAGTAAATCCTTTCAATACAATTTCACTTTAACAGCAACTTATCAAAGGCAGAACACTTATTAACCTATAAATATGAGATCTATAGACATGAGAGACCATGTTAATTCAAATCATAAACACAGTAACAACAACCAAACTTGGTATTCATAATGTAAAACAATGAAGTTGATAAATTTTAATAAATTCATTAATTCTTTATATCTATAAAGAAAAATTCATTGTAAACTAGCCTGGAAATTAAATTTTCACCTCCTTGCTTACAAACAGTTAATAGTAAGTTGTTCTTTAGAATACAATACACAGCCTGAGCTCCAAGGAGGAATCACAAGGCACTATGGTGTCATTTTTCTCAGACCCTGCCCCAAACCTTTCCTGTACTGGAGAACTATGTACTAGGTGAGATTGAAAGACAAAAATATTTAACTGCTCATGTAGATAAATATGTAAGAGGTGCTTTATTTCCAAAGTTTCAAATTATAAGTGTGGCTAGAGACCAAACCACCACTTCCTCTGGGAACTGTGAAATAACTTCACTGTCACAAATTTCCCTTGCTACAGCTTACCGTACTTTATCCCATCTCCCCTAAATTCTTCTGCTCTTATTAGCGGCCTGGTGCACGAATTCGTGCATGGGTGGGGTCCCTCGGCCTGGCCGGTGATTGGGGCCAATCGGGGCCATCTCTCTCAATCCTGACTGGGATGATGAGGGCTGGCTGCTGGTGGAGGGACCGCGGGAGGTTGGCTGGCCGGGGAGGTACCGTGGGAGGGCTCCACGGCGTGTCCAGCCCGTCGTGCCCGTCCTGATCGGCCGGACCCCAGCAGCAAGCTAACCTACAGGTTGGAGCGTCTGCCCTCTGGTGGTCAGTGCGTGTCATAGCGACTGGTGGAACGGTCGAACGAACAGTTGAATGAAGGGTCAGACACTTATCATATTACGCTTTTATTATATAGGATAAGTGGAGTAAGACTGTAATGTAGGTTGCTAACCACCAAGTAATGGAAAATATCCCTCTTCTTTTCCTCTCCCCCATTCTTTCTCCTGTTCCCTTCCTCCAAGATGAGCATAAAAAACACACAAAATGGGTAGGAAACAGCATAAATAATTCCATGAAAGCAGTTTACATAGGATTTAACAGAATGTACAGAGCTCAGCAGAGTTCTATGATGACTGTTTTCCAAACCAAAATGTTACTAAGAACAACTCTGGCACAAGTACTAAAGTAAGAAACAAAAAAAGGTAGAAAACAAAAGTAAAAAGACACTTACTGTGCATCTTCAAGTCATAAAGCTTTGCACTTAATAGATCTTCTCCTATGTTTTTTCTGTAAACATTAAAAAAGGTGAAATAATTAAGATAAAACCATCATTTTGTTCATTTATTTTCAATTCACTGCCCACCAAAATGACATGTTTTTCTAGAAGATGTCTGCAGTTTTCTTCAAATTCTCAAAAAAGTCTGTAACTTCCCAAAAGTTAAGACCTAGAAAGCTATAGTATTATAAATTAGTTTCATGATTTAACAAATCTCAGGGACTACTGTCAATTATTTTGGTAACAAAATAAATGTACTCTCTTAAGAAATTAGCATTCTGAATTATAAATTTAATTATGAATCTGACAGTATATTGACTTAAGAATATAACTTTTAGATAGCTCAAAATATATTTCAGATCAAAATGGGCTTAAATTTTAAATGTACCAGAAGAAGTTATTTTAAGTACTAAGAATAAATTAATTTCCAGTACATTACTAACACAATTTAGATTAAAAAAATGTTAAAAAACTATTAAACTGGAATACTAAGCACTGTATTTCTAGGCAATTACGTTTTACCAACAGCAATTAAAGAAACAAATACAAACATGTTAAATTTTTTAAAAAACATAAACATATTACAGTAGGTGGCAAAAATACAAAGAAGCACAATGAGAAAAATAATAAGTAGTTTGAATTATAACTATCTCATGAAGTATGGTGAGCTATACCATCAGTTACTTTCTACCTTTTGTACCTAAACACTAGAGAAGTGCTATTCAAAATGTGGTCTGTGCACCAGTATTATCCATTATTGGTTGTGATATGTACAAATATTCAGAAAATTTTACACTGCTGTAACATTTTTATTTTATAAAAATATCAATCTAAATCCAGATTAGAAAAAAAACACAAAACTAAGAAACCCAATTCCTCAGAGATATAGCTGAGTCCTGCTGGTGTGGCTCATTGGTTGAGCGTCAACCTATGAACCAGGAGGTCCCAATTCAATTCTTCATCAGGGCACATGCCCAGGTTGCAAGCTTGATCTCTTATAGGGGGCATGCAGGAGGCAGCCAATCGATGATTCTCTCTCATCATTGATGTTTCTATTTCTCTTTCTCTCTTCCTCTCTGAAATCAATTTTAAAAAACAAA
Organism: Eptesicus fuscus; assembly: GCF_027574615.1. NCBI lineage: Eukaryota > Metazoa > Chordata > Mammalia > Chiroptera > Vespertilionidae > Eptesicus > Eptesicus fuscus. The sequence goes on along the minus strand of NC_072479.1, from coordinate 62,442,129 downwards.
TTAAAAAAAGAAAGAGCTCAGATTATATTCTCAGATTTCAGCTGGTCCTTCCTTAAATTATCAAGTACATGCTTTAAAAGAATTAAATATATTTAAACCCCACATCATTAAAAAATGTATTCAATTTTATTACTAGCTACCTTCTGATTCTATACATTGGATTCCACTTCTAAAGTTCATTACTAACCTCATACAGCTTTTAGAATTTTCATGACAGGAGAGCTGTTTCTTAAAAGAGCTTTCGTTTATCTTGTCTCTTGCTTCTCTCAACTGTCTTTTTACTTGAACCTAAGAGAAAAGCAAAATCACCTATTTAGAGTGATAATCCAGTATCACAAATAATAACCTATAAATTCTCCCTTGAAAAAAAAATTAAACATAATTGTCTGAATGAAACTCTAGCCCAAATACATATGCTTATTCATTCAAGCATGCTAAATTATAAACTTAATATACATGCTAAGATCTGGGGAAACAAATTAGGGGGAGATAGGCATGTAAACAGATTAAGTGCTCATAACAGATATAAGCACAGATCAGCATATACACTGATTGAAAATTAACTCTAGAAAATACTTTAATGAATACATGGTTTATGAATTGGTCTTAGAGAATGAGTAAAATTTGTCTAAGGAAAAAAATTACTCTAAAGTAAGGAAAGAACCCAGAAAGCCAATGCAGATGGGGAAGGTGATATAAAGTATTAGGACCATATTATAAAGGGCCTTGAATAATAAAAACAATTCTATAGAAATCAGATAATAAGTGAGGTTTTAAAAGCAAGTAAATGAGATGATCAAATAATTTTTTTATTTTTTTTTTAGTATTAACTTTGGCAGTATTGTGAAGAATGAAGTAGTTAAGGAGAAACTATAAAAGCCAGAAAATCAGAAGGTCTTACAATGCATAGTCTAGATCAGTGATGGGCAACCTTTTGAGCTTGGTGTGTCAAACTTCGCCAAAAAACTGAGCATAACTCGGGTAGTGTGTCACTTTGAGGAAAAAACATTATTTCGCAAATGTTTCATCCTCAGGAGCAGCAAATGTTTCATCCTCGGCATGCGGCCGCCTCAGCGGCTGCGTGTCATCAGAAATGGCTACGCATGTCAGTGCTGACACGCGTGTCATAGGTTCGCCATCACTGGTCTAGATTTATGCTGAGAAAACAGTCACTAGCCACATAAGGCTGTTGAACACTTGAAATGTGGCTGGTCTGAATTGAGATGCACTCTAAGTGTAAAATATACACAGGAGTTCAAAGACTTAGGACAGCAACAAAAAGAGATAATCTCTCAATAACGATTCTTTAAAAATATTACATGTTGAAATAGATATGTTGAATTAAATACATATTATAAAAATTTGGGTTTTTTTACACTTTTCACATCACTATTAAAACTTTTAAATTACAGATTGGCTTGTATATTTCTATTGGCAGAACTAGTCTAGATGGTAGCATGAGAGCCTACTAAGAGTTAATAACAGAGACATGAAGAAACAAATTTAAGAAGACTTTGAGCAGAAGGAATAGGTAAAGATGGATGAGAGGGGGAAAAAGGAAAACTCTCTGATACTTTTTGGATTTGTTAATGTTCATTCTTTTTGTATTATAGATGGAGATATCTAACAAGTGGTTGAAAATACAAGTCTGGTTCTAAGGAAAAATATCTAGGCTAGTGACAGAATTTTAGGAGCTATATAAGTATAGATAGTACTAACAGTTACTGAAGCAGTTGAGAAGACTTAAGGGGAAAGTATAACTAGAGAATTGAAAGGAAGATCCTATGAGGAGTCCCAATGATTTAAGAAAAAGTAAGAAGGGCAGGGAGATGGCAAAGAAGATTGTAAAAAGTCGGTAAAGAAACAAAATACATACATACATACATACACACATTCTTACATATATACCCATAAGAGAAGTAAACCTAAAAGTCAAAGGAAATAAAAATACTCAACAGCATTACATGCAGAAAGGATGGAACTGGCCAGTCAGAGATTATTCTGGCCCTTAGTGAGGACAGTCTTAGAAAAACAAAATGACAGAGGTGAACTGTCAATGGAACTGGGGAATTGAAAAAACGGAGTAAGTAAATGTAGATGTCTAATTCAAGTTCAGCTGTAAAGGGAAAAGGATAAGTGAAGATTCAAAAGAATCAAAGGAAAATATTGAAGAGTACAAGGATAATAGCACATATAAGAAATACTTTTTAAAGTTTGACAAAATTAGATGAACAGTGCACCAAACTTTTAAGCCTCATTAAATAAAACAAATTCTTATTCCAAGAACAAAATTTCACATGAAGCAAAAGAACAAAATTTTATAAGAAAATATATTTGGAAACTAGCTCGTGCTAATGAACCATCAGCAACATAACATATACTCTAGAACAGTGGTTCTCAACCTTTCTAATGCCGCGACCCTTTAATACCGTTCCTCACGTTGTGGTGGCCCCAACCATAAAATTATTTTCGTTACTACTTCATAACTGTAATTTTGCTACTTTATGAATCGTAATGTAAATATCTGTGTTTTCCGATGGTCTTAGGCTCCACAGCAGCGGTTCTGGCATTTCCAGTTGTCACGACCCACAGGTTGAGAACCGCTAGCAGGGTCGCCTAAGACCATCGGAAAACACAGATATTTACATTACAATTCATAACAGTAGCAAAATTATAGTTATGAAGTAGCAACGAAAATAATTTTATGGTTGGGGGTCACCACAACATGAGGAACTGTATTAAAGGGTCGCAGCTTTAGAAAGGTTGAGAACCACTGCTCTAGAACATCTTTCAGAGAAGTCATGCTTTAATTTTGATTATAATATTACACAATTATATCTTTTCTCCAAAATATATACTAATTTGCATAGATGTGCAGACTTACATAATTACAAGCAAAATCATTTTTCATGTATATTTTTATATGAATTGCAGTCTTATTTGTATATTGAGATTCATCTGTTAAAAATACAACAGCCTGGCTGGTGTGGCTCAGTGGTTGAGTGTTGACCCATGTACCAAAAGGTCCCGGGTTAGATTCCTGATCAGGGGCACACAACTTGATCCCCAATAGGGGGCACAAAGGAGGCAGCCAACAGATGTCTCACTCTCACGTTGATGTTTCTCCCTCTCTCTCTCAAATCAATAAAAGATTTTAAATATATATACATATATATATATCAAAACCAAATATAAATACCTATAATGAGAACATCTAGTGCTTAAATAGTTGTATGTTGCTTCCATTCCTTTCGTATTCACACAGAGAGCAACCAAGTTATCACAGACTTATAATGCTACCTGGGAACAGTATTTTTCACATCAATGGCATCATATATGTATATATTGAATATTCCCATTTTTAGCTGTATATCCTTTGTGACTTGTTAGAGATACCTCAAGAAATCTCTTTCTTAAAGTCAAATACCATATGGTTTCACTTATATGTGGAATCAAATGGACAAATTAAATAAACAAAATAGAAACAGATTCATAGAGAACAAACTTTTAAAAGGGGATTGGGTAAAATAGGTGAAAGGATTAAGAAAAAAAAAATCATAGACCGAGACAACAATATGGTGATTACCAGAGGGGAAGGGTAGTGAGGCAGGTAGAAGAGAGTAAAGGGAGTGTAAATGATGACAAAAGAAGACTTGATTTTGGGTGGTGAACACACAATTCAATATACAGATGATGTATTATAGAATTGCACACTTGAAACCTATATAATCTTATTAACCAATGTCACCCCAATAAAGTCAATAAAATTAAATAAAATAATTTTCTCTTAAAAAGTCATGAAAAAAAAAGGCTGAGAAAATGTTCCAGATTAAAAGATATGAGACATAACGCAACACATGATTAAAGACTTTCTTTTGCTATAAGAGACATTCTTGGAACAAAAGGCAACATCCAATTATAATATATATATATAATTTTAAAAATCTCCTTATACATTTTATTTAACTACTTACTGCCCATTTCTCTTTTCACCTTTTACTCATTAACTCAGGAATATGTTCCTATGTCTTTTATTTGTAAGCCAAAAATATGAACACAAATCATAATCATGGTTTATAATAATTAACATCAATGAGGTATGTATGGTATGTGCATCTCAGAGATGTGATTAGGATTAAGCATTATAATAAAACTATCCTATCTAATAAAGAGGGAATACTCTAATTGACCCACACGCCATCGCAAAAAAGGCGGCACCCACAGCCAATAAGAAGAAAACATGCTAACTGACTGCCATGCCCTCAAAGATGGTGGCACCCACAGCCACAAGATGGCGGCACCCAGTCCCCTCAGCCCTGCTGGGGCGCCTGCCTCCAGAGTCCCCCAGTCCTCTCAGCCCCAGCTGCCCAGGGCCAGCCTGAGGCACAGGCAAGCCTCGGATGGCGGCTGCCCAGCCGCCCAAGGCTCAGGTAGCCAGGGCCAGCCGAGGCTTGCGCTGTCAGCAGTGGCAGCAGCAGAGGTGTGATGGGGCGTCACCTTCCCCTGATCGCTGGGTTGCCTCCTGCCCCTGAGGGCTCCCGGACTGTGAGAGGGGGCAGGCCAGGCTGATGGACCTCCCTCCAGTGCATGAATTTTCATGCACCAGGCTGCCAATACTTAATAAAAGAATAAAGTAATTTGCCTATGCCAATCTTGAAAACTGAAAAGTCCCTCTCCATCTCCACAAACCTCTCTTTCTCCAATTACTCATTTTTCTTCGAACACCAGAATTTAAGAACAAAGACACCATTTTATATTTAATTTTACTGGCTTACTCTTCTCAACATTGCTTTTTTTATGAAAACATACTTTTCAGGTATTTTGGACTTAGGTTTTTGTGAGGGTTGGCCTTTGAATCTAATAGTCCATTTCAAATATTTTTCAATTAAAAATATATTCAGCCCAGCTGGTGTGGCTCAGTGGTTGAGTGTCGACCTATGAACCAGAAGGTCAGAGTTCGATTCCCAGTCAGGGCATATGCCTGGGTTGTGAGCTCGAGCCCATGTGCAGGAAGTTTCTATCTCTCTCGCCCTCTCCCTTCCTCTCTGAAATAAAAAAAAAAAAAATGTATTCAAAGCACTATCCAATTAACCAGTAAATGTTTTTGAAATAAAGGTCCTCACACTAAAAATATTTTTAAAATTTAAATATTCTGTAACTACGACTTAATGTGAACTTCTTTTAGAAATCTAATATATTTTGTAGAAAAATATAACGTGACTACCATTAATATATCCTCTTTAGCGGGCAAAGAAAAAAAAAGAATTTCAGAATCCTTGTAGAAAAGTCTGGGTTTGTCATGCTAGCTAAGGGGGAATGTTAATCACATATTAATGCTAAAGTTGAACAAGTCACAAATTTATTCAAACTGGAACTCTGTTAAAACAAAATTGAATTAAGTTTGTATTTATACTGTTCATGTTGCAAAATAAAATCTAAGCCTTACCTTAACACAACCTTCCAATGCACTGATTTTAAACACTGCTTGAAAAGGTTTTCGGTCAATGGGACATGAAGCCTGTGTCTGAAAAATGATTAACAATTTATAACTTTAGAAATGTTTTTTAGAATAAAAATTAATATATAACAAACACATTTGAACAGGAAACAGAAAAAATTTTTTCTTCTTTCAAAGGTGAAGAAGAAATACTTTGTACCAGTATCATGCCACAGAGTAATAAATACCTTAAATTTGTTGAATTCATTCAAATACTTATTGAGCATCTACTGTATGCTAGGTAAGTGGAATACAATGATGAAGAGAAATAAGATCTCTGTATATCTAGGAAGACCTGCTTGTCCAGTTGAGAACTACTGGGCTGAAATCAACAGCTCTATGATCGAAAGCTCTTGAGCAACTCGAAATCAGCTGTAAAAGGAATGGCAGATAGAGGTCCCTTACAGATTTTAATATTCTATGACAATATTGTCTCTAAAAATGAATTATTTTGAATAGGAAGTTAAGCCAGCAATAAAAACTTTTTAAAGATATGAAGAAAATGAAGGATTCCTCTACTCCTCCCCGCAGCCACCTAGATGCCCTCTCCAGAACTAGTTTCTTATATATCCTTTAGCAGATAAACCAATGCATATACATACACATGTATCTTTTTAATATAAAATGTCTAATTAATTCATATGCTGATTGAATTTTATTTTTCTTAATTATATACTTTAGATTAGTTCATATTGCTATTTCAAAGCCGCCTCATTCTTAACAGCATAATATGCCACAATATTTTAAATTTTATATTTCCTTTTGAGTTAGGTTGAGCATATTTTCATATTTTTAAGATAAAAACTATTCACGCCTTTTGCTTAGCTTTTTTATTAGGTTGCTTGTCTTTTCAAATGGAATTGCAGGCAAACTTTATAGATTAAGAAAAAATGTCCTTTAATCACTCTGTGATTCTAAGTGAACTTTATTTTGATGTAAATATATTTCCTATACCTTGAAAATTAATGTGCATCAGCTGTAATTAAGAATTTCTTTGATAATATTAAATATTTATATAGGAATGGGTTTATTATCTAAACAATTTAAGATGGAGTTGTCTACTAGAGTAGAAGGGTAAAGACTCTGTAGCCTGTTAAGAAAATTCTATAAGGTGATATTATTCATATCTATGGTTTATTAATAACTTAAAAAATGCCCTAGCCAGTTTGGCTCAGTGGATAGAGCGTCGGGCTGCAGACTGAAGGGTCACAGGTTCGATTCTAGTCAAGGGCACAAGCAGGGGTTGTGGGCTCGATTCCCAGTAGGGGATATGCAGGAGGAAGCCGATCAATGATTCTCTCTCATCACTGATGTTTCTATCTCTCTCTTCCTCTCCCTTCCTCTCTAAAATCAATAAATACATGTATTTAAAAAAAACTTTAAAAATATTTCAAAAAGTAAAACAGGATTTTAACAATTTAATAGTAATAGTATAAAAGACCATAAATAGTAATGGAATTTTGATAAATTATCTTATATTCCCCAGTGAAAAAATGTGATTTTTACCATGCTGGACTTTGGCACACATCAAGATACACTTGTACAAGTACACGTAGGCCAGACTATGTGCAGTCCTTGATTATATAATACATTTTCACAAAGCCTGAGACCCACTTTGGGAGCAACCAAAATATAAATTGTGTTTCTTTTATTACTCTGTTAAAATTAAGTAAGTAGGCCTTGATAAAATGCTTTACCACATTCTGAATTAGGAAATGTGACTTTACTATATTAAATTGGATCAGACTGCTAGAAGTCAGCTCAGCTTACTTCTAAGTACTATGGGTGTAGGATGCTATTGCTTTCCCTACAGAAAGCTGAAGCTTAAGAAGATTTACTACAAGTGGCAACAAAGCTGTCCACATTATTTTTAATAATGTACTACAAGTACCAATTCTAGTTAAAAAAACTCAACAACATGAATATGTGATTGTTGTTTACCACATTAGCATTTACTGTATGTAATTCTTAGTCTAGGTCAGTGGTCGGCAAACTCATTAGTCAACAGAGCCAAATATCAACAGTTGTACAATGATTGAAATTTCTATTGAGAGCCAAATGTTTTAAACTTTAACTTCTTCTAACGCCACTTCTTCAAAATAGACTCGCCCAGGCTGTGGTATTTTGTGGAAGAGCCACATTCAAGGGGCCAAAGAGCCGCAGTTTGCCAACCACGGGTCTAGGTTATATTAGCCAAAGAATATTATAAGTAAAAACTTTTAAGTACTTCTTTTTTACCAAAGTTTCAAAATATATTTTTATTTCTATTTTTAAGGTAAATTCTGATAAACATTCCTAAAAAAGATAAAATAATAAATGAAAATATGTTCCTTTCAATGTTTATTAAAAAAAATTAAGATGTGTAAAGGCTCTGGATTTATATTCTATTTTCATAGCCTGTCCTTGGGTATAACCTTGCACAAGTAACATAGTCTCTCTGTTTCTCAGTTACATTATTAGTGAAATGGAGATACTAACAGAACTTATTTCTAAGGTGTTTATGGGGGAAAAAAGGAATTAATAATCTTAGAAGAGTGTTTGGGATATATTAAATATTGTATAAGGTCCATCAACTAGCTTTACTGGACTAATAATAAAATAGCTTGGTCCATTAATAAACCACAATATGATATATATATACCATGGTGGGCAAAAGCAGGTTTACAGTTGTGAGTATGTTAAACAGAGTTAGTAAAGCTATTGTGATAATCATACCTGCACGTCTTTTTCCATACGAACAACTGTAAACCTTCTTTGCCCACCTGTGTACTTGTGAGAGACATGAGTCCTTAATAATCTTTTGTTGGAATTTGCAAAGCTCATGACATGAAAATTAAAGTTTATCATTTTATTATAGCTATTTCAACATGTAACACGAAGATCCAAAGAAGGCCAAATATGTATTCCATATCAGATGCACTGAATCTTTCAAAAATTCTAAAATTATACAATCCCATTTTCTTTATTAAATGTCCTCTGTTGACATCAGCTAAATGGCACTTTTTCCTTTATAATGTTCAAACTGATAGTTTTAACCTGAGCCATTCCATTTTGAACTGTTCTAAATAATGGGGTTCTGAGTAAGATTTTGTTTTTATTCTTTTTTCTGTATGCATAATTGGCATGGATTTATCTATGGATTTCACTGCTATCATGTAAAAAAAGAAAGAAAAAAGAAAAAGTAGTAGTACTTGGAAAAACATTGCTATCTATTATCACAATCTGCATATACTTACATTTCCTAAAAACAATCTAGTTAACACTAGAAAATAAGTTAATAGATTTTCTTTGGTTCAGGCTCAGTCAATCAGAAAAAAATTTCTTAAAACCAAGTTATGGTCTCCAAGTTAACAAACGTAAACAGCTCAGAAAACAAGCTACCTAGGGTAGATAAAATATCTTTGCTATTGCTACTGAGAAATGATGATATCCATTTCTGACCTTAGAATAGTTTAGCAAAGCATTTCAAAGGGGAAACAGAAAAGAAATTCAGTTACTTTGAGTTAAATCTTCATAGCATACTTCAATAAATTAAAACAGATATTTAAAAATTAAGCAGATCTTCCATTTTTGTTAAGGTAAGAAAAATATAAGCTACTTCAACACAAAGTTCAAAGACACCATCATTACTAGATAGTAAAGCATAAAATTACATATATAATGTGATGATCAAATAGCTATAATAGAAAAGTTTTACAAATAGATTTTTAATTTTATTTGCACTGCCCTAATTTTAAGGCATTTCCAAAGGTACTTCACCCTTAGATCTAGCAGATACCCATTTGGAAAATTCAAAGACACTTTAATCTTAGTTTCCAGAGTCTGTATCACTAAACTAATTTAATTTGTAAGTTATATGGTTTTAAAAATTCACATTTAAAACTAATGCAGAATATTTTTAACTAACAGAACTGCCCATTCTGCTTAAGATAATTTTAGTTTTGGAGAAAATTATCCCAAATTTTGTTTCACTTATAAACAACAAAAATAAATAGCCCTTGATAATTCACCATCTTGATTCCTTATATACAACAAACATACTCTTCATTAATTATTCACCTTTTAAATCAACATGGCTTTCATTTTAATAATTTTTAAAGTATCTAATTTAATTAGTTTCATAATCAAAGCAGTCCAATATCATCATTCAACTTTGTGACACAGCTAGTAAATATAATAGAATTTGATCACTGCTTTACATGGTAATGTATACTTAAAAACAGAGCTTATTTACATTTTACTGTGAATGCTCTGTATCAGTTAAGGAGGCAATTTTGATAGAAAAAATATCTTCCTAATGATTTCAGTAAAACATACCCTAGTATTCTGAAGCGTTGTAAATTCCCAGCTCAGACAAACCCATATTTAAATGTAAGAACAGGAAACCTTCCTTATTTGGGAATTCAGGATTCTTGATTTCTAATATTTCTTGCTTCCTGCTGCTGCTCTATCCTCAATCACAAAGGCTGCCTACAGATAGCCCCTCCTAGAGAGAGAGAAGCAAGTGTTAAAGATAAGTGCTTAAAGACTAAAGCTCAGTATCTATGTTTAACATCAAGGTTTGTCTGTTCATGGGAATCTCTAGAACATCTACGGTATCTCTCCTACTAATAAATACAACACATTATATAAAACTTAGTTCAAAATCAAATAAAGATGATTTAGAAATGCACACCATTAGAGGTTGATGCTTATTTTAAAGTTTTTCACCAGGACCTATCCTTTCAAGTTGATGGTTCCAAGATACCTAGCCTGGACCTCCAAAGAAAGTGCTCACCTGTAGTCCACCTACATGTTCCCTACCACACTTAACCAGTTCTTTCAAGACAGTCCTGGAGACAGTCCTCATCATTCCATATTAGTGAAACTGTGGTTCTTTATAACAGCTTTCAGGAATGTATTCCTAAAGGATAATGGCTATCAGTGAAAATTAACATAAGAAGCATTTTATCTAACTACTCAAAGGAAATCCTTTCGTGTTCTCAAAAATACATTACCACAGTTGGGTAGAATTACTTTTAATCTTAATTTCTTTTGACATTTAATAGTTAAGACTTTCTTTTTCTAATATAAAAACAGAAAATTCTGTAAACTATCTGTATAAATCATTTTACAAACTCTGATATTTAAAATTAGACTATACAGAAATATACATTAATTTACCCAACTGGTGAAAATGGACTATTAAGTGAAAGTCTATTACATAGGTAATGAGTGTTCACAATGTACAAATTTTCTTTGTTCTACTAAAGGTTTTACCAAAGGATTAATCTACAAGATGAAAACAATGGAGGATTTGTAAAAATTAGCCACACATTCAAGTTTTGGTGAAATCAGCACTAGCAACCTCTCTACCCACTTTAAGGATGATGATTAGATAGCCCTAAATCACTTATTGCGTAACTTATAACAATTAAATGAAATAATGTTTTTGACAATGTTTTATAAATGACAAAGGACTAACAGTAGCACTCCACAGGTATGTTTAAATTATTATTTACAGAGTGCTACACAACAGAGAGGTTCAGGAATAAAGCAAAATATAAATTTTAGGAAAAACTGATTGAAAAAATTCAGACAATAAAATTTTGCTGAATTTGTAATTGAAAAATAGTCTAATCACCAGATGTGTAGATTTATATTTGCTGTATAAAGGAACATCTGTATATAAAATACATCAGTAGTCAATATATAAGTCAATCATATTTTGATTTTTGGTATTTAATATTACTTCAAGAATATATTCCTCACCTGTCTGCATTGAATACTGTTGTTTGACATCTTCAAGAACGGTATGTCACCATAGTAAAACTTTCTTCATTTCTAGTCTCATGAGAGAAAACATACCTTTGCCAACTGTCCAATTTTTATTTCATTAACCTTACTTTCTCAAACTGAAGCTGTCAGCATTTGATATGAAATGGAAGGCTAAGATAAATAAATTGAGGGAGGGTAATTTGCTTATAGTAAGAAATAATGACATTTCAAAAATTACTTAAAAGATAAGAAAATATTTTTTATTTCTTAAAAGAGAAAAGAACCCTGGTGGATATCAAGAACCTTGTAATCAATATATTATTGCATGTCCCTTTAAATACAGTAAAAACTCTTGAACACTTCAAGCATAAAGTGTTTCTAAGTTCTCAAACTTTTAACTTAAGAGCCAAAATTTTAACCACTTCTTGGCAACCTGCCAAATCATAAACCCTATTTTCTTAACCAGTATATGTATGAAGGGGGTATATTCTTGTCTATAGGAGTTCATAATTATAATCAGTTGTCACTACCACAGCCATGTGTGAGACTTCTCTAGCTTTCACCTTTCTAATTATTGACAGTTAAGTGCCGCTTAACGATGGGGACACATTCTGAAAAATGCAATTGCATCATTAGGAGACTGCATTGTTGTGAAAACCTACATTATGTGCTATAGCCTATTGCTCCTAGGCTGTAAGCCTGTACAGCATGTGACTATACAAAACAAGAGAGATTAAATCAAGTAAAAGATAAAATGCACTCAAGAAACATGATATTCACAATATATATTATACTGCTGCCAGTTTAACACAGCATACTGCTTTATAGCAAACTTTTAATAGGTAGAAAGAGTAACAATTCTAAAATAACAATTAAAAGTATAGTATAGTAAATTATAACCCAGTAACATAGTTGTTTATCTTATCAAGTATTATGTACATAATGGTATGTGCTATACTTTTATACGACTGGCAGCATAGTGGGTTTGTTTACACCAGCATCACCCCAAATATCTGAGTAATGCATTGCCCTACAATGCTATGATGGCTATGACTTGAAGGTAAAAGGTATTTTTTAGCTCCATTATAATCTTACTAGAGGCCCGGTGCATGAAATTCGTGCATGGATAGGGTCCCTAGGCCTGGCCGGTGATCAGAGCTGGCAGCTGGGGCCTTCCTTCCCTGGCTGCCGGCTGCTGGCCAGGGACTTCCTTCCCCGAGTGCTGGCTGCCAGTAGGGGTCTTCCTTTCCCAGCTGCCGGCTGGGACCTTCCTTCATTCCATGCAGCCCCATGGTGGTCAGCGCACGTCATAGCGAGCAATCAAACTCCCAGTCTCCTGGCTGAACTCCCAAGGGGACACTTTGCATATCAGCCTTTTATATATATAGATGGGACCACTGTCATATACACTGAGTGGCCAGATTATTATGATCTCTGAATGCTGGCCACTCAGAGTGTGTGTGTGTGTGTGTGTGTGTGTGTGTGTGTGTGTGTGTGTGTGTATTGAGGCCCGCTGCATGAATTCGTGCATGGGTGGGGTCCGGACAGCCTGGCCAGGGGGAGGGGACATTGGCGGTTGGCCGGCCTGCCTACTGGTCGAACTCCTGGTCGAGGGGAAAATTTGCATATTAGCTTTTTATTATATAGAATATACTAGAGGCCCGGTGCACAAAATTCGTGCACGGAGGGGGGTTGTCCCTCAGCCCAGCCTGTACCCTCTCCAATCTGGGACCCCTCAAGGGATGTCCAGGGATCGGGCCTAAACAGGTAGTCAGACATCCCTCTCACAATCCAGGACTGCTGGCTCGCAACTGCTTGCCTGCCTGCCTTCCTGATTGCCCCTAACCGCTTCTGCTTGCCAAGCCTGATCACCCCCTAACCACTCTGCTGCCAGCCTGTTTGCCCCCAACTTCCCTCTTCTGCCGGCCTGGTCACCCCTAACTGCCCTCTCCTGCAGGGTTGATCACCTCCAACTGCCCTCCCTTGCAGGCTTGGTCCCTCTCAACTGCCCTCCCTTGCAGGCCAGGTGCCTCCCAACTGCCCTCTCCTGCTGGCCATCTTGTGGTGGCCATCCTGTGTCCACATGGGGGCAGGATCTTTGACCACATGGGGGCAGCTATATTGTGTGTTGCAGTGATGATCAATCTGCATAGTACTCTTTTATTAGACAGGATAGAGGCCTGGTACAGGGGTGGGGGCCAGCTGACTTGCCCTGAAGGGTGTCCCTGATCAGGGTGGAGTTCCCTTGGGGCGTGGGGCGACCTGAGCGAGGGGCCTGTGGTGGTTTGCAGGCAGGCCATGCCCCCTGGCAACGCAAGCGGAGGCCCTGGTATCTGGAATTTATTTTCCTTCTACAATTGAAACTTTGTAGCCTGGAGCAGAGCCAAGCCTGGGGCTCCCTCCGAGGCCCGCAGCCATTTATGTTGGGGTTATAATTGAAACTTTGTTGCCTTAAACGGGTGAGCCCGGCCAGGGTGTGTGGAAAGCTTTGCTTCCCCTGTTGCCGGCGGCAACCCTGGCCTGCTCTCTCAAGCTCCATTCTGCCGCCATTTGTTTGAATTTGTTTACCTTCTATAATTGAAACTTTGTAGCTTGAGTGGAGGCTTAGGCCTGCAACGGCTGGCAGAAAGCTTGGCTTCCTCTGTTACCTAGGAAACCTTGCTCTCTGTGGCTGTAGCCATCTTGGTTTGGGTTAATTTGCATACTCGCTCTGATTGGATGGTGGGTGTAGCTTGTGGGTGTGTCGGAGGTATGGTCAATTTGCATATTTGTCTATTATTAGATAGGATACTGAGTGGCCAGAATATTATGTGTTCAGAGATCATAATAATCTGGCCACTCAGTGTACATGGTCTATAGCGGACCAAAATGTCATTATGCAGTACATAACTAAACTTTAAAATGTGCCAAGTTAAACTTGTGTGCTTAAATTTTGTGTGCAAATTTAAAACTCTCAATATATTTAGACTGTATTTTGGCTCACAGTATAGGTAAAATAAGTAACTTTCTGAGTGGCTGATAAAGTTTAGTGTATTGGCTCTATACATATTTCATTAGTTTAAAGGCTATCTTTTATTTACTTTCAGATTTTCAGCTCTAATATTGATGCTTTAACAAATAATTCAGCTTTCCTTAATTACTTGTCAAATACTATGTCTTCGTTTACTTCAACATTCTATTTCTACAATTTTGTAAACCAACAGGCTTACCTATTATGAATTCCTTGAAACTAAACATAGTTATAGAGGATATGCTTAACCTGGATTTGTTCTAGTGTCCTCAAGGGCAAGCAATTAGGCTATGGGCCTTTTAGGTCACCATAGGTTCCATTATCCTGAATCTTTCTGCCCCAGGTAAAGTGGATTCTATGAAATACCTAAAGACTAAGTAAATTACTTTAAAGTCCTTAGATGGCTTTTGTTTTAAATAACCAATGAATCCAAATTTTAGACCTTGAAGAGATTGAAACTAATTTTGACTTTGGATATAGATACTTTAAGAGCACAAAAAAGTTCAGGAATGTGTCCAAAACAAATATATTAGATTATTATATACCTTAACTTTACTTGTCCCTTACAGAGCACAACTTCTTCAATGCCTATAATGTTAGCGTGAAATAAATAAATGAGTCCTTCTTTTTTGGTTCTTGATATCCATTCTGAATATTTTAATAAACCTTTAGTACAAACTTTCAGATAGCTCAGCTGAATTTCTGAAAGACACATAAGACTAGGAAGATGATCCTGAATACATTTTGTACTGTTTTCTTACTATATTTCCAACTGCTTAAATCTCACTTTGATTTGTATTTTCCTATTACAAGTGAACATTATCAAAATTTAAAACTATTGATCAATTTTTAAAAATTATTTTAATTTCAGGATATCCCTTGAAGTATTTAGAAACAAATTAGCGTTCAGAATCCATGTCTTAAATATCAGATAAACATTGACACAGTGATTTAAATGAAAGAATATATAAGAAAGCCTTAGCATAAGGCCAGGCCAATTAGGATACTCTGAATATAGATATTTCCTAATACTGGAATCCAAAGTAAACTGTATGCCTTCTCTTTAAAAACAGGAGTTGTTTTAGAAAAATGAGAGGAAAGAGCTTAATAACTAACCGTCATGAAAAAAAACACCCCACTAGTGCCCAGTAGGCGTGGTTTCATGGGTGAGCATCAACCTATGAACCAGGAAGTAACAATTTGGTCCTGGTCAGGGCACATGCCCAAGTTGCGGGCTCGATCCCCATTGTGGGGTGTGCAGGAGACAGCAGATCAATGATTCTCTCTCATCACTGATGTTTCCATCTCTTTCCCTCTCCCTTCCTCTCTCTGAAAAAAAAAAAAAACCCACTAGCAAATCTAAGATCTGATTCTATTTGTCAAAGCATATATATACTTTAAAACACATCTAATTTTTAACAGACCAATAAAAGATTCAAACTAAAATTTTAGTTCAAAGACTAATTTTGTTAACCAGTATTCATTTATTATATATAATGAATAATTTATTAGTAGATTGTGCTCTTCTTAATGCTCTATTTAACGGATTTGATGGCTGCTATCCCCATTAGGGACAACAAAATAATTCAGAATATTCTATTTATGCTCCACTTTCATGGTTAATTACTTTATTTAAACAATACCACAATACCTCATCCCAATTTATGTAATACAGCAGATAAGCACTATCTTTTAAAAGCAATTTGGCTTCAACAAAATGTTTATATCCAAAGGAGTAACACAAAAGAAAATATTACACGCAAGAAAAGTTTTGATTGTAACACTATGTATGTTATCAAGTATTTTCAACTTAAAAATATTCAACAATTTAAAAACACAGATAAGTTTAGCACTGTCTAGTAGGGTTCAATATGTACATAGTACACACCTCTAGATACATAATCCTAGAGAAACCTAGAACACATACACCGCAATAAAGCTTATGTTTGTGTGAAAGATGCATGTGGAGTGTAAGGAAGAATTGAGAATCGTGTCTATTTTATAAACTATAATTTTCATAGAGAAAAACACATACTCAGAATATGTTGTTGAACTTCACAATTATGTAATCACTGAATACAATCTTATGAAAAGCACTGAATTGAAGCCTTTACCCATCCAGTAATACTGCTTCTCTACTAGAAGCAAAAATCTCTATTTAAAAAAATTTAATCACAAAGCAAACCAAGATGCACCAAACTCATCACAGATGAAATCTTTAGTTGAGTGGCATAGAACAGACCCCTTCTGCCAAAGACCAGTCTAGGTTTTAATCTAAACAGAACTGTTTCCAAGTATACTATTATGAATTCAATTGGTACAAATCTTTTTTCCTTCTCCCAAACCTCAGCCATAGTCAGTATATAGTTATGTTCTCCTTTCCACACTATTAATGAAAATATAAGTAAATCACAGAACTCCAAAATCCCAATTATGTAATAAGTGATTAACTCCAATGTGCTTAAGGACATCAAACAATTTGAATGTAACAATGTTAAAAACATTTTTGAGATTTGCCTCCTTTTCTAATATTTACACACTGACAAATAACTAATTCTGAAAACATAGTATTAGTATGACAATAAATTTTTATTTCAAAATCCATTAACAATGGGCCTTATAATGAATATTCAATGTACCAGTACCAAGATCTACTTAAGTAGGCCCAAACGGAGTCAACATAATAAATACATTAAAGTCTGAAATGTTCTGGTTTTTAATCATTTAAAATCTATGAAGAAATTCAGTAATATCTCTAACTCAGATTCTGAAATTAGTTCATACTAAATTAGAAAGCAAAGTTTTAAATTCATTTCTGCACCTTAAACTATGAACCTTGGCCAAGTTATAGAATGCAAAAATCCAAATTTCCTCATCTGTAAAATGGAAGGACACTATTACATCTGCTCTGGTTATTCCACAAGGCTGACATAAAGAAGAAATCAAATAATCTATGTAAAAATCCTCTGAAAAATATAAAACACAAAGCAGACAGAAAATGTGATTATTAGTAATAAACAGTTACTATCTCAAGAGGGTCAAGTACCCTGAAGATGAAATTACTGTATTCTAACAGAAAAAAAATATTTAATCTGTTATGCCTATAAGGTTAAGTTTGTTTTTTTTTAAAGGTATGCATTTAATTTTTTTAATAAAAGAATAAAAAGTTGAATAAAAAAATAAAATATACTGACAGAATTAGAATAATACAGGGAATTTTTTCCCAAAGTAAGGGGAACACATATTACTGTGAAATAATTTATGAAAGGCAATGTCGTTTTAGATTAGGTGGAATGAAGTCATGGTAGAAAACTAAAATATCATAATATTTATTTAACATTTAATATTTAAAACTCACCTCTGCCCATTTAAGAATACAGGACATACAGAAGACATGATTACAGCTTTCTGGAAAACCAACTTCCTTCTCTAATAGGCAATTAAGACATATTGGACATCTGTCAGCTTCACTGTACAACAAACCAGTGGTAGCAGTATTATCTTTGTCTTCTTCACCTGTAAAGTAAAGCAGCCATATATGCTTTCAAGTTCTCCAGATCAAATGACTTATATCTGTGTCAGTATCATGGACTACTACAAATTGTCCTTTCTACTACAAAGTTAATTCGATTTAGATGCATTACAGTAAAAATACTCATTGAGCACAATACCCCCAATATTAATTTATGTTTTTTAATAAGGAAGTGAAAATAATTTTTCATTAATTTAATTTTAAAATAATAGTGACATGGTTAAAAAATTTAGAAGTAAAAAAAGGATTATACTTGTAGTGACAAATCACCCACTCATATCTATACCTAACCATCCAGTTCTACCCAATGTTTCACAACTGTTAAGTTTCTTCTCTGTCTTTTCAAGGATTTTTTTAATGCGTAGACAAGCAAGTCCTAATGCATGTTCTTTCAAACCTCCTTCATACAAATGCTAGATCACAATAACACACCAGTTTGCTTTTGTTTGGTTGACCTATTGAATGTTCACTTATTTTTAACCTTTGGCTATTACAACAATGCTGCAACAAAAAACTTTGTCATTAAAAACTTCATGTTTTTAATAATACATAGCATTAAATTCATAAACATGAAACTGTTAGATCAGTATGCATGTACATTTCTAATCTGAATAGGTACACCAAATTATACCCCTTACGGCTTGCACTAATTTAAACACCCAGCCAGCCATGTAACCAATATACAAAGTTACGCATTGCTAACTCAAAATAAATACAGGAAACACCAAGATTCAACATAAAATAAAACAAAAATAAAGAAGTGGTCAGCTGAAATATGAAAAGTATACACCACACAACTGGAAAATCTGGGATCGCCCTGGGAGCAAATGTCTGCACTAGTGTTCAGATCTGGAGATCAACCCTTAGGACCAACCCAGGTGGGCAAACTGTTTCTGAGAGACTCCCATATTAATCGAAGACCCTCAAATGGTGCTAGTGGTTCCAGAATCGGTTAGGGAAAAACAAATACAAATCCTCTGGAGGAAGCATCCCTAATTTAGTCCCCCAGGATTCCACAGATTAAATTTACCAAATATGAGCTCATAATCAAACCCAAGAAAATAAACTGTCTTGAGTAAGAATCTGCAGAAACAATAATTTATCTTTTATATTTATGTATTATCTTAATTTATTATAAACTAGAGGCCCAGTGCACGAATTCGTGCATTGGTGGGGTCCCTCGGCCTGGCCTGCAATCAGGGCCGGTTCACCCAGTCCTGATCAGGGGCGATAGGGGCCGGCTGGGGAGGGACCGCCGGAGGGCTCCAGGACATGTCTGGCCCTCTCACCCAGTCCCGATGGGCCGGACCCCAGCAGCAAGCTAACTTGCCAGTTGGAGCGTCTGCCCCCTGGTGTCAGTGTGCGTCATAGCGACTGGTCGAGAGATTGACTGAATGGTCGACCGATCTTTCAGACACTTAGCATATTACACTTTTATTATGTAGGATTTATTTAGATACACACTGGCTTTAAATATAAAAATTTCAACTACTACACAGAATGCTTGAACAGCAGGCTAGACCTAGAAGAAAATATTTGTGACTTGAAGAGAGATTTCAGGAAACTACCTAGATTGTAAGAGACAGACAAGGAGATGTAACCTATGAAAGAGGTTGGGAAATGAGGTCAGACCAAAGTCTAACATAATAATTGAAGTCTAGAAGAAAAGAATAAAGGAGAGGCAATGGCTAAAGCAGTAATGACTAGGAAATGACAAAATTAAACAAAAAAACACACAATTCAACAGATAAAGGATACACAAGGTACGCTTAAACAGGAGATATGAAAATAATCCATGCCTAGAAACAATGTAGTAAAACTGTATAACATCAAAAATGAAAATGATATTAAAAGCAAAGAGTTAGAAAAGACAGTTTATCTAAAAGGGAATGACAATTGAGGCTAAAAAGAGATTTCTAGGCAGTAAGAAAGAAAACAAAAAAAAAATGGCTAAATAAGTGATAGAATAAAAAAAGGAAAAGAAAAATAAATGATAGGAGGGGGTAAAAAATTACCAATACAGAATTGTATATCTATCTTTCAATAGTTTTGAAGAGGAAAAAATAAATATAAAAACTTATTTAGAGTTAATCACCAATAGACTTTCCAGTAAAGGAACTTAAGGTTTTTTCAGAAGAAAAGAAATGGAGACAAACAAACCCCTCAAATACTACCTGTATCAATATCATTTAATTTGTGATGTCCTGAAAAAAATAAACATAAGACACCAAAATGATGGAGGACTATAACCCATAAATCTAGAGCAGGATAATCAGAGTTAAGTGTTGTAAGGTTAAAATATTAACTTTAGAAACAGAGAAAAATATCAGTGCTATTTTAAAAACAAAACAAAGAAAGTATGTAATTCCTAAAAAAGTAGGGAGCAAAAATTTAAGAAGGAAAAAAAAAAGGTCAAGAAACCGAAACCCTTGATCAATCGAAAAAAAGACGTGAGGGGGAGGGAGAGAATATGTACACTCCTTATTCAGGCAGCTTATTTCAGAATTTAAGAACAAAAATATATAAAATAAAAACTTCTTGTGTATTTTGAAATGCATAAAAATGAACAGTTTAAAACACTTAAGTTTGCTTTCAACATACAAGCTTTATAAAAATGAAAATTTACCTTCCATATCTTCATACTCCTGATCTCCAACATTTAAGGTATAGACAGTTTTCTTCTTCATTTCTCCTTGAAAAGGGATTTCCTATAAGATGAAATATAATAGAGACTTTTAATGTATGCCTTCTCCCAATAATATAAAAAAAGACCCAAAACTGTAAGAAATTATTTTACACATAAAAGAACACAGTATAAGCCAGTAAATTTTGTGGATAATCCAATACATTTTTATATTCCTTGCCATCAAGGAAAAGCCTTACATAAGTATTAAGCAACAAAGACTAAATTATAAATTGTGTGGTCAGACATAAATAAATACAATTGGAACATAGAAAAAAAGATATCAATTTGGATTAGATTTTTCATTGAAGGTGATAGGTTATATATGTTGAGGAGTTCAAGGCAACAAAGGAACAACATAGTATAAAGGAATAAAATAGTATTTACTGGGCCAATCTGACAAGAACAAGAGTGAATGAGTAAGTGAAACTGAGAGAGAGAGAGAGAGAGTGAGTGTGTGTGTATGTATGTAGTGAGGAAGGATGAGCATGTAAGCCAAGAAGTTCATCAGAAAGATTACAGTGAGGGTAATGAGAGTAATAAAGAGAGCAATGTAAATCCAGTAGGGTTAGATTTTAGAGGTATCTCTAATGGTTGACTGAGAAGTTTAAATTCAATCTTATACCAAAAAAAAAAAAAAAAAAAAAAGAGCAATGAAACCAAGAGCTGGTTCATTGAAAGGATAAACAAGATTGATAAACCTCTAGCCAGGTTCACCAAGAAGCCAAGAGAGAGGACCCAAATAAACAAAATCAGAAATGAAAGAGGCGAAATAACAACAGACTCCACAGAAATACAAAGGATTGTAAAAAAATACTATGAACAACTATATTCCAACAAACTGGTCAACCTAGAAGAAATGGACATATTCTTAGAAAAATACAACCTTCCAAAACACAATCAGGAAGAATAAAAAAAATCTGAAAAGGCCGATAACTATAGAGAAAATTGAAGCAGTAATAAATAAATAAAAAACTTCCAGCAAACAAAAGCCCTGGGCTAGACGGAATCACAGGGGAGTTTTACCAAACATTCAGAGGAACTAAAACCTATTCTCCTCAGACTATTCCAAAAAACTCAAGAGGAAGGAACACTTCCAAGCTCTTTCTGTGAAGGCAGCATTACCCTAAACCCAAAACCAGATAAAGACACTACAAAGAAAGAGAATTATAGGCCAATATCCCTGATAAACAAAGATGCTAAAATCCTCAACAAAATTCTAGCAAATCGAATCCAGCATTACATTAGAAAGATCATACACCAAGAACAAGTGGGATTTATTCGGGGATGCAAGGATGGTGCAATATCCACAAACCAATAAACATGATACATCACGTAAACAAATTGAGAGATAAAAATCACATAATCATATCAATTGATGTAGAAAAAGCATTTGAAAAAATCCAACACCCTTTCTTGATAAAAACTCTCAGCTAAGTGGGAAGAGGGATCATACCTCAACATAAAAAAAGCCTTATATGACAATTCTATAGCCAACATCATACTCAAGGGAGAAAAACTAAAACCATTTCCCCAAACAACAGGAACAAGACAGGGATGCCCACTCTCACCACTCCTGTTCCACATACTACTAGAAGTACTAGCGACAACGATCAGACAAGAAGAAGAAATAAAAGGCATCCAAATTGGAAAAGAAGAAGTCAAACTGTCATTATTCGCAGATGACAAGATATTGTACATAGAAAACCCTAAAGACTCCATCAAAAAACTACTAGATTTAATAAATGAATTCGGCAATGGAGCAGGATATAAAATTAACACCCAGAAATCTATGGCTTTTTTATACAACAATAATGAACTCATAGAAAGAGAAACAACAACAGCAATCCCATTTACCACTGTACCAAAAAAATTAAGACACCTAGGAATAAACTTAACTAAAGAGGTAAAAGACCTGTAACTCAGAAAACTACAGGACATTGAAAAAAAGAGACAGAGGAAGATATAAACAAATGAAAGAATATACCATGTTCATGGATTGGTAGAAGCACCATCATTAAAATGTCCATACTACCTAAAGCAATCTATAGATTTAATGCAATACCCATTAAAATACCAATGGCATATTTCACAGACCTAGAACAAACTCTCCAAAAATTCATATGGAACACAAAAAGACTCCGAATAGCTGCAGCAATCTTGAGAAAGAAGAACAAAGTTGGAGGGATCACAATACCAGATATCAAGCTATAGTACAAAGCCACTGTTCTCAAAACTACCTGGCACTGACACAAGAACAGCCATATAGACCAATGGAACAGACCAGAGAACCCAGAAATTGACCCAAGACATTTTGCTCAATTAATATTTGACAAAGGAGGCAAGAGCATACAATGGAGTCAAGACAGTCTCTTCAATAAATGGTATTGGGAAAATTGGACAGATACATGCAAAAAAAAATGAAACAAGACCACCAACTTATTACACCATACAAAAATAAACTCAAAATGGATAAAGGACTTAAACGTAAGATGGGAAACCATAAAAATATTACAGGAATCCACAGGCAGCAAAATATCAGACATAAGTCGTAGCAATATCATTACCGATACAATATCATTTCCTAGGGCAATGGAAACTAAGGAGAAAATAAACAAATGGGACTACATCAAAATAAAAAGCTTCTGCA
Organism: Eptesicus fuscus; assembly: GCF_027574615.1. Taxonomy (NCBI): domain Eukaryota; kingdom Metazoa; phylum Chordata; class Mammalia; order Chiroptera; family Vespertilionidae; genus Eptesicus; species Eptesicus fuscus. The sequence continues at coordinate 62,419,000 of NC_072479.1, read as the reverse complement.
CAGCAAAAGAAACCATTAACAAAAAACAAGAAAGCCCACTTCATGGGAGAACATATTTGCCAATGTTATATCCAAAAAGGGCCTAATCTCCAAAATCTATATAGGGAACTCATACATCTTAACAAAAGGAAGGTAAACAATCCAATAAAAAAAAAATGGGCAAAGGACTTACTAGTAAATAGACACTTTTTGAAAGTGGACATACAGAAGGCCAAGAGACATATGAAAACATGCTCAAAGTCACTAACCATCCGAGAGATGCAAATCATAATGACAATGAGATACCATCTCACACCTGTCAGAATGGCTATCATCAACAAATTGACAAACGACAAGTGCTGGCAAAGATTCGGGGGGAAAAGGAACCCTCGTGCATTGCTGGTGGGAATGCAAACTGGTGCAGCCACTGTGGAAGACAGTATAGAGTTTCCTCAAAAAGTTAAAAATGGAACTCCCATTTGACCCAGTAATCCCACTTCTAGGAATATATCCCAAGAAATCAGAAACACCAATCAGAAAGGACATATGCACCCCTATGTTCATAGCAGCACAATTTACCATAGCTAAGATTTGGAAACAGCCTAAGTGCCCATTAGCAGATGAGTGGATTAAAAAACTGTGGTACATCTACACAATGGAATACTACGCTGCTGTAAAAAGGAAGGAACTCCTACCATTTGCAACAACATGGATGGTCCTGGAGAGCATCATGCTAAGCGAAATAAGTCAGTCAGAGAAAGATAAATATCACCTGATCTCACTCATTTGTGGAATATAATGAACAACATAAACTGATGAACAAAAACAGATCCAGAGACAGGGAAGCATAAACAGATGGTCAAACTTCAGAGTGAAGGCAGGGGAGGGTGCGGGGGTTGGGGGGGGAAGAGATCAACCAAAGGACTTGTATGCATGCATATAAGCCTAACCAATGGACACAGACACTAGTGGGGGGTGAAGGCATGTGCTGGGGAGTGGGAATGGCCGGGAAGAAGTCAATGGGGGAAAAAAGGAGACATATGTAATATGTAATACTATATGTAATACTTTAAATAATAAAGAATTTTAAAAATTCAATCTTATAGATTCCCCTGAAGAAAACTGACATGATAAAGTGATGCAAATAATTATTTTAAAAGATTGATCTGCCAGCAAAGCACAGGATGGATTACAGTGTGGAGATATTAGAAGCCAAGAGATTTGTATAGCTAGGGTAACTGGCTGTGAAGTGAACAGAAAAGCAAGAAATTAAAGAGCTGGAAAACTTCTAAGATTTGATGACCAAATAAATACAGGGAAGGAATCAAAGATTATTCTGGCCTAGAGAACTAGAAAAATGGTGATTACAAGAGGCAAATGAGAAATGTGGGAAAGGGAATTAATTTGTTAGTCATGAGGAACAAATGCATGAGGTAAAAATTGTTTTTTAAATCAACTCAGAATTATTTCTTGAATTGATGCAAGATTTGACTGCAATGAACTATTGAAATACATTTTGGATAATTAGTTTCCTAAATAATTTACACATGCTAGTTTCTACATCTATTGCCAGGAAAATTTTCTATTGGTTAAATAAAAAGAAATGCAAAGGACTGATTTTGGGTCAAAAACCAACTGTAAAGTAGAAGATAAAAAATTTAGTAGCATATGTAAAAATAATTTAAAGGTTTCAGTGGAATAAAAATTTGAAATGAGTTAGGATTAAGTTACTTAAAAAGAGTCAATTCAATCACAGTCTACCTTAATAAAAGTAGAACGTCAAAAACAAGATGCTGCATTCAGCCTACATATGCAACATCTGTTTTAGTGCTGGTGCTGTTCTTTAGGGACAAACAAAATAATGCATGTCCAGGGAAGGTGACTAAAATGGTGGCAGCCCTGGAAATCAGATCATATGCAGAAAGGTAGGGCAGTAAGAACATAAAGATTAAGGAGAAGGTTAGCAGTTATCTTAAAATGGAATGGGCTGTTCTGAAGGGAGGTAGAATAATCTAACAATAAAGGTATTCAAAGATAGGCTCAATGACATATTGTGGGATTCTTTTTAATTCAAAAATTTATTGAGTGCTATAGCCATACTATTAGGCAATGTCCTAAGTACAGAACTGATTAAGACAGAAATTCCTGCCTTTATATTCTAGTGGAGAAGGTAAAATAAATAAAGTAAAATATCTGGTATATTAGATGTTGAGAAGTGTTGTGGAGAAAAAGAAATAATACAATTATTTTTAAAAGCCATACAATTAGCATGGCTAATAAGTGAGAAAGCATAGAAGCTATTATTTCATAAATAGTATTTAGAAAAAGCCTTTCTGATAAAGTGACATGTGAATTAGCAATCTGAAAGAAGCAAGGGAGAGAGTTAGGTGGGAACTGTATTCTAGGCAAAAAGAACAGAAAATATGAAAGTTCAAAGACAGAGGAGAGGATGTCTGGTATGTTCAAGAAACAAAAAGAAAATGTAGTTAGAATAGAGTGAAAGAGAGGAAAAGCAGATGAGGACAGAAAGGTAATAGAACATCAAGTCATGCAACACCTTAAAGACAGGTAAATACATTTGCTTCTTTGAGTAAGATGGGCTTATAGATTTTAAGCAGAAAGTAGCAAAGAGAAAAGCAGAGGTCAGCAAGAAAACTACCGCAATAATCTAGAGGGGAATGACAATACTTGTACCAGAATAGTAGCAAGGGTGATGAAAAGTACTCAGATTCCAGCTTGTTTTCAAACTACATCCATAAAGATTTGCTGACAAGATTGAATGTGGGGTATGTGTTAGAGAGCAAGAATCCAGGATAATTCCCAAGTATTCTGACCTGAGCAACTAGAAATGATGAACTTGCTGCGACAGAAGATTACTTTAAAAATATTCAGAGTCACAGGTTACTCTACTTGATATTCACTCAGAACCACAGTATCAATATCACCTGGGAACTTGTTACAACTGCAGGCACTGCCCCAGATCTCAAGAATAAGAATCTGCATTTTATCAAGATCTGTACATGATCCATATGTACATTGAAGCCTAGGAAATACTGCACTAGACAACTTGCCAATTTAGTTGATTTTAGAGTCATATTGTGTTCCTGTATGATCTATAATTGATAGTAATTCTTTTTTTGGGGGAAAGTCTATAATTGAGTATAATTCTTGATTTAGAGAAAGCCATACTGTAACTTCTCCCCCATTATCCTAAATATCTAAAAATAACAATACATTTAAGTTGGAGTTAATTCAATGTGGTAAAATGTCAATTTGAAAATTAACAATATTTTTAAAACCTAGGAAATTTTCAGAAAATATAATATACCATTCTTTCATGTAGCTAAATAATTTATGCCCCATTGAATAATTAAATCTACACTGTTTTCATATTTCCTCCCTTTAGAATATTAAGCTTAGCCCTGGCTGGGTAGTTCAGTTGGCTGAGCATCATCAGGATACACCAAGGTTGCAGGTTCAATCCCCGGTCATGGCACACACAAGAATCAACCAATGAATGCACAAATAAGTGAAACAACAAAATGTTCCTCTCTCTCTCTCCCTCCCTGCCCCTAAAATCAATTTTAAAAAATTTTAAAGGAAACACATGTACTCTAAAAATACAATATTAAGCTTATAGTATTTATACATTAATACATAAATTATAAATTTACAATAAATAGTGTCTTCTCTATTTTAACTCATGTGATGAAGTACATTATCACTGAGAAGCTAAGAGACCTCAATCAAGTTACAGACTGCCTTTTGTTATATGTTAGAAATATGCTTAAAAAGCTGTTTGAGTGTTCCAAAGTTTTAGAAGTTGTGTGCTTCTTCTGGAACTTTTCATGCATTAGCTGTTTCCAGACCTAAAAACAATTATGGCACCTTACCAGTTTATTCATTCAAAAATGACAGTGTCTTAGCATTTCACTAAATCAAAGTCATAAATTTCAGTTCAACAACTTGCAACTTGTTCATGTTTACCTGTTCTAGCTGCCTGGACACCACTTTTTAATCTGAGAATCCAGGGTTTTTAATACTAGCTTTGTTTTGAACTTCCAGCAACAGGAACATAGGAATACAACACAGACTCCTGATCTTAGCCAGTAATTTGTGGTCAATAAAAGACCTAAGAAATAAGTTGTATGTGGCCAGGACTATCCTTCCTTGTGGTTTCCGGAAAAGTTAGAAATAGCCAGGCTGGTGTGGTTCAGTGGTTGAGCACATACCTATGAACCAAGAGGTCATGGTTCAATTCCCAGTCAGGGCACATGCCCAGGGTTTTGGGCTCCACCCCAGTAGGGGGCGTGCAGGAGGCACCTGATCAATGTTTCTCTTTCTAGCTCTCTCTTCCTCTCTTAAATCGATAAAAAAAATTTTTTTAAAGTTAGAAATAACCTGATTTCATGATCACTTATGACCCTATAATTGTAAGTCATAGTCAACCTAGACTACTTATTAGTTCTGCTAATAAGTTCTGTAAGTTAATTATCTATCAGTCAAACTGAATTTTAATTTTGACTTACCTCAAATAAATTTCTAAGAATGGATATTCAATCTAGATTTTAGGTAAACTTTTCAGATTATTTTAATTTGCAAATTTCAATATTTAATGTCTCTTCCCAGGTTCTACCTTTCCAAGTTAAAATATCTTTCAAGTCTATTATCTCTAATATAAGGATCTTAAAGTGCTGCTACCTTCCAAGTTGCCCTTTTCTATTGCCTCTGTTATGTACTAGAAACAGTATTTCAAATATGTTCATAAAACAGTTTGGGAAGAATGAATGATCTAACCTTAAAATTTTATCCTATATAATAAAAGAGGAATATGCTAATTATCCGTTGCGCCCTGAGGTGTAATGACCTGATCACGGATCTGCAGGAGGGTGGGGCAGGGCAGCAAGCAAGTGGAGGCAGAGAGCTACAGGAGGAGGCAGGGCAGCAAGCTATGAGGAGGGGGGCAGGGGGGAGCTAAGCAGGGCGGGGCAGCAGGCTGAAAGCTACAGGAGGGCAGTGCGCAGGACTCGTGCGCAGGACTACTAGTTTATCATAAAAGCCATCAACTTTTGGAATATGGAATGGAAAAGGCATTAACATAAAAGTTTTCAGGTACTTAATACTAATTTTCTCACACAAACCCTGGAATACATGGAAGTGAGAGTCTCAGGCCAGCCATTACAGTGCATTCAAGAACAGTAATATATAAGACAGTTCAGTTCTCTAAAACAGTGCTGCCCAACAGGGAATTGTTCTATCAAGCACTTGAAATGTGGCAAGTAAAGAATTAAATTTTTTATTTAAGTTTTAATTAACTTAAGTAGTCTAATGTGGCTAATGGCTACTGTGTTAGACAACACAGCTCTAGGATATAACTACCATCCTATTTAATAATAGACAAATATGCAAATTGACCATACCTCTGACACACCCACAAGCCACGCCCACAACCACGCCCACCATCCAATCAGAGCGAGTATGCAAATTAACCCAAACCAAGATGGCTACAGCCACAGAGAACAAGGTTTCCTAGGTAACAGAGGAAGCCAAGCTTTCTGCCAGCTGTTGCAGGCCTAAGCCTCCACTCAGGCTACAAAGTTTCAATTATAGAAGGTAAACAAATTCAAACAAATGGCGGCAGAATGGAGCTTGAGAGAGCAGGCCAGGGTTGCCGCTGGCAACAGGGGAAGCAAAGCTTTCTGCACACCCTGGCTGGGCCAACCCGCTTAAGGTAACAAAGTTTCAACCAACACAAATGGCTGCGGGCCTCAGTCGGAGCCCCAGGCTTGGCTCCTCTCCAGGTTACAAAGTTTCAATTGTAGAAGGAAAATAAATTCCAGATACCAGGGCCTTTGCTTGGGTTGCCAGGGGGCATGGCCGGCCTACAAATCACCACAGGTCCCCTCACTCAGGCCGCCCCACGCCCCAAGGGAACCCCCACCTGATCCGGGACGCCCTTCAGGGCAAACCAGCTGGCCCCCACCCCTGTACCAGGCCTCTATCCTATCTAATAAGAGTAATATGCAGATTGATCATCACTGCAACACACAATATAGCTGCCCCCATGTGGTCAAAGATCCTGCCCCCATGTGGACACAAGATGGCCACCACAGATGGCCAGCAGGAGAGGGCAGTTGGGAGGCACCTGGCCTGCAAGGGAGGGCAGTTGAGAGGGACCAGGCCTGCAAGGGAGGGCAGTTGAGAGGGACTAGGCCTGCAAGGGAGGGCAGTTAGAGGTGATCAACCCTGCAGGAGAGGGCAGTTAGGAGTGACCAGGCCGGCAGAGGAGGGAAGTTGGGGGCAAACAGGCTGGCAGTGGAGTGGTTAGGGGGTGATCAGGCTGGCAGGCAGAAGCGGTTAGGGGCAATCAGGAAGGCAGGCAGGCAAGCAGTTGGGAGCCAGCAGTCCTGGATTGTGAGAGCGATGTCTGACTGCCTGTTTAGGCCAATGGGATCGGGCCTAAACGGGCAGTCGGACATCTCTCGAGCGGTCCCAGATTGGAGAGGGTATAGGCTGGGCTGAGGGACAACCCCCCTCCGTGCACGAATTTCGTGCACCGGGCCTCTAGTCCTCTATAAAACGAAATTGCTTCAAGTTATACCAGCGATGCCAACAATATATTTTCTACTGCAGCAGTTGCTGGGTTGCTTCAAAAAAGTCAGACAAAAGAACAGAGGTTCCTGGTAATAGAAACCAAATTTTTTTGTTTTGGCTGGCTCCATTTAAAATTCCTATCCTTGTTCTCTTCTCCCCATCTTTTCCTCTTCCAAAGTCTGTTTCCTTCCATCTACTACACAAAGAACTCCTTTCCTTTCCAGGTCACTTCAAAACTCCCTCTTCTTGCTTCCTCCTGTTCTTCAAGCAATCCCACAGTATCTAAAAATATCAACATTCTAGTTATGACTACAATGTTAAGAGTCCGACAGACCTAGATTAAAATCCCATCTCCACTGCCAAGTAATAAATGGCTGTTATTATCATCACCCAGTAAGAATAGAAAAATAAGGAGGGATAATAAAATTGTTGTTTGCCCAATTTCTTTGTTTTCCCTAGACAAAAGTGAAAGACAAAGGCAAACATAGGACTGAAAAAATACATATCAACATTTCTGACTAACTGCTCAAAGTCTATTAATATTTTGTCAAAGGGGTACAATCAGATCCGTTGGGTACAAAGAAAGAAGAGGGACATAAGAATGGCCATGAGGAAGTTTAATTCTAGTTCCCACTTCCCACACCCAATCCTGTCATTACAGATTCTACCATAGAAAGGCACTGAAATAATAAATGGGAGCCATGGTTGAATGAAAGGGATATCGGGGAAAAGTAAGAGCTGTCACTATGCTGGGCACACTTAAACTAAGGACAAGCACACTTCATAAAGATACTAAGTATTATATTGATTTGTATGGCTAAAGTATTCAGAGAATCTACAGTGATTCTCAGAACCTCTCATAGACAGTCTACTCATTTTTATTCTTTATTTCTAATCTCCTATCCAAGATCAGTCCCCAAATTCAACCTGCTGTCCAAAAAATTTCAATTAAAATAGAGGGGGCATTCAGGAAGGTACTCTAAGCGATGTATTTCAGCGATTAATGACTTGGACACTGGTATCAGGCAAACTTGTGCTTATGACATTGTCTAGTAATAGTAACCATTCTAATGCCAAATCTTCCACCCAATCTGTCTATTACTATTAATGCAGAATCTTCCACTCAACCCGTCTTAAAATAAAACCGTTAAGTGCCTCCCAATTATCTACTCAAAAATTTGATTCTACCTATGTTATTTTCCCTTGGAGAAACCATAAACAAGGCTATATTTTAATGTCTAGGGAGGTATTCTATCCATTATTATATAGGCTATAGTGGTCAAAAAACTAGCTGAGTGTTTTTATAAATAAATGTTGTTGAAGCACTCCTTTACATTATTGCCTGGTTGCTTCTGCACTACAAAATTGAGTAATTGCAACAGAAACCATATAACTCTGCAAAGTCTAAAATAATTACAATCTGGTGCATGTTAGAAAAAGTTTGCCAACCCTATTAAAGACTATAGAAGATTGTCTAGTTTGGGAGATGTGGTTCAGTCTCTCATTATAGAAGGCTACTCAAGCTTTCTTAAGTATAGGCATTTATCCACATTTGTATTCAATCTGTACTCTAGCACAACAGCTACTTATTACACATTTGAGTCAATGGTTCTGCAATGTTGTCTTTGATTTCCTTTAAAATTCCCCTGAAAGCTATGTAATTTTGTTGATTTATCTAATTTATTTTATCAATCCGGCTTAAATTATCATTAATATTTGCTCTAATGCCTTCAACTTGTTCACTTCAGAGTAAGGTGAAGGCAGTTAACTCCTTCAGTCTGATTTCCTTTCCAGCTTCTATGCTACGTAAATCAAGGGACTCCTGCTTCTGATATGCCACTGTTGATTTTTTAGATCCTTGCAGAATACTCACAAAGTATTTTTTTTCTTACCTGATATCCACCTTATAACAATTTTGTCAGATTTTGTAAGTAGACTTCTTTGCTTCAAGTGGGCTATTCTGACATGTTTTGATTTAGAATATCCTTCATCTGCATGTTTGGTGCTGGAGCTTTTATACTTGTACTTTTCATATAGGAATATTCCTTTAACACAGGGTTCAGAAAAAAACTCTGGATTCAAACCTCATACTTTAATTTCCTTAAAGCCTGTTTTCTCATCTATAAAATGGAGATATAGTAGCAACTACTTCAGTCATTAAAAAGATTAAACAACATAATCACATAATCCATTTAAAATGCTTAACAAAGAAGTCCTCAACTAGCATACATGCACAAACACATGAAAACCTCCCCACCCCAAATGGATTTTAGATATATCATGATAAATCTAAGACTCCAATAATAGGCTTTCATTATTAAACAAAGAAAACTCCTATATTTCAAAGAATATCATATCACATATAGAAAAATGGTATGAGTAAAAAGTTCACAAAATTTAAATTGTCAAATAGTTTTTCAAACAGATCTTATAGTACAAACATAAATAAGTTCTTTATTCTACACTGCTATTTATCAAGATTCTGGTTTACCTGGAAATACACTTTATTCAATAAGGGAGAAGCAGAAGAAAGTCACTTTTAGCATATAAGAAAAAGTCAATTGAAAACAAAGTAACAGAAAATTAGAAAAAAAAAAATCCCAGCAAATAGACAGCAATTTAGGAAAAAATACACAAAAAGATAAACATCCAGAAATTCAACTACTAGAATTCAAATTATTTCCTGAGCTAAAATAAAGATCATAAGTATCTTTAACCAGTCATCACTTTTCTTTATCCAAACAGGCTCTACACCAGACTCCCCACATTTCTCCAGTGTTTCTTATTTATTCATTCAATAAATATTTAGTCAGTTTCCCTATTTTCTAAGTAGCACTAGGCCTAAAGCACTGGCACACCTGACAAAAAACAAAAAACAACAATTACATTATAGAATAGCAGGTGCAGTAATGGGGGTAAGCACAAGATATTATACAAGCACACAATAAGCACCAAATTCAAGATATGTGTGTTTGGAAAAAAAGGCTTCCTAACTGAGACGAAATGGATTAAAAATGTGTTTTTCTAGCTATCCCCCTCCCATTACAGAATTTCCAGCTCTAAAGGACCCCGAACTGGAATTGTCAATTTTCACATGATATTGAGGATTTTAATTTTCAGAACAAAGGAAAGGTAGGATACATACAAATGAGAGCACACAGGTCAGTTGATATTCTGGCCATTTTAGACCTCCTCTATGGAAATGACCAGTAGGCAAATGTGCCTGACTCTACATCATAAAGGCCTATGGCTAGAAAAAGCTTTTCAGACTAACTGTTGAGCATATTTATTGGTGGAGAGAAATATCTTTTCTTTTTTTCTTCAAATTTTATAAAATAGTACATTTTCACAAATTATATGAGTATATTAGTTACCTAACTGAACACCATGAATTAAAAAACAAACATACATAGCTCTTTAATAAGCAAAATATTTGTCCCTTCAACACGCCAAGTTCTCTTTATTCGTGATCACAGTTGTTACATATTTTTCAACATCAGACTTTTTTCAGGTAAAAATAAAATTCTTAATCAGGAAGCAAAATGGAGAACCAGTAAATTAGGATATCCATTGATAAAAATAGCAACAAAATTTTTATTTCTACCAATAGTTTCATTACATCCAACTTCATAAATACCAACCAATAATAAAACTGAGATGGAAATGAAACTCAGAATTTTAATTTTTGTTTTAATGGAATCATTTACATAATGTTAAGTTCCGAATATTTGTATTCTACCACCCACCCAATTCATACGTTGAAATCCTAACCTCTAATGGTAATGGTATTAATAAGTGGGGCCTTTGGGAAGTACTTAAAAGTCATATGGGTGGATATGCATTAGAAAAGAAGCTCCGGAGAAATCCCTAGCCCTTTCCTATGTGAGGATGCAAGGGGAAGTCTGCAACCCAGAAGAGGGCACACACCCAACCATAGTGGCACCCCGATCTTGGATTTCCAGCCTCCAGAACTGTGAGAAATCAATTTCTGTTGTTTGTAAGCCACCCAGTTTGCAGTACTTTATTACAGCAGCCCAAATGGACTAAGACACATGCTCTGTTTTCAGCTGCCAGCTCTAAAAGAACTTCTAAATTAAGTTCTTCAGAAGAGGAAATGGAACATGAGGAACAATTGAAAGAGCAACACAAGTAGTAAATAACCTGGGTAAATAATTAACTATCGGCTCTTAAGTTCTTTAAAATATGATTGGCAATTAAAAGCAAATATTGTAACACTTTCTAATAAGGCTTCCAATACATGCAGGTGTAACACAAGACAATTACTAGTATAACACAAAGGGGTAGGGGAAAGGGACCTACATGGTGGTAAAATTTCTGTATTTCACTTGAATTAGTAAAATATTGATTCAAGATGAAAATTAAGTATCTATATATAAAAAGCCAGCGACCGGAATGCCGTAAAGGCCCCAACCAGAACAACCGGTCGCTATGACACCCACTGCGGCCAGCAAACCGGCAGATCAGGGCTGGGGGGGCCAGCCAGCCAAATTCCTGCAGCCCCTCCCCCTGGCCGGCCCCACCCCCGATGGGCCCCCACCACCCCAATTGGCCCACGGCCCCTCCCCCCAGCCAGCTCCGCCCCTGATTGGCCCCACACACATCAATCGGGGGTGAGGCCAATCGCCCTTAGCTGGCCCCTCCCCCCAGCTGGCCCAGCCTTGACTGGCCCCAATAGGGGCAGGCTGGCCAACCTCCCTTGGGATCCTCCTCCCGACAGGCCCAGCCCTGATCAGCTCCGATTGGGGCCAGGCCGGCCGGACCCCACCCGTGCATGAATTCGTGCACTGGGCCTCTAGTATATGTTATAATCCCTAGAGCAACCACTAAAATGTTATAGGCAAAAACACAATACAATAAAATGTAATACTAAGAAGTGTTCAAATAACCCAAAGAAAGGGGTTACAGAACAAAACAGAGAGAGAAAACAGAAAATGATAAATCTAAACACAATTGTATCAATAATTAAAATATGTGAAATGCAGTGAAAGCATTATAGCATTACAGAGTTTATATCAGAAAAGGTCTCAAATCAATCATCTGAACTTCTACCTTCAGAAACTAAAAAGCAAAATATATACAAAGCAGGCAACAGGAAGGAAACAGAGCAGAAATCAATTAAATTGAAAACAAAAAAAAAATCAATGAAACTAAAAGCTCTTTCTTTGAACAGATCAATAAAATGTAAACCTCTAGCAAGACTGATTAAGTAGAATAAAACTGGATAGCCCTAGTAGTATTTAAAGAAATTGAATTTATAGCTAAAAGTCTTCCAAAAAGGAAATTTCCAGGCCCAGATAATTTCCCTGGTGAATTTTACTGAACATTTAAAGAAGAAATAACACCCATTCAATATATTCTCTTTCAGAAAATGGAAGATAAACACTTTCCAACTCATTTTATGAGTTCAGCATTACCCTGATACCAAAAACAAATGAAGATAATATAAGAAAATAAATGATATACTGGATTCAATAAAAATAAATAAAACTATAGTAATACAAATTGCCAGTTATAGAATTAAGTCACAGGAATGTAATGCACCACATAGGGGATTAGAGTCAATAATCCTATCCTATCTAATAAAGAGGGAATATGCTAATTGACCATCACACCCTCATAATATGGTGGCGTCCACAGCCAATAGAGGGAATATGCTAACTGACTGCCACACCCTCACAGATGGCAGCACCCACAGCCAATAAAGAGGGAATATGCTAATTGACTGACACACCCTCTCAAGATGGCGGTGCCCACAGCCACAAGATGGTGGTGCCCAGTCCCCTCAGCCCCGCCTCATCCAGCCTCAGTCCCTCAGTCCCCTTAGCCCCGCCTCATCCAGCCAGAGTCCCCCAGTCCCCTCAGCCCCACAGGGGAAGGCAGTTGGGGGCGATTGGGCTGGCAGGGGAGGGCAGATGAGGACGATCATTCTGGCAGGGGAGCAGTTAGGTGTCAATCAGGTTGGCAGGGGAACGGTTAGGGGGCAATCAGGCAGGCAGGCGAGTGGCTAGGAGCCAGCAGTCCTGGGATCAGGCCTAAACTGGCAGTCGGACATCCCCCGAGGGGTCCCAGATTGGAGAACGTGCAGGCTGGGCTGAGGGACACACCCCCACCTCGTGCACGAATTTCGTGCACCGGGCCTCTAGTATATAATAAAAGGCTTCCTATATAATAAAAGGCTAATATGCAAATTGACTGAACGACAGACCGAACAGTCACTATGACGCACACTGACCACCAGGGGGCAGACGCTCAACACAGAAGCTGCCCCCTGGTGGTCAGTGTGCTCCCACAGGGGGAGCGCCGCTCAGCCAGAAGTCCTGAGCCAGGTTCATGGCTGGCTGGCAAGCGCAGCTGCAGTGGCGGGAGCCTCTCCTGCCTCTGTGGCAGTGCTAAGGATGTCTGACTGTGGGTTAGGCCCTGGGGAGCGGGCCTAAGCTGTCAGTCAGACATCCCCTGAGGGCTCCCAGAATGCAAGAGGGCACAGGCCAGGCTGAGGGATGCCCTACCCCCCTCCCGAGTGTACGAATCTCGTGCATCAGGCCTCTAGTATCATAATAACTTTTTATGGTGACAGTTACTAGACTTAGTGTGGTGATCACAACTTAAGGTATATAAATGTCTAATCACCATGTTATACACCTGAAACAAATGTAATATTGTATGTCAACAATAACAAAAAAATTTTTTTAACCTATGGTAAATGCATCCATACAGTGGAATACCACTCAGCCATAAAAAGGAATAAACTAGATTTTCACTCAACAACTTGGATGAACTTAAAGGCAATATACTGAGAGCTTCTGAGTTTGTGACACATGGAGATGTGGGAAGAGTGGTATGCACCTGAAGATCATGGAAGCTTGGAGCCCTTTCCCACATACCTTGCTCTATGCCTCTCTTCCATCTGGCTGCTCGAGTTATAACCTTCTGCAGTAAATTAGTGATCTAGTCTTGACAAATTACACAAATAAAACTATGGACCTTTGTAGAATTAAATCAAGGTGGCCATATTTGTGCATATATATTACAAGAAAAAGCCCCCTACTTTCTGCAAAGTGAGCCAATGGTTCCCTCTGTCAGGAACCCCAAACCAATGAAATACAATTCAATTTTAAAAGGCATGTATTGAGTAAAAAATAAAATAAAAGCAATATACTGAGTGAAAGAAGCCAGTTTCAAAAGGTTTCAGAATACATAATAGCATATATATGACAATATCAAAAGGTTAAAACCATAGTGATGAAGAACTATTATCAGTGGTTGCCTGGGATAAGAGAAGGTTTGACCATAAAGATAGCATGAGCACCCTAACCGGTTTGGCTCAGTGGATAGAGCATCGGCCTGCGGACTGAAGGGTCCCAGGTTCGATTCCAGTCAAGCGCATGTACCTTGGTTGCGGGCACATCTCCAGTAGGAGGTGTGCAGGAGGCAGCTGATCCATGTTTCTCTCTCATTGATGTTTCTAACTCTCTATCCCTCTCCCTTCCTCTGTGTAAAAAAAAATCAATAAAATATATATATTTTTAAAAGACAGTATGAGGGATTTTTTTGGGGGGGTGATGAAACCAATTCTAAATCCTAACTCTGGTGGTGGTAATACAAATCTATATATATATATTAAATTCACAAAACTACACACTCCCAAAAGGTCAATTTTACTGTATGTTAATGAAATTTAAAAATATTTTTAAAAGTAAAGACTAATATGAGAGCAATTAATAAGAATATTAATTGTTAATATTTTCAACAAAAGTACTTTTTGACTGACAATTTCACAGTCTCAGTCTTTCCAATGGCTCTATACCAACACAATGGTGATAACCAACACATTGAAGCCACCCAAATTACATCACCACAGATAAGATTGAGAAGAGATATTTGAATTTTCTATCTCTGGTTCCTAGCATTCCTATAGCAATGAAAGGTATGACATATCAACAGCCTGTGGAGACAAAGAGATGAAAAGCAATAGGCACAATTTTACAACCCCACTAAATTCTAAGCCAGAGTTGTAGAAATAGATCAATTTCAAGACTTTAGTGATGGTATGGGGCTGGCCAGTTTTTCATTGTTTGGAGGAAGTAAGGCACTAAAATTGCCTTCCATTTGGGTTACACTATTCTGTAACAGTTGTTCATTCTATGAGAACATACCTACAATGCAATACTTTATTAAAAAAAAAAATTGCTTTTTATGTTCCTGAACATTACCATAATGAGTCTGATAGAGAAATCATAATATATGAAGGCTTCCACTATTCCTCCAAATGAAAAAATTATAGGACAGCATGTTATATGTCCTCCAATAATTTCAATGTATATAATTATGTAATTCTTCTCTAATAACCCCACTCCTGCTTAAGGTATGGAAGAGGGAATAGGAGGAGCTGATTACATCATCTTCATTTGTCCTAGAGATTCTCATCTCCATTTTGTCATTCCCATTTACTAAAGCATCTATAATAATAAAAGCGTAATATGCTAATTAGATCAGACAGCCGAATGTCATTCCGGATGAAGCCACTGCGGTGGGGGCCGAGCAGAGGTGGTTAGAGGAAATTAGGCAGGCAGGTAGAGTGGTTAGGCGTGATCATGCAGGCAGGCAGGCAAGCAGTTAGGAGCCAGCGGTCCCAGATTACGAGAGGGAAGTCCAACTGCCGGTTTTGGCCTGATCCTGCAATGAGATCGGGCCTAAACTGGCAGTCGGATATCCCCGAGGGGTCCCGGATTGCAAGAGAGTGTAGGCCAGCTGAGGGATCCCCTCCTCCCCTGTGCATGAATTTCATGCGCCAGGCCTCTAGTTATGACATAACTAATTTAAATGGTAAAGAGGCAAACCTAAAGCTCTTACATTCTGGTTTCTTTCCATCAGCATTTCCTCAATGCCTATTATGGGTTACTTGAAGGAAAGAGTTACAAGTGTGGAAAAATGTACATTTAAAAGATTAAGCCTATTAGAAACAAAAAGCAAAAGAATAGTGAGGCATTAGAGACTCATCTCACAACCAAACTCCCTGAAAAGGCTACAGGACCTCTGGGATCAAAAGCACTGTACCCTCATAACTGGGAAGAAGAGCCCAGAGGAGAAAGGCATCCTAGATGGATATATGGAAATAGAGAAGTAACTGGTGTCTTTTTATCCTTTTTCTCTAAACCAAAACAGAAAAACTTTCTACTCTGTCAATTCTGTCTTTAATTTCACCCTGGTCTACCTTGGCAAGACTAATGAACTGAAAAGGCAATCCCTTTCTACCAACCTTCCTAAAAAGGAGATGAGGAAATTAGGCAAGGCATAGGACACACTTACAAATAAACAAATCCTAAGAATTAAAGCTGACAATTAATGACCACATGCAAATGCCTGTTACAGAGAAATAGAAATGGATTTTACCTATGACAACAGAGAAAAAAGAACAATGTTCAAAACCCTGCTCCTGAAATATTGCTGTTCTGCTTAAAGATTTAAAAAATCTTATTATTACAGAATTTCAACTCCAGAAATTAAGTCTTTTTTGCACAAATGCTAAATGTCACTCTGATTGGTACCTCAAGAAATGTCACTTTCTTGGTACTAATCCCTTCTAAATTGGTACAAGTTGCTGTAAGCAAAACTAATCCTATATCATAAAACTGTAATATGCAAATAGTCCCCTCGACCCAGAGTTTGACCAGAGTTCAACCAGAGGGCGGGGCCAGCCCACCAACCTCCCACATACCCTCCCCTGCTGGCCCAACCCTATTGGCCCCAATTGGGGCGGGCCAGCCAGACCCCACCCATGCATGAATTCGTGTACCGGGCCCCTAGTCCTATCTAATAAAAGAATAATATGCAAATTAACCATCACTCCACTATACCCACAACCCATGCCCACCAGCCAATCAGGAGCAAGTATGCAAATTAACCCCGACCAAGATGGCTGCAGCCATGGAGTGAAGCAGGAGGCTTGGGTTTCCCCGGTGATGGAGGAAGCCAAGCTTTCTGCACACTTGGCCAGCCCAGGCCTCCTCTCAAGGCTACAAAGTTTCAATTATAGAAGATAAACAAATCCCAACAAAAATGGCTGTGGCCACAAGGCAAGCAGGAGGCTTGGCTCCGCTCAAGGCTACAAGGTTTCAATTATAAAAGATAAATAAAACCCAGATACCAGGGCCTCCACTTGGGTCGCCGGGGGGGATGGGCGGCCTGCAAATGACCACAGGCCCCTCACCCAGGCCACCCCATGCCCAAAGGGAACCCCCACCCTGATCTGGGACACCCTTCATGGCAAACCAGCTGGCCCCCACCCGTGCACCAGGCCTCTATCCTATCTAATAAAATAGTAATATGCAAATTGACCATCACTCCCAAAACACAAGATGGCCACCACAAGATGGCCAGCAGGGGAGGGCAGTTGGAAGGGACCAGGCCTGCAATGGAGGGCAGTTGTGGGTGATCAAGCCTGCAGGGGAGGGCAGTTGGGGTGACCAGGCCGGCAGAGGAGGGAAGTTGGAGGTGACCGGGCCTGCAGGGGAGGGCAGTTAGGGGCAAACAGGCTGGCAGGGGAGCAGTAAGGCATCAATCAGGCTGGCAGGGGAGTGGTTAGGGTGTGATCAGGCAGGCAGGCAGAAGCGGTTAGGGGCAATCAGGAAGGCAGGCAGGCGAGCAGTTGGGAGCCAGCAATCCTGGATTGTGAGAGGGATCCTAGATTGGAGAGGGTGCAGGCTGGGCTGAGGGACACCCTCCTCCCCCGTGCACGAATTTCATGCACCGGGCTTCTAGTATTGAAAATAAAAAGCAATTGTGTTGTATAAAAAATAGGGCTTCCACTCTGTTTACTCTAGCTATACCTATTATCTGAATTTCTTAAACTCATCCTAGATAGTTTTCTCAAATAGAGATAAATACAATTTCGTTACATCCTACCTAATAAAGAGCTAATATGCAAATGGTCGTCACACCCTCATGCCATCATGCCGTAATGGCTCAGATACTAAACACTGGGGAGAGAGGATTGGGGACCAGCCAGGCACAAATGAGCTTGCAAGAGAGGAATAGGAGCCAGCCAGGCACAAATGAGCTTGCGAGAGAGGAATGGGGACCAGCCAGGCACAAATGAGCTCGTGAGAGAGGAATGGGGTCCAGCCAGGCTGCGGCCTGGAGAGGGACAAGCCGCCCGCCCCGTGGTCCCGGGCACCAGCGGCTGGGGCTGTGGCCCGGGAGAGGGACAAGCCGCCCGCCCCATGGTCCCAGGCGCCAGCGGCTGCGCCTGCGGCCCAGGAGAGGGACAATCTACACGCCCCACAGTCCCTGTGGTCCTGGGCGCCAGCGGCTGTGCTTGTGTCCCGGGAGAGGGACAAGCCGCCAATCCCGTGGTCCCGGGCACCAGCGGCTTTGCCTGCACTTGCAGCTCAGTAGAGGGACAAGTCTGCTGCAGCCCGGGTGAAGCTGCACGACCACAGTCCCCTGCAGCTGCGGCCGGCCCGGGCGAGCAGTTAGAGACAATCAGGCAGGCAGGCAGAGGTGGTTAGGGGCGATCAGGCAGGCAGGCAAAGGGGTTAGGGGCGATCAGGCAGGCAGGCAGGCGAGTGGTTAGGAGCCAGCAGTCCTGGATTGTGAGAGGCAGTCGGAAATCCCCCGAGGGGTCCCAGATTGGAGAAGGTGCAGGCTGGGCTGAGGGACCCTGCCCTCCATGTACCAATTTCGTGCACCGGTCCTCTAGTAAGTGTATAATCAATATGTTCTCAAATGAGTATTTCACAATTTAGAGAGGTATTTCACAATTCTACGCCTCCTATCAAACACTACTACATATTCTAATCTGGAAATACGTTATTACATAGTACGGAAACTTATTTAAAAAGAAACAACAACACTCTTCTACATTAGCATCAGGCATGAACTGCCTCCACCACACCTCCTACTGGGGATGGAACCCCAAACCCAGGGATGTGCCCTGACTGGGAATCGAAGAGTGACCTCCTGGTTCATAGGTTGATGCTCAACACCAATGAGCAACACCACCTGGGCCTAAATATAATCTTATTACAAATGCTTTGAACACCCCAAGAGCAGAATTTTTGGTTATGCTTTTATAACTATTTTTAGCTATTACTTCTGACACATAAAATGTTCTCTAATTTAGCTCTTAGAGTATTTTGTGAGATTATCTCCATTTTACATACAAAGAAATAAATCAACTTGTCCAAAGTCACAAAGCCAGTGGTAATTATCCCCCTGCCAGAAAATAAAAACTATTAATTCAAGTCACTAGATATTAAAAGTATTCAAACAATTAGAAACAGAAAAACTCTTAATGATTTAATGACTGCAAAATGACTGCCTTGGTCACTGTATTATAAGGATCCAACACCCTGTCTTCAAATGAGTGCCCAATAAATAGTTCTGAATGATTTATGTATAACAACCATAGGTAATATTTGCTCAGCATATTTTATCTGTCATGGTTCTAAACTACACACACACACACACACACACACACACACACAAATACACAGGCGTGCGTGCACTCCATAGGGAAAAAATTAACACTTCTGCAATGAATGGAAAGACAAAGGTTTTAAGCAGAGAAACAGTAACTATAAATAAAAGAAACAGCCCAGCCGCTATGGCTCAGTGGCTGAGCATCAACCTATGAACCAGGAGGTCATGGTTCAATTCCAGGTCAGGGCACATGCCTGGGCTGAGGGCGCAATCCCCAGTAGAAGAGGTGCAGGAGGCAGCCAATCAATGATTCTCTCATCATCAATGTTTTTTTCTCTCTCTCTCTTCCTCCTCCCTCAGTAAAAATATATTTTAAAAAAGGAAACAAATGGAAATTTTAGAACTGAAAAATACCATGTCTGAAATATGGTTTTAATAAAAAATGCAAATACAAAGGAAAGTCAGTGAATGTGATAATACATCAATATAAATAATCTAATCTGAAGAACAGAAAAATAAATGACTGGAAGAAAATGAAGAGTCCCGGGGCCTGTGGACAACATCCAAAGTTCTATTCATGTCATTTGAATTCCAGAAAAAAAGAGGAGAAAGAAACAGGTACAGAAAAATATTTGAAGGAACAAGGTCCCCAAAATCTTCTAAACTTGGTGAAAGCACAAATTTAAAAATTCACAAAGTTCAGCATATACAAAATATGAATAACTCAAAAAAGATAAACATGTCCTGACAAATCATAATCAATCGCAGAAAAGCAAAAATAAAGATAAGAAAAAAAAACACCTTTAAGGTAGAGAAACACAACACACAGAGGAAGTTACTGCAAACTGCTCATCAGAACAATGGAATCCAAGAAGACAGGACATCTTTACTGCTAAAGAAAAGAACTGTTTCCCTAGAATTCTATATCCAGTGAAGCAATCTATCAGAAATGAAAGTGGAAAAGACATTTCCAGTTAAGAAAGAGAATTTATCAGCAGGGCTACTTTAAAAGATCCTATATAATAAAGGCTAATATGCAAATTAACCAAATAGCGGACCGACCAGTTGCTGATACACACTGACCACCAGGGGGCAGATGCTCAACGCAGGAGCTGCCCCCTGATGGTCAGTGCACTTCCACAGGGGGAGCACCACTCAGCCAGAAGCCGGGTTCACAGCTGGCAAGCGCAGCGGCAGTGGCAGGAGCCTTTCCCGCCTCTGTGGCAGTGGCAGCGCTAAGGAGCAGCAAGCCAAGCGGTAAGGAGCAGCAAGCAAGTGGGCAGTAAGGAGCGAGGGGTCCTGGACTGTGAGAGGGCGCAGGCTGGGCTGAGGAACCACCCATCCCCCACCCCCGCCCAGTGCACAAATTTCGTGCACCAGGCCTCTAGTATGCTAATAAACTTCAGGCTAAAGAGAAATGATACCAGAGAGAAACCTGAAATTTCCTTAACAAAGAACAAGAAAAATAGTAAACAGCTAGATATAGAGAGATTATTTTTCTCATAAGTTCATTAAAAATGTATGATTACTGAAAGTAAAAATTATATAATTGTTTATAGGGTTTTCATTGTATGTATATGTAGTACATGTGACAACTATAACATAAAGGTCACTGGGGGGAGTTGTAGGGTTTCTACATTTACTTCAAGTGGTAAATATTAAGTAGACTGAATGTTTAGGTATAGATATACTAGAGGCCCGATGCATGAAATTCGTGCAGGGGTAGGGTCCCTAGGCCTGGCCGGGAATCAGGGCCAACTGGGGCCTTCCAGCTGCCAGCTGGAGCCTTCCTTCATTCTGCGCCGCCCCCTGGTGGTCAGCGCACATCACAGTGAGCAATCAAACTCCCGGTCTCTCGATGGAACTCCCGAGGGGACACTTTGCATATTGGCCTTTTATTTATATATATAGATAGAAGATAGTAATTCTCATAGTAGCAATTAAAAGAGAGATTGTCAGATTGGATTTTTAAAAAGACTGAATTAGCCAGGCCAGCTGGCTGGCATAGCTCAGTGGTGAGTGTCAACCTATGAACCAGGAGATCACGGTTTAATTCCCAGTCAGGGCACATGCCTGGGTGGCATTCTTGATCCCCAGTGTGGGGCGTGCGGGAGGCAGCTGATCAATGATTCTCTCTCATCATTGATGTTTCTCTCTCTCCCTTCCTCTCTGAAATCAATAAAAATATATATTTCTTAAAAGACTAAATTACATTCTGTCTACAAGAAACTCACTTTAAATATAAAGACACAGACAGATAAAAGTTAAGTGTGGAAAAGATATGCCATGCAAATAATAATCAAAGAAAGTGGGAGTGGCTATATTAACATGAGATATAGTTTAAGCTTCTCTTAAGGGCTTAATTGGATTTGTTTTTCCATCCTTCAATTTTAGTCTTTTGTAGTTCTATAGCAGTTTTGAAACAATAAAATTATTTTGTTTCATGGATCTGCCTCATACTAGTCCTATTTGGTATCTAAGTAACTGTACAACAGTTCCTAAAGAAATATGGCCTAATGCAATAGAGCTGTCCTATCTGAAGGCTTTTCTATGACAAGGTTTTGAGGTGAATGATAGCTTACAAATTTTAAAATTATTAATATTTTATTCCCCATTAGAACAGGAGTTTAAAGAAATAATTTCTTGACAGGCCATCTAGGCATACAAAATAGTGTTACAATTATATTTATGTTAACAGATCATTTACCATTTGTAAGCTGCTTCACTGAAAACAACTTTCAAAACAGTGTTGCTGTGGCTGCTCTCTTTAATGTTTATATTTGTTCTTGTTTACTTTAAGCTGCTGAACTACTACTGTGGTTAGGATATTGAGCCTGGCAGGCAGCAAAGTCTACACAAGACTGCAGGAAAGTAGACCCCATGGCGATTGTGGTATTTCATCAAGCAGACACTGGGGAATATGTACAACATGAAGAGACATTGGCTTAAAATGAAATAATCGCAAGGACTTACGGCTATGTGGACGGGCCTAGCTTTGTTTCCTGTGTCTGTGTAGGCTCCACCATCATGTCAAATTTTGTCAACACTGTGACCTCTCTAGGGATAGTTTAATATTCTCTCTATTATGGATAAATGCAGGCTAGGTAAAAAATGGAATTTTTGTGTTTGTTATCAAATAGAATATTGTGTTTTATATTTCAATCAGAGGGCTTGTTATTTACAGTAAAAGGTTCTAAATCATTGGAATTGAGGACAAAAATAGCTTATTGTTACCTGAAACACTGTTTTCCACACTCATGATAAGAATACAACAGGTATTCGTACTTACTAATACTATGAAAGATAGATATTGCTGTATCAGAATAGTAGGCCATGTCTAGGATTTTACCAGTACAAGTAAAATTTGGATAAAATACTAAGGGCAATTTATTCTGCACATTTTCCTCATGGCAGGTGCTGTGTGGTATGGAAGAAAACTTGGATTCTAAATCTAATTCTAATACCTACCAACTGTATGATGCTTCAGAGGAGTCATTAAATTTTAATGAGCTTCATTTTCTTCTGTTTAAAAAACAAACAAACAAAAAAACAGATTTAACTATCTACCTAAGAATAGTTTTTAGAATTAGAAATCATGACTGTAAAGTACCCTAGCACAGTGCCTGGCAAATGACAGGTATTGAATAAATGTAAGAATTATGTTTTTGTTGCATATACTAAGTGCTTCTGCTACTAAGAATAGGATCTAATGAGTTATAATTTCATTATATCATTCTGGCTTTTCCAAGCTGTTTTCTCAATCTTTCTTTTTCCTGGATCTCAGGTTTAGCATTATTTTCATCCCCTTTGTTTCCTAAAACATTTTCCTTATGAACCTTTACTTACATTACTGGACTAGACAAAAAGCACTAATCAGGGACCCTAAAATAATTTACCTCCTTCATTCCTCCCCATGCTTCCCCAAATCATTTTTTTTAGAATTATTAAAGTGTTATTTATTTATTTAAAATATATTTTTATTGATTTCGGAGAGGAAGGAAGAGGGAGAGCAAGACAGAAACATCAATGATGAGAGAGAATCATTGATTGGCTGCCTCCTGCATGCCCCCCAATACTGGGATGGTGCCCACAACCTGGGCATGTGCCCTTGACTGGAATTGAACCTGGGACCTTTCAGTTCACAGGTCGATGCTCTATCCACTGAGCCAAACCAGCTAGGGCTATTAAAATATTTTTTAAATGAAAAACACTTCACAGAGAAATATTTTTTAAATTACTGTATTGTAAAAAATTTCCCTAATGAATATACTGCTTATTTTAAATGCCAAAGGTGACATCTCTAAAAGTAAAACATTTTTTTAACTACACACACAAAAAAAGCCATATTAAAATTCCCCCTTCCTGGTGCAAAAAAGTAGGGTTGGAGAAATAGGATATAAAAGATGAACAGTAAGATAGCATATGCTAAGTACCAACCATGAGGTACAGGCATTTTTCAGGATTAATTTAGTCAGAATGAATTCATTTGGGA
The DNA here is from genome assembly GCF_027574615.1 of Eptesicus fuscus. Classification (NCBI taxonomy): domain Eukaryota; kingdom Metazoa; phylum Chordata; class Mammalia; order Chiroptera; family Vespertilionidae; genus Eptesicus; species Eptesicus fuscus. The sequence continues at coordinate 62,395,494 of NC_072479.1, read as the reverse complement.
CAGCAATAGAAGATAAGGCCAGAGAAGAAAAAAGACAAAAAAAAAAAAAAAAAAGAAGAAGATAAGGCCAAAGACATAATTATAAGCCCATGTAAAGGAACTTTAAGTCCAAGATAGGACTTAAATTCTGTTTTGTAAAAATCAGAGAATCACTAAGGAAAAATCTCCTTTTCCCATTTACCTATTTTGGAACGGTTCCTGAGATGTTTAAATTGGCGTTTTTAAAGATAATGCAGCAGCACAAAGTGGGGGAAGAGAGGAAAGTATAAAAAATGAGTTAGGAAAACATCGAAAGAACACTGTGGAACAGTAAAGAAGGCCTGCAGATATAGATAATCAACAAACCTGGAAAACAGAATTATGGGTTGAGAGAGTGCTTACTTTGTATCAGGTAATGACTGCATGCCTTTGCACGTTTAATTCTCAAAATTCTATACCACAGTATATTTAAAAAACTATGATACCACCAACATTGAATACTAGAACGCCACATTTAAAAGGCTTGAAAATTACTCACTAAATGGAACAAGGATATGAAACATAGAGAAAGAGTTAGCTGCTATTGCCACTGGACTTAGGTAAACACACTTAGTTAAAATAGATGAGAATTTTGGGACACTGATTAAGTCACCTATAAAGGTGACAATCAGTATATGGGCCAACCAGAATTCAAAGCCAGGTCTGATTGACTCCAAAGCCTACATACAAAAAAAAGTGAACTAATTTTTATTTTATTGTCAAAATTATATTAAAAAGACCGAGAAATCCAATGATAAAAGGGAAAAAAAGGAGATTAGTCTTATCACTCATAGAGAAGAGTCTCAGGTTTAAATAAGAAAAGTTGAGAACATATTTCATCACCAATTCTCATTAAAATTTTTGGTGTAATAATCTTCTATAAGAAACAAGTTAGCCTGGCCAGGTGTGGCTCAGTGGTTGAGCATCAACCCAGGAACCAGGAGATCGCCGGCGTTTGATTCCCAGTCAGGGCATATGCCCAGGTTGTAGGCTTGATCCCCAGTAGGGGGCAGCCAATCCATGATTCTCTCTCATCATTGATGTCTTTCTCTTTCTCTCTCTCTCTCTCCCACCCCCCCGCCTCTGAAATCAATAAAAAAATATATTTTTTTAAAAGAAACAAGTTAATATAGCTTATTTTTATTTTCTGTTAATCCTCACCTGAGGATATTTTTCCGTTGATTTTTAGAGAGAGTTAAAGGGAGGGGGAGAGACAGAGAGAGAGAAACATAGATATGAGAGAGACACATCAACTGGTTGCCCCTCGTCCCAACTAAGGTTGGATATTGAGGTACATGCCCTTGACAGGAATCGAACCCAGGACCCTTTAGTCCACAGGCTGAAGCACTATCCACTGAGCCAAACCGGTGCATATAATTTAATATAATTATAACACACACATATACACACACACACCACCACCACCACCACCACCACCACCACCACCACGTCTCTATATGCTGCCATTCTGCCCTAAGTGTTGGAGCAAAATTCGTGAGCAAAATGCCTAAGGATGGTGAGGAAACCCAGAGTGAGGAACTCAAGCAGAAATGTGAGATCCTTACCACAACGTATGAGAAGTCTGAAGTGAGACATGCATCCTGGCACAAGGTGTTAGAGCCTAAGTAGAGTGAAAATATTATGCAACATGGAGAGAGAAACAGTGCCAATGGAAAATATTAGTAGCTACAAACAGAGGATTGATCATGTAAGCAAATAAACTAAGGATAACAGGAGCAAGGTATCTCCTTATAAGAGAAGGGAGTTACAAATTTAGAAAGGGAGGAAATTATAACCACTGTAGATTGAAATTGGTGCCAACTCATGGTTTTTCTATACAGATATATAAATGAATATAGCACCGAAATCTTGGTTTCTAAATACCTTTCTCCACTAAAAAAAAATCCTTGAAGAAATTATTGATTCTAGGGCAGTAACTGGGAAAGTACAGGTGAGCCTGGAACATTTTTTTTAAATACATACTATTGATTTTTTACAGAGTAAGGGAGAGGGATAGTTAGAAACATCGATGAGAGAGAAACATCGATCAGCTGCCTCCTGCACACCCCCCTACTGGGGATGTGTCCGCAACCAAGGTACATGCCCTTGACCAGAATCGAATTGGGACCCTTCAGTCCGCAGGCCATGTTCTATCCACTGAGCCAAACCGGTTAGGGCTGGAACATTTTCTTGTGTCAAAAAGTAAGGAAGTCGACGGAATAGAGTCGGGTTTGGAGTCTGTTCTGGGGCGGAGAGTCGGAGCAGCAGAGGCTCGCAGAGGGAGTGTATGTGGGCAAGCCAAGGGACAGCTAAACTCCAGGGAAGGCGGGGGAGTGCTGGCAGTGTTCCTCTGACCGCGCAGCACCCACAGGGGCTGGGTCCCCTCCTGGAGCTGCGGGCTCGCCGGGCGCCTCGCCATCTTGCAAGGAAAGGAGGATTTAAGTGGAAACCTGACTTTCCGCGACAACTGCAAACACTGAACTGCTGGGAGCACCAGAACACCGGTCCCCTATCAGCGCAAACATTTGGATTCAAAGAAACTCTTCACTGCACCACGGAAAGGTCAGATTTTGTCTGAAATAAGCTGCGGTTTCTAATCCCCGCGGTGGGTGAGGGAGGCGCTGGGTGAGGGAAGCGCGGCAGCCTCAGGATCGGCAGGAGCCGGGAGGTCTGTGCCTAGAAAAATCAGCGGCAGTTGGAACTGCCGTGATCCGTGAATGAGGAGGGGGGTCTTCTGAGCTGCTAACAGAAGTGACCTCTTGAAAGCAACTCATTTTAATCTGACGAGGAGGGTCAGACTAAGAATTTTCAAAGGAGTGCAGGCTCCTTAGTCTGGGGCACAGACCCACGGTCCGCACACCTGGGCTCTTTCCGACTCTGATTGCTAAGCCCAATACAGAGGTAAACCCAGGTGGAAACCCTGAAAGACTGCAGGGGGAAGGTGTTTTTTCGGAACCTGGGGCCAGAGCTGCGTGTGACCATCAGAGAGGCAGCTCTGAGGCGCACATCTCCACAAACCGGTAGTGAGTGCCATAGAAGGGGAAAAAAAAAAAAAGAAAAAAGAGCTAGAGAGGCCCGGAAGTCAATTCAGAAACACTGCCACCCAGGGGCTGAAACGCTAATTGTCTCTGGTGTAATCAAAAATAAATACGAGAAATTAAGATAGGGCTGGCTTAAAAAGCAGGACTGGCTTCCAACACTGAGGAGCCCTGGAATGAAGCTGAACTGAAATACCGCCCAGACTGGGAAAAAGGCGTACCAAACAGAATAATAGAGGAAGTGAATGACAGCCGCTACTGCACATTTTAGTCTTCCTATTTTTTAATTTTCAATTCTTTTTTCAATTTTTTAAATTTTTTATTCTCATATTTTTTTATTTTCATTTTTTGCATCTTTTACTTAAGAAACTAATATTTTTTTCTTTTTCCTCACTTGATTTTCACCTTTTTAATTATTACATTTTTATTTTCAATCAGCACTATTATTACTATTATTTTACTTTTTTTTTTTTTAATGTCATTTGATTTTCTCTTTCTTTTATTTTTGGATTAGTGTCCTACATTCGATTTGCATCTTTCCCTTACAATCGCTTTACCCTATCTCAAAGCTAACATTATGCCATCACTCTCCTAACCTTTCCCCTTTTGCTCCCAGTTTATCTTAACCCTTTCTGGCTTTAGATTTTCCCTACTTTTTCAGTTTACTCCCTGCTAAAACTTCACCCTTCTTATATATCTAATTCCCAACCCCCTGCTCCAAATCCATACAAACCTCTCTCTACGCTACCTTTAAAAAATTATTTTTCTCTCGGGCCTTTTGTTGTTGTTTGCTTGAATGTTGATTAGATTGAATTTTTATGCTTTTTTATGAGATTGTTTAGATTATTCTTTTTGTTGGTTTGGTTGGTTCTTTTGTTTGCTTTGTTTTTGTTTGTTTTTTACTTTTGTTTTCCCTTGCCTCACTTGATATTAGCTGCTGTTGCAGTTTGTATTAATCTCCAGGCTCGTGTTGCTGGAATTTGCTGGGAATAGTGGTTGTTCTAGTGGAGTTTACTCCCCATATATATAGTTTGTTCCCCTTTTCTCTCTTAGTATCATTCTTGTCTCTCTTACTTTTTTTTTCTTTTCTTTTTCTTTTCTGTTATTTCTTTTCTTTCTTTCTGCTCTTTTCCCAAGTTCAGATTCACACTCTTTGTTGTTGTTTTTTTCTTCGTTGTTGTTCTTTCTTTTTACTCTCCCTCTTCCACTCCTATTCCCTAATTTGTCTTTCTCTGGTGGTTACCTCTATTGGAGGTTATTAATATCGTGAATACAATTCTGTTCAGTGCCTTGTCTGTTGTGCCTGGTTGTGTTGTATTTTATACCTTTAAATCAACGCCAGAGAGAGAAATCTATATAACCAGACATCCGGAGAAGAGAGACCATGGGGAGACAAAGAAACAGCCCCCACAGGAAAGAGAAGCAGGCATCACCAGAAAAGGAAGTAAACGATTTAGAGGCAAACAACCTATCAGAGAAAGAATTCAGAGAAATGGTCATAAAGTGGCTGAAAAGGATGGAAGACAAATTCGACAATATGAGTAAGAACCAAGAAGAAATGAAGAAGAACCAAGAAGAAATGAAAAGTGACATCGCTGCTGTAAAGAACTCAATAGAAAGCATCAAGAGTAGACTAGATGAAGCAGAGGACCGCATAAGTGAGCTAGAAGACAAGATGGAAAAAAATACCCAATTACAACAGCTTCTAGAAACAAAAATTAGAAAGATTGAGGAGAGCGTAAGGGAACTTCGGGACAATACAAAACAAAACAACATCAGGATAATAGGGGTGCCAGAAGGAAAGGAAACTGAGCAAGGAATAGAAAACCTGTTTGAAGAAATAATAACAGAAAACTTCCCTGATATAGGGAAGAAAAAACCCACACAAATCCAAGAAGCTCACAGAGTTCCAAGCAAAATGAACCCCAAAAGACCGACGCCAAGGCACATTATAGTTAAGTTGGCAAACACCAACGACAAAGTAAGAATCTTACAAGCGGCCAGAGAGAGACAGACAGTTACATACAAAGGAACCCCCATCAGACTAGCAACTGATTTCTCAACAGAAACTCATCAGGCCAGAAGGGAATGGAATGAAATATACCAAGTCATGCAAAGGAAGGGTCTAAATCCAAGAATACTGTACCCAGCAAGGCTATCAATCAAAATTGAAGGTGAAATCAGGAGCTTCAGAGACAAAAAAGGACTAAGGGAGTTTATCACCACCAAACCAGCAATGAAAGAAATGCTAAAGGGTCTGCTGTAAAAAAAAGAAAGAAATAGGAAGCAAAGAAGGTACACAGGGGTATAGAATAAAAATGGCGTCAAATAAGTACCTATCAATAATAACTTTAAATGTAAATGGATTGAATGCCCCAATCAAAAGACACAGGGTAACAGACTGGATAAGAAAACAAAACCCAGATATCTGCTGTCTACAGGAAACCCACCTCAAAAAAAAGGATGCATACAGACTGAGAGTAAAGGGATGGAAAAAGGTTTTCCAGGCAAATGGAAATGAAAAAAAAAGCTGGGGTTGCAATACTTATATCTGACAAATTAGAACTCAAAGTGAAGGACATAACAAGAGATAATGAAGGCCACTTCATAATACTAAAGGGAGAAATCCAACAAGAAGAAATAACTCTGGTAAACATATATGCACCCAATACAGGAGCACCAAGATACATTAAAAAACTCCTGGAAGATATCAAAGGAGAGATGGACAGTAATACAATCATAGTAGGAGACTTCAATACCCCACTATCACCATTGGACAAATCCTCTAAACAAAAAATCAGCAAAGAAACATCAATCCTAAATGACTCACTAGAACAGATGGAATTAATCGACATCTTCAGAACATTTCACCCCAAAGCCACAGAATATACATTCTTCTCAAGTGCACATGGGTCATTTTCAAAGATAGACCATATGTTAGGACATAGGCAAAGTCTCTCCAAATTCAAGAAGATAGAAATCATATCAAGTATCTTCTCAGATCACAGTGGCATAAAACTGGAAATCAACTACAATAAAAACAACCCAAAGAAATCAAACACTTGGAGACTAAACAGCATGTTATTAAACCATGACTGGGTTACCAAAGACATCAAGGAAGAAATAAAAAACATCATGGCAACAAACGACAATGAAAACACAACAATCCAAAATCTATGGGACACAATGAAAGCAGTCCTGAGAGGGAAGTTCATAGCTCTACAAGCCTACTTCAAAAAACAAGAAACAATGGTAATAAATTACCTAACCCAACAACTCAAAGAGTTAGAGAGAGAGCAACAAGATAAGCCCAGTGTAAGCAGAAGGAAAGAAATAATAAAGATCAGAGCGGAGATAAACGACATAGAGACCAAAGAAACAATACAAAAGATCAACAAAACCAAGAGCTGGTTCTTTGAAAGGATAAACAAGATTGATGGACCTCTAGCCAGGCTCACCAAGAAGCAAAGAGAGAGGACCCAAATAAACAAAATCAGAAATGAAAGAGGTGAAATAACAACAGACCCCGACGAAATACAAAGGATTGTTACAAAATACTACGAACAACTCTATTCCAACAAACTGGACAACCTAGAGGAAATCGACATATTCCTAGAAAAATACAACCTTCCAAAACTCAATCAGGAAGATTCTAAACAGCTCAACATGCCAGTAACTATGGAAGAAATTGAAGCAGTCATCAAAAAGCTTCCGGCAAACAAAAGCCCGGGGCCAGATGGCTTCACAGGAGAGTTTTATCAAACTTTCAAGGAAGAACTAAAACCTATCCTCCTCAGACTATTCCAAAAAATTCAAGAGGAAGGAACACTTCCAGGCTCCTTCTATGAAGCCAGCATCACCCTAATACCAAAACCAGATAAAGACAACTCAATGAAAGAGAATTACAGGCCAATATCCCTCATGAACATTGATGCCAAAATCCTCAACAAAATTCTAGCAAATCGGCTCCAGCAGTACATCAGAAAGATCATACACCATGACCAAGTAGGATTTATTCCAGGAATGCAAGGATGGTACAATATCCGCAAATCAATAAACGTGATACATCACATAAACAAATTGAGAGATAAAAATCACATAGTCATATCAATAGATGCAGAAAAAGCATTTGACAAAATCCAACACCCTTTCTTGATAAAAACTCTCAACAAGGTGGGAATAGAAGGCTCATACCTCAACATAATAAAAGCTATTTATGATAAACCCACAGCAAACATCATACTCAATGGGCAAAAACTAAAACCATTTCCCCTAAGAACAGGAACAAGACAGGGATGCCCACTCTCACCACTTCTATTTGACATAGTACTGGAAGTATTAGCTATCGCAATTAGGCAAGAAGAAGAAATAAGAGGCATCCAAATTGGAAAAGAAGAAGTGAAGCTGTCCTTATTTGCAGATGACATGATATTGTACATAAAAAACCCAAAAGATTCCATCAAAAAACTAATAGACTTAATAAATGAATTCGGCAATGTAGCGGGATACAAAATTAACGCCAAGAAATCTATGGCTTTTCTATACACCAATAATGAACTTACAGAAAGAGAGACTAAAAAAGCAATCCCATTTACCATCGCACCAAAAAAATTAAGATACCTAGGAATAAACTTAACTAAGGAGGTAAAAGACCTAAACGCAGAAAACTACAGGACACTGAAAAAAGAGATAGAGGAAGACGTAAACAGATGGAAGAACATACCATGTTCCTGGATTGGTAGAATCAACATCATTAAAATGTCCATACTACCCAAAGCAATCTACAGATTCAATGCACTCCCCATCAAAATACCAACAGCATATTTCACAGACCTAGAAAGAACTCTCCAAAAATTCATCTGGAATAAAAAAAGACCCCGACTAGCCTCAGCAATCCTCAGAAAGAAGAATAAAGTAGGTGGGATCTCAATACCAGATTTCAAGCTGTATTACAAAGCCACTGTTCTCAAAACAGCCTGGTACTGGCACAAGAACAGACATATTGATCAATGGAACAGAATAGAGAACCCAGATATCGACCCAAACCACTATGCTCAATTAATATTTGACAAAGGAGGCATGAACATACAATGGAGTCAAGACAGTCTCTTCAATAAATGGTGTTGGGAAAACTGGACAGATACATGCAAAAAAATGAAACTAGATCACCAACTTACACCATACACAAAAATAAACTCAAAATGGATACAGGACTTAAACATAAGACGGGAAACCATAAAAATACTAGAGGAATCCACAGGCAACAAAATCTCAGACATATGCCACAAGAACTTCTTCACTGACACTGCCCCTAGGGCAATGGAAGCTAAAGAGAAAATTAACAAATGGGACTACATCAAAATAAAAAGCTTTTTTACAGCAAAAGAAACCATCAACAAAACAACAAGAAAGCCCACTGCATGGGAAAACATATTTGCAAATGCTATCACTGATAAAGGTTTAATCTCCAACATCTACAGGCAGCTTATGCAACTCAATAAGAGGAAGATAAATGATCCAATAAAAAAATGGGCAACAGACCTAAACAGAATATTTTCAAAAGAAGATAGAAGGAAGGCCAAGAGACACATGAAAACATGTTCAAAGTCACTTATTATCCGAGAGATGCAAATCAAAACAACAATGAGGTACCATCTCACACCTGTCAGAATGGCTATCATCAACAAATCAACAAACAACAAGTGTTGGCGAGGATGCGGAGAAAAAGGAACTCTCGTGCACTGCTGGTGGGAATGCAGACTGGTGCAGCCACTGTGGAGAACAGTATGGAGTTTCCTCAAAAAACTGAAAATGGAACTCCCATTTGACCCAGTAATCCCACTCCTGGGAATATATCCGAAGAAACTAGAAACACCAATCAGAAAGGATATATGCACCACTATGTTCATAGCAGCACAATTTACAATAGCTAAGATTTGGAAACAGCCTAGGTGCCCATCAGCGGATGACTGGATCAGAAAACTGTGGTACATCTACACAATGGAATACTATGCTGCCATAAAAAAGAAGGAACTCTCATCATTTGCAGCAACCTGGATGGAATTGGAGAACATTATGCTAAGTGAAATAAGCCAGTCAATGAAAGAAAAATACCACATGATCTCACTCATTTAGGGATAGTAAAGAACATTATAAAGTGGTGAACAAAAAGATAGATACAGAGACAGTAAAGCATCAAACAGACTTTCAAAGTACAGGGGGAAAGTTTGGGAAAGGTGGGGGAGTTATGAAATCAAACGAAGGACTTGTATGCATGCATATAAGCATAAACAATGGACGCAAAATTCTGGGGTGGGAGGCCATGTGTGGGTGTGGGGTGGGGGGGGGTAATAGTAAGATATGTACACATATAATACCTCAATAAAAATATTAAAAAAAAAAAAAAAAAAGTAAGGAAGTACTCAAAGCAAGTCAAAAGAACACAGAAACTACCTTGAAAGGACTTTCACTGGCCAAAGCTGAGACAATCTGAAAATGTATAAATAGCAAGTTTGATAAGGAATGGATTATTTATACAGTCTCAAAATACTTCCCCACACTCATTTAATTACTAAGGGGGGGCGGGGGGAGGACTTTACAGTAAAGAAGCCTTGGAGACTTTACCTTAATCAAGTGATCAAAGTGGATATCAGCAATGAGACAAACAGAAACTGTATGCCATCTGATAGGATACAATGAGAACATAGCATCATTACTGTAATACTCCTGCCGAAAAAGGCACAATCTGAATCCAACCATAAGGAAATATCAGGCAAATCCAAATCGAGAGACATTTTACAACAAAACTAACCTGTAATATTTTAAAGTGTCCAGGTGAGGAAAATCAAGAAAAGACTGAGGTATACTTAATCCTACATTGAAAGAGTGTAAAAAGACATTAAGACCAAAAGCAAAACAGAATTCTGAACTAGATCCCTTTGTTACAAAGGAAGTTACTGTGGAAACTGGCAAAATTTGAAGGAAGCCTTAGGGTTAGGTGGTAATAATATAAAAATGTCAATTTCCTAATTTTGATATAGTTTATGTAACAGAAAGTCCTTGTCCAAATGCACCTGCAACTTACTCTCAAATGGTTGGAAGGGGGAGTTCTTTGTACCTATACTTGGGACTTAAGCAGGATGCTATCTGCAACTCGCTCTCAAATGATTCAGGGGGAAAAGTTTTTTGTATTATACTTTGAACTTTTCTAAAAGTTTGAGATTGTTTAAAAAAAAAAGATTACCTACAGTATTCACTTACATCAGCTAAAACTAGCATATAAGCAAAACAGTACTCCTTTCAAATGAAGAATACATATGTTTCCTCTTCTTGGTATAGTAGTTACCCCTTATCCACAGAGGATATGTTCCAAGATTCCCAGTGGATGCCTGAGACCATGAATAGTACGAAATCCTATATACTATGTTTTTTCCTATACACATACTGGTAAAGTTTAATTTATACACTAGGCACAGTCGGAGACTAACAATAATAATAAAATAGAACAATTACAATATACTATAATAAAAATGATATCAATGTGGTCTCTCTCTTAGCAAAAGAGCACCAATTTATTTTTGCTTCTTCACAATTTCACAGATAGATTTGTTCTTACTGTAGACCTTAGCAACCTTAGCATACAATTATTTTTCTTTCCTATTGCATACAATTTTTTTTAACTTTATTTAGTCGAGAACTTTCATGTTTCCACTTACAGGAAGCACTTCATGGCTTCTCTTTGTCATATTCTTCGGCATATCACTACTCTTGCATTTTGGGGTCATTATTTAAGTAAAATAAGAATTACTTAACACAAGCACTGTGATACTGTGACTGATCTGATTACCAAGACAGCTACTAAGTGACGAGCCACTGGTAGTGCATATACAGTGTGAATACGTTGGGATGATTCATGTCCTAGGCGGGACGGAGAGGGACGGCATGAGATTTAAAACTTTATGAATTGTTTACTTCTGGAATTTCCACTTAATATTTTTGGATCGCAGTTGACTATAGGAAACTGAAACCACAGAAAGCAAAACTGTGGATAAGGGGTGATTACTGTATAAAAAAAGACTACTTCATTATTTATGGGCTTCTTAATGACTTTTCATCTATATTTACACTGTCCAAAACAGTAACTATTATTCTGATTGCACTGGACACATATTTCAAGCCACCTGTCGCTGTCAGCTACTGTAATAAGCAGTATAGATATAGAATACTTCCAACAACACATTAAGTTCTATTACTAGATAACACTGATATGGAGTTTGGGAGGTCAATTCCTAACTTACTAAAGGCCAAAGAGTCATATGGACTTGGATATAGATTCTTAGGAAGTCATTTAACTTCTCTAGAGCCTGACTCCTTTCTGTAAAATGGACTAATACACCCAACATCGCAAGGCTGCTGAAAAGATCAAATAAAAATATATGTAAAATGTCTAGGACAGAGCGTTTGGCACACAGTAAATATCTGATAAACATTAGTTCTCTTCTATAATGTGGGTGGATGATTTCTTAATCTTACTATCATGCTTATTCAAAAGGCCAATGAGCTCCATGTTGTTAAATTCATCAACATTGGCCCTATTGACTACTCTCCCCTTGAAATAGAGGCATACCTCAGAGGTATTCCAGGTTTGGTTCCAGACCACAGCAATAAAACAAGCTGTAATCTTTTTGTAGATGGGGGGTCTTTTCCTTCGATTTGTAAGAAACAACTGTGAAGTGCAAGTAAGCAAAGCGCATTAAAATGACTTTACTCTATCCTTTGGTTCTGTAATACCATACTCATCTTCCCACTTCTCTGACTTTCACAGTATTCTTTGGGAGCTCATATTCCTCCAGTAAACTTTTTTTTTTATGTTAGAGGCCATTATGATTGCATTCTAGCACCTCTTTTTTTCCATGTTATATTCCCTTCCCTAGGCAATTCCACCTATAGTTTCAAATACCTATGTAAGAGACTTCAATTTTCTATTTCCACAACATACCTTTCATCTGAATTTTAGAACATATATCTAATTGCCTACAATCATTTCACCCTGAAAGTTCCAAAGGTAAGTTCAAACCCAATGTCAAAATCAAAAGAACCATGGTTCTTACCTGGTAACACCATCAACCCAGTTGTTTAACTCAGAAGTCATCTTTGAAATTTTTCTCTCCCTCACCTTCAATCCTTCAACTAACTGAGAGCTATTGATCTTAAATCCTATTCACTGTTGCCCATTTCCACATTTCTCATCCTAATTCAAGCTATTTTCATCTCTTCTGGATTACTATGGTTAAGTCTTAACTAATTTTCCCACATCCATTCTTACTGCCTCTCCTCCCTTTCAATACACAACACTACAATACCAGTTCTGCCTTCTGAGACTATCAAAATTCCTTCTAGTTTGGCTTCTAAACGACATTTTAAACAGTTAAGATAGTTATACCACTGTACTCCTAGCTAAGCATTCTTAGTTCCTTCTATATTCTGACATCTGTTTCAGGGTCACATGTTGTCATAATCTCTAAAAATGTATACCCCTTCCCCTGAACATAATGCATGGAGAGAAGTTAGCAATTTGTGCAAAAACTGAGACTTGCACAGTTTAAAGTTTCAAACCATAATGACTATTGTTAGTTTTTAAATGTTTCCAGCTGAAAGGTGTTAACCCATTAAATATATATTAAGTATCTACTATGTGTCAGGCATTGTTCAGGTGTTTGGGGACAAAATAGTACCAAAACTGACAAACCCTATTCTCACAGAACTTGCAATAGAATGAAGAAGAAATACAATGAACTTAAGTTAGTAAATTATACAATATATTGGAAAGTAATAAATGCTACAGAGAAATATCTGGCTTAAAGAGGGTGAGGGAATGTGGGAGGGCCTGCTATTTTATACAGAGTAGTCAGAGAAAACCTCAGTAGCACAGAAGTGTGGCTGGAGAAAGAGTGAGGTAATGAAGTCAGAGGAAGAAGAGGCACAAAACATTGAGCCATAATAGGACTATGAACTTTACTATGGCTGAGAAAGGAAGCCATTTGAGAAGAGAAGTGACAAGATCTAACATATTTTAACAGGGTCACTCTAGCTGTTGAGACCATAGGTGAACAAAGGTCAGTGAGACATTTTACGAAGCTATTTTGTAAGTGAGAGATGATGATGGTGTTTTTACATTTTATTTTGTGTGTTTTTTCTTTTATTCTCTTGTTTTCACATTTTATATTGAAACTTTATGTGTCTAAGCACTAGGAAATTACAAAGCCAAAACTTAAAAAAAAAAAAAGACTATGAGGATAATGCAAAGATGAGTTAGTTCTTGGGAATAGCAACAGATGATACTGGCTATTTTAAATCTGAGCTCTACTCTGCTACTAACAGTTATCAACATTCAGATGCAACAAGATGCAAGGCTATTAATTTATTCTTTGGGTCAGAGGACATAAATAAGAATTCAGGTTTTAAGCTTCTTTATTTCACGAGTCAAGATCCAATTTACATGACTAAAAGACAAGGGCAAGTATGGCAAAGCTTGCCAAATAAGTTACAATGAATATGCTAGAGATGTATGACTTTATATTACTTTTATGCCTGCTACTCTCTTTAGTTAGGTTTTATAATTCTCTGATGTACAGTCACTATTTGAATGTAAAACGAAGTGATTAATATACTTGCAAGCACCAAAAAAATATAGTGAAAAAGTGCAGCAGCAATAAGAATTGCTAATTAAAAAAAAACAACACACACACAACCTCATACTGCATAAAAACAATATAAAGTAAATTCAGATTATCTTTGATATGGCAGTATGAAATAAAAATATCCAAAGATAATTTCAAAATTTCTTCTGCCCAGTAAATTAAAATAACAACACAAACAAAAGGCCCATAAACATTTTGCTGCAGCTATTTACCAATAACAAAAAAGTGAGATGATAAAGCCAACTGCCAAAGCAGGAAAGAGAAAGCAATGATCTAGAAACTTCCTTATATATCAAAATTTGAATACTACCACCAGTAAAATAAAAAAACGACCTGTTATTTAAGAATGTTTTGCGTTCAATATTCTGCTACCAAGCTAAGTAGTTATTTGTATGAATTAACCTTTCTTTTAAAAAGAGAAAAATACATTTCAACATGCCTTTTCCAAAATTCAGTGAAAATTCCCAATTTGGGAAAATTTAAGATCAGCATTTACTAGCCAAAGCATTATATTTAATTTTTTCTGATCATTTTTGCTTAGTTCACTGGTAGTACGATAGAAGTTAGTTAAAATGTAATCCAAAATGAATGAAAAACACTCAACTCGGAGACACTGTATGTAATGTGGTAATCCTATTCTATATAATAAAAACCCTAATATGCAAATCCACTGAACAGCAGAACCACCAGTCACTATGAGGTGCACTGACCACCAGGGGGTAGACGCGCAAGGCAGGAGCCGCCCCCTGGTGGTCAGTGCGCTCCCACAGGGTGAGCTCACTCAGCCAGAAGCCGGGCTCAGGGCTGTGGAGCGCAACAGCGATGGCAGGAGCCTCTCCCACCTCCATTGCAGGCTGGAGGCAAGGAGTGAGGGGTCCTGGGCTGCGAGAGCCCCCACTGCGAGAGGGATGTCTGACTGCTGGCTTACCATCGGGCTTAGGCAGGCGACATGCCCCAAGAGGACCGGGCCTCTAGACCTATACGGGGAGTATTTTAAAATTCAATATTTGAATCTGTGAATGTTTTAATCAACTCCTTTGAATCAAGTGTTTACTTTAAAAAAAACAAGTTTTCAAAATGCGTGTGTAGGTGGCCAAGCCCGCCAGCCATCTGAAGGTCTCTAAATGGTTCCAAATCCCTGGGTCTGAGGAGGGGCGGACTGATCAAGCTGAGTTTAGATCTCCTACCCTTTTGTTGTCAGCCCAGAAAACGGATTTAAACTTCGGGGGTGGGAGAATCGTCAGAAATTGAGAGCCTGGGGCAGACGCCGACGTCGGGAAGAAAGCGCCGGCTCGTCCCCATTCGTGCGCTCGGAGAGGTCACCGCGTAGTAAAGTTTGGTTTCACTTGCGGGCTCGGGCGCAATTGACAAAGCCGAGGCTCCCCCAGGAAAGCGGACACAGAGGTCGGGGAGCCCCCGGAAGCCCGGCGGGACACGTTTCCACTGCGGGGAGGGGCTGTGTGTGCGGGGGGCTCGGTGGTGGAGCCCCCTTGCCCACCCCGCGCGCGGCGGCCGCAGGCCGGGCCGGCTGAGGCGCTGGCTAGGCCACAAGGAGGAAATGGGACCGGGTGCCGACGGTGAGGCGGCGCCCGGAGCGGGGCCTCCCTTGCGGGGAAGCGGACCCCTTCTCGCCGCTGCTTCCCCCGCCTCGAGAGGCAGCTCCAACTTTCCTCCAAGCGCAGGACGTCGCCCGGGCCCCGCGAGGTCCCGAAACTTTGTCCGCCCTCCCGTCGCCAGCCTGTAACCCCCACCCCGTCCCGACAGCTGCGCGAGCCCATCCAGCCCCGAGGTCGGCCCGTGTTTACCTCAGGCCGAGGTCGAAGCGCTGGCTCCGCCGGCGGCGGCGGCGGCGGCCCCACGGCAGGTCCCTAGGTCCCCGTCACGCCGCTGCCAAGTTCCCCAACATGGACTCCTCAGTCCGCTTTGGAGGTGTTCCGGGGCCCCTGGGGGCGCCGGGTCGGGAGGCGGCCGAGGCAATGAAGGGAGCGGACCGAGCTGCGCTGCTCCGCGCGGCTTGCGCCACCGCTGCTCCCCCTCCCCCCGCCTTGTCTGGCCTCCTCCCTCCCTGCGGGGCCCCTCTCCCCCGCCCTCCGCGCCGCGCCGCCGCGCCGCTACTAGTCGACACACTACGGTGATGACGACGGCCGCCGGACGCGCGGCAGGCACTCCCCCTACTCTCCAGCTCTGGCTCCGCGCGCGCCGCTGCACAGCTAGGCGGCACCTCAGGGGGGCGCTAGCAAACCACCGTTTGCGACAGAGGAACGTGGCGGGCGGAGTCACGTCACGCGGCCTGAGAGCTGGAAGGAGACAGGCAGCGAGGACTTCTGGGAAACATTCCCGGTCCCGCCTCTTTCTCCCCCCTCTCCCCCCCCCACCCACTGCGGGCGGTGCGCATGCGCCCTGCGTAGACTGCGGGAGTGGAAGCTGCTTTGGCGGCGGTTCGGAGAAGTGGCCGAAGACGCTCCACGAGGCTCTTGGGGGGGACCTGGATGTGAACGGGTTCGCGCGGCGTTTGCTATCCTATTGTTAGGGTAATCCGACATCAAAAGAGCGTTAATAAGGTGTTCGGCGGCGGATGGAGTTTTTACCCGGCCGCGTTGCTCACCTGGAATACATTCTGCGCGAAGGTTGAAATATGTGTAACTTGTAAGCCTTCCTCGTTCCTCCCACCTGGTGGGCATTTTAAAAAATTCCCGAGTGTAGGCTAGATCGTGACTTAGGATTATCCACTCACTAAGTCGCCAGAGCCTACGATGTGGGGCGTGTGTGCCCTTGCCTGCGGCTTCCCGTCGGGCTGTCAAACCTCGTCTTACCGCACCAGTCTCTCTCCAGACTTTGGCAGAGTCGCTGACTCTTTCGCTCCGTGTTTGTTTATTCCTCTGGACAATTGCTTCAAGCTACCGACGGCTCTCTCTGCCCTCGGTGTCCGCCCCTTCCACCGGGTGGTCCTGTCAGCCCCCCCAGCCCAGGCCATCGTCCAGCCGGCCGCCCCCGCGGGATGGGCCGCGCCGGGCCGCGCCGCCACGTGGCTTTCCCAGTCTCAGCCACAGCCCGCCTTGCGGCTCGCCCCGTGTCCCGTCGTCGGTCCCCTAACTCCCTCTCTGTGCGCGCCGTCCTCTCCCAGCCGCACGGAGCCCTGCCCGGGAGGACTTTCCGCCCCGTTCCTCCAGGCCCCGCCCACGGGCCACCTCTGGCCGCACTCGCCCCGAGGAGGCTGGTTGCCCGGTCCCCTGCTCCCCGAAGAGTGAGCTGGCTTCTCTGGCACCGTCATCCTGTGCGTGGTGTTGGGTCTGCTCAGGGTCTGCCTCCCAGTGTGGGCACGGGGACAGTGTCTTACCACTTCTGTAACATCTGGGCCTGTCACTCAAAGACTTGGTAAATAATTGCTGAACGGAATATATGGATGGCAGCCTTGTTTCTTTCTATTTCAAAGTCTTGGGGAGTTTTACAGTGTATCGTTTTTGGTTTTTTTTTTTTTAATACATTTTATTTATTTTTTACAGAGAGGAAGAGAGAGGGATAGAGAGTCAGAAACATTGAGAGAGAAACACTGATCAGCCGCCTCCTGCACATCCCCCACCAGGGATGTACCCGCAACCAAGGCACATGCCCTTGACCGGAATCGAACCTGGGACCCTTGACGCTCTATCCACTGAGCCAAACCGGTTTCGGCTACAGTGTATCGTTTTTGATATGAAGTTTGGGCATTTAGATGGGCTTTAGTGTGTTTGGGATATTGGAACGGTGAGCTAGAGTAGTTAAAATGCTTTCTTCTGATGGCAGAAGGAAATTCTTATGGAGGGCCTGTCTCTGTCACTATGAGAGCAAGCAGTACATTATAAGATATATTTTCAGCCGAAACCGCTTTGGCTCAGTGGATAGAGCGTCGGCCTGCGGACTCAAGGGTCCCAGGTTCGATTCTGGTCAAGGGCATGTACCTTGGTTGCGGGCACATCCCCAGTAGGGGGTGTGCAAGAGGCAGCTGATCGATGTTTCTCTCTCATCAATGTTTCTAACTCTATCCCTCTCCCTTCCTCTCTGTAAAAAATCAATAAAATATATTTTTAAAAAAGATATATTTTCAAGGATGATTAATACAATCACTGAAAACTTTGTTCAAAGAATTGTATGATAGAACCAGATAAAAAATAACACTGTTATGAGCTATCCAACACTATAAGGTATAGCTTTGTTATGGATGCATGTATGCCTTCATCCTAGGGCCGCGGTCGGCAAACTGCGGCTCGCGAGCCACATGCGGCTCTTTGGCCCCTTGAGTGTGGCTCTTCCACAAAATACCACAGCCTGGGCGAGTCTATTTTGAAGAAGTGGCATTAGAAGAAGTTTAAGTTTAGAAAATTCGGCTCTCAAAAGAAATTTCAATCGTTGTACTGTTGATATTTGGCTCTGTTGACTAATGAGTTTTCCGACCACTGTCTAGGGAATCAGACCTTTAGGAGTGTAACTCCATATACTTTTTTTTTAAAACCCTCACCCGAAGATATTTTTTCCATTGATTTCTAGAGAGAGTGGAGGGAGGGGGAGAGACAAAGAGAGAGAAACATCAATGTGAGAGAGACAAATTGACATGCTGCCTCCCACACCTGCCCCAACCAGGGCCAGGTATTTGAGCCTACAACCCAGATGCATGCCCTTGACCAGAATGGAACCGGGGACCCTTCAGTCTGCAGGCCCACACTCTATCCATTGAGCCAAACTGGCTAGGGCCACATAGAGACTTTTGTTGCAACATTCTTCTGTGTTATTTTACATAAAAATCAATTTGGGGGAAATGTCCTGTCTTAAAACTTAAAGGTCAAATGATAACTTTTGCCAAATAGAAATCTATGATTTTTAAATTGAAAATAACAGTATACTGTTTCAGCAATACTGAACAATACAAATCTTTTTGTATATTTATTCACTGGTAGATCATACATTTTTCATTTTTTACAGCTGGCCTCCTAGGTATTATGTGATCATGCTTTGAAAGAAAAATGCTCTTAATGATCATGTACTAATGGTTTCTACTTTCATGTGGAAATAGAAGAGGGTGGTGGTTTGTAACAGACCATCTCTTGCCTCCCTAGGGAAAAGACCATGTATATTTCTGTACATGCAGCACTCTTCTAATTATGTTTGCATGATGAAGATTTATTATCTTCACTGTTGTTTCAATATTTTTACTTATAATAAAGAAATACAGATTAAATAAATAAAATATGAACTATAAAATGCAGGAGTAAAGATTGTCATACCAATCATCACCATCAACATTTTAGTTTTGATTATAACCATTAAAAAACACAGACTATATGCATCATAAAACAACATTCAACTGAATGCCCAGTTGATGTTTTGCAGTTTAACCGACACTTAAAATATCAAACCTGTCACAGAGCAACAGAAACCTATAGTGGCATTTTTAAAAATGAAGGGTAATCAGTGTATTGATTTTGACAGCTTTATCAGAAATAACTGCTATTATTAATTTACCATTATAAATTGAATACAAAATAAATTTCAAATTAAGAGGGAGAATCTATCTATATATAAAAAAGCCTAAGTGACCATTGCAACTGAACAGACGACCGAACAGGCTGCGTAGGGTGACCAGGCCGGCAGGGGGGTTAGTGAGGGGCGACCAAATGACCAAACAGCAGGCCGCGTGGGGTGACCAGGCCTGCAGGGGGGGCAGGTGGGGGTGACCAGGCCATCATAGGGGGCAGTAAGGGGCGACCAGACTGGCGGGCGGGGGCAGTTAGGGGTGACCAGGCTGTCGGGGGGGCAGTTGGGGGCAACTAGGCTGGCAGGGGCTACAGTTGGGGGTGACCAGGCCAGCGGGAAATGGGGGGCAGTTAGGGGTGATAAGGCAGGCAGGCAGGTGAGCAGTTAGGAGCCAGTGATTCCAGATTGTGAGAGGGATGTCCTGACTGCCGGTTTAGGCCCAATCTGGCAGTTGGACATCCCCCAAGCGGTCCCGGATTGGAGAGGGTGCAGGCTGGGCTGAGGGGACCCCCATCCAGTGCATGAATTTCGTGCACCAGGCCTCTAGTATATATATAAAAGCCTAACCGACTGACCAACTGAATGACCTGTCAACTAGTCACTATGACACACACTGACCACCAGGGAGCAGACGCTTAATGCAGGAGCTGCCCCCTGGTGGTTAGTGTGCTCCCACAGCCAACCTCCCAAGGTCCCTTCCCCACCGCCAACCTCCCACGGCCCCGATTGGCCCTGATCGGCCAGGCTGAGGGACCCCACCTGTGCACGAATTTGTGCACCAAGCCTCTAGTCAAGGTATAAAGACATTGGATTAAGTGGGAAACAAATATGGACTCTGTCATTTAAGACCTTTGCAGTTTTGAAACAAATCACCTAATTTTTCTGATCCTGAGTTTCCATATCTATTACAATAGAAGTTTTTATTTTAATGGTCTGTTGCACTTTTACAACAGAAGCATATGAATTCAGTTTAAGCAAAACCTAACCAAATATACAATATCTTAGTAAGGAATGAAAAATGATTGCTATTAGGAAAAGTTAATTTACAGGAATTTTTAAAAGCCAATGGTTTCTGTTTTCACAACTGTAAAGAATTTTAATCAGGAGTATACTGATTATCATCCAGTTGTTTTCTTTGTGGAACTAAATTTATTTCAGCAATGATCAGTTGGGTGTCTACAATCTGGGAGGTACTGTGAAATGATTATAGGTGAATGAATATTGTTTCAAAGACAGTTTAGTAGATAAGACAAGTCTAAAAACAAACTAAGGATGACATAAATGTTATAAAAGTAATAAAAACAAAGTGTTGATTGAGGTAGAGGATGTCAAATGAGGGAGAGACTATAAAAAGGACCAAAGACAATTTAATAAAAGCAAATCTGAACAAAATACAGTGTATCCTTGAACAACACAGATTTGAACTACATGGGTCCATTTATATACATATCTTTATTAACAAATGTACAGTACTATAAATGTATTTTCCTTATGATTTTCTTAATATTTTTCTTTCCTCTAGCTTACTTTATTGTAAAAAGACAGTATATAATACATATAAACATACAAAATATATGTTAATTGGGTGTTTATATTATCGGGGTAAAGCTTCAGGTCAACAGTAGGCTATTAGTAGTTAAGTTTTGGGGGAGTCAAAACTTATATACAGGTTTTCAATTTCCAGTAGTGAGTTGTTCAAGAGTCAATTGCATAGTCAGGTATTATTCCACATTTGAAAATTCTAGTTTCTCTCAGATTGGTCTCCCAATCCCCACAGCACCTCTTTCACATTTTTACCACTCCCCTCAAATCTCAACCTGTCAATCACTCCTGCTGAGCCCTTCAACCCTGAACCCAGCATAAGATCTTAGCACACAGTCTTTTTTTTTTTTAAGTGTTTTTATTGGTTTCAGAGAGGAAGGGAGAGGGATAGAGAGATAGAAACATCAATGATGAGAGAGAATCATTGATTGGCTGCTTCCTGCCTGCCCCCTACTGGGGGGGATCGAGCCCGCAACCCAGGCATGTGTCCTTGGCTGGAATCGAACCTGGGACCCTTTAGTCCACAGGCCGATGCTCTATCCACTGAGCCAAACCAGCTAGGGCTAGCACACGGTCTTTATAGGAAACTATGGGCCTGTTGCAGGAAGATTCCTGCAAAACTTCCGGCGGGCTTCCCTCCTGCCACCGCCCCCTCTCCCGCCCCCCACCTCTCCCGCTGCACCCGCAGCTGGCCACCGCCGCCGCCACCGCCTCTGCGGCCACGCATGTCGCTGCCGCCGCTGCGCACCCTGTCCCACCCACCCGCCCCACCGCACCTGTGGCCACCGCTGCCGCCGCTGCACACCCCAACCCGCTGCCGCTGCCGCCGCCGCCACCCTCCACTGCCTGCCTCTGCGGCCCCACGTGCCGCCCACGCCTTCCCTCTAGCAGCCGCCTTGTTTTCCACTTTCCCTCCCTTTTCCTTCTATGCTGACTTCAGTCTTCACTCCTCCCTCCCTCCGCGTATGCAAATTAACCACCATCTTTGTTGGGTTAATTTGCATACTCGCTGTGATTGGCTGTGGGCGTAGCAAAGGTACGGTCAATTAGCATTTTTCTCTTTTATTAGTGTAGATAACTTCCTCAACTTCTTTCTCTATACCTGCCAAGTCTGTATATAGCTGTCTGTATCCACACACACTTGTTTTCCTCCCTCACACAGGAAGAACGAACTCTTCTCTCACTAAGGCTTAACTTTCTTTCTACTTGTCCTGTAAGTCTGTTCCAGATTTTGGGATTTATAGACCGTTTAGTAGATAAGACAAGTCTAATCTACATTTCTAACCTTTTGGGAACTGACATAGGGCTGCTAGCTTTTTTAACCTTGACAAATAATAGTATACATTTTACAATCCTTCCATCTCTTATCCCCATGATTTCATAAAAGAATGCATTTGCTACACTAAATACTAAGTTCTGTGCACTACTCTGTTTATTTGCATTTCCTTGTGGAACAGTGACGCTATCTGGTGCATTTGGGACTCTGTCTGAAACAGGTCCCCGCCTTCCCCTCCGGGCCTGCTCCATGGGTTATGCTGTTTTTAATATTTTTAAAATCTATTCTTTACTGGAGATTAATTTATCTCTCCTCTTGCCAAATCAAAAATAGTTTACATTTTAAGACTGCTTCCTCATTTCACTTTCTATTCATTTTTAAAAAAGGTAATAAGCATTCATTTTACATATTCAACACAGAGGTATATGAAACATATTCAAAAGTACATAAAGAAAAATACCGTTTTCTGCTTCCCATCCCAATCCTAGGTAAAACCCATGTTAAAGATGGATGTTTCTCTTCATACTTTTTCCAATGGTTATAGAAACACATATAAACAGAGGTTCCAATTTTTACTTTTACAAATAACAAATCATACCATATATATTTTTCTGTAACTTTCTTTTTCTTACTCAACTGTTTATCATGGATACTCTCCTTTTTTTAAAATATGTTTTTTATTGATTTTTGAGAGAGAGAGTGGAAGGGAGAGCTAGAGAGAGATAGAAACATCAATAGAGTGAAACATTGATTGGCTGCCTCCTGCATACTCCCTGCTGGGGATTGAGCCCACAATCCAGGCATGTGTCCTAACTGGGTTGACGCTCAAACACTTTGTCACACCAGCCAGGCATATCATGGATACTCTTATGTAGCTCAATCTTTTAACCAGCTGCACGAATTTCATGCACCGGGCCTCTAGTATTATATACTAGTAGTATTAATGAACTATAATTTTTGAGTCATTCCTTTGTTGATTAATAATGCAGATTTGTCTAGATTTTGTGCCATTATAAATAATGCTGGAATAACTTTTCTTACACATGTATCTTTTTTAAATTGTGCATTTAATTTTTATATAGAATTGACTTCTTAAGGTGATATTATAGAGACAAAAGATATGTACAATTTCTATTTTAATACGTACTTCCTGTAGAAGGTATATATTGGTTTGGTTTGGTTTGTTTTGCCACCCAGCATTCATCTTCTCCTTTTCTGGGTAAAAGCACCTTGGTTTTCTTTAGATAAATTAGTCCCCCTTTTATCTGAATCCATCGGATTACAAATGGTATTGACTCCTCCACTGGCTCCTATGTTTGGTCAATAAGAGCATAATATTCCACTAGTTGTAATGTTCTATAGTTCAGGGGTGGGCACATGACTCAATGCAGGCCAATAACAATTAGATCAAGAACTTTTACTTTCTGCTGGACTTGTTGCTGTAAGGATGTTAGCTCTTTTCATGAAGAGAGAACTTTACTGAAAATAACTTCCACGCAGAGGAAGGCAGAACTAAGACAAGGAAAGAGACTGGATTGTAATGATAACATTAGGTAGGTTTGATTCAGTTATATCTTCATTTTCATTTGTTTGACTCTATAAATGACTTTTAGAGAGGAGGTTTGCCTGTAACCAAAGATGTCTTGAGTGACACTGCCAGATTACCTCTAGAATTATTGCAGTCTACACTCTAATTAAAGGTAGAAGAATGTCTTGCCATGAATTTTCAATTTTTTGTTGAAATGTAAAATGTATGCATTAAATGCTGTCACTGTTATTTTAATTAGTGTTTCCCTGACAAGTGGGGTTGAACTTCTTTTCATATATTTATGGGCCGTTTATAGCTTTTGTATGTTTTTATATTAAGTTGTTTGTCTTTTTCTTCTTTTTAAAAAACAACATGGTTTTACTCATTTCAGAGAAAGGAAGGTAGAGGGAGAGAGAGATAGAAACATCAATGATGAGAGAGAATCATCAATTGGCTATCTCCTGCAACCCTCCTACTGGGGTTTATGCCCACAATCTAGGAATGGGCTCTGACTGAGAATTGAACTGTGACCTCCTGGTTCATAGGTCGACATTCAACCACTGATCCACACAGGCCGGGTTCATGTCCACTTTTATAGATTCACTCTTTATTTCTTTTTCTCCCTCCAGACTCTGACCAAGCAGACAAGCCTTAAGCCAGTGCCTATACTTTCCATACAAAGTAAAGGACCAAATACACAAGCCAAAATATTGCCCATTTAGAGGTATTCCCCTCACTGCTGTTTTTCAGGGCCACTCCTAAGCGGGCTACCTGTGGCACTTGGACATTGGGACTGCCTCTTTTTGGTCTGGAAGAAGGGAAGGCCAGACCAAGCATGCGATATAAAGTTTTTATTGGACTCAGACCAGGAGTCCATGGGTCTTGAGTGGCAGAGCTCACAGAATGAGTTGGTGTGTTTGTAGAAGACCAGGCACTGCAATGTGTTTCTGTAGAACCTGCCAGAGATGTGGATGCCCTCGCAGCGCATGTCCACCATCCTCCTGCCTAGCAGGAGTATTACTTGGTCACAATCATTACCCAATAACTCATGAGATGGCCTCGGCTATCTTTTGCCCCCATCTTTGTGGGAAAAGCCAGGAACTATTCTATAAAAGGTATAGTATGTGTCTCCACCACAGATGACATAATCTCACTCCTGAACCCTGGGAATCTGTGTTGTGATTCTCACATTGGGGCTTGCCATCAACTTTTAAATGTTTATATAGACAAGAATATTCAAATATACAAATACATTTTTTTTAAAAGCAAAAATCTTTACAAATCTCATAATTAGGGACAATTCCTATCAAATCATCAACATCCTAGTGAACATCTTTTTAGACCTTTTTCTCTATATTTAAGTAAATAAACAAAACAGTATAATGCTTTCATAACTGCTTTTTGATTCAATGATATGTTAATGAATCTAGATTTATATAATTCCTTTGTTTGTATATATCATAAATTAACCAGTTTGCTGTTGGTACAGTTCTTAGCTGGGTAGTACTGCCCCCTAGAGTATGTTTTGTGTCTAGAGAATATATATTGAAATATTATTTTGTTACAAATTACTTTCCTTTTATTTCCCTCTTATATTACAGTTAGGTATATTTTGTTGTAGGTATCTTGACTTTCATTTCAGAGCTGTATAGGGCGTGTTAAAATATTTATTTTTAAAAGAGAACTGAGTTGTTTGGAGTTGAGAAGCTTTGCTTATAGATGTAGATAGAGAATTTCCAATTTTCAATATTACAAAACATGCTCTGATGAACATCTTTATGCATTTATCCTTTGGAGTGGGTTTGGTACATTAAGGAGTATGCATGTTTAACATGTTGACACATTGCACCAGTGTACCCAGATGCCACAGGGCATGAGATTGCCAATTCCCTAATATACTCACAAAAAAGAACACAATTCTGATGTTGATAGAGGTTGTTCTTTCCATCAGAGCTAGATAAGATTTTCTTAAAACTTTTATTTTATGTCTGGGCATAAACCTAGAACCCTCCCTATGATTTTGAAAGTTCCAGGAACTTACTTTATTTCTAGTTGTTTCTTAGTTTAATTTCTAACTTCAACTGACTTATTTTTCTCTTCTTTTTTTTTAATAACAGCTATATTGAGATATACATCATATTCCATACAATATACCCATTTAAAGTTTATAATACAGTGGTTTTTAGTATATTCACCAAATCATGCAGCCATCACCATGATCAATTTTATAACATTGTTCTAATCACCCCTCCCTTAAATCCCATACCCTTTAGTAGGTACTCCTCAAACCTCCCACCCCCAATCTTCCAGCTGTACACAACCACTAATATACTTTCTGTCTCTATTCTGGACATTTCATATAAATGGAATCATACAATATGTGGGCTTTTATGACTGGCTTCTTTCATTTAGCCTGTATGTGATAGTATGTAGCAGTACTTCACTTCTTTTATTATTTTTAAAACTAGAGGCCTGATGCACGAAATTCGTGCAAGGGGTTGGCCCCAGCCGCTGCGGCGGCTTCCTCTTCCTCGGCGCTGTGGCCAGGGCCCTCTGCCTCGGCCCCCGCTGCCACAGCTTCGTCTGGAAGGATGTCCAGTCCAATTAGCATATTAGGCTTTTATTATTATAAAGGCCTGGTGCACGAAATTTGTGCACGGGGGCAAGAGGGGGGGTCCCTCAGCCCAGCCTGCACCCTTTCCAATCCGGAATTCCTCAGGGGATGTCCGACTGCCCAGCCTGCGCCCTTTCCAATCCGGGACCACTGGTTCCTAACCACTCACCTGCCTGCCTGCCTGATCACCCCTAACCCCTCTGCCTGCCTGCCTGATTGTCCCTAACTGCTCCCCTACCAGCCTGATCATCCCTAACTGCTCCACTGCTGGTCTGATCACCCCTAACCACCTCTGCCTCACCCCTCACCCGGGACCCAGGATTCCCTCCTCTGGCCAGTCGCAGGCACCCAGGACCCAGGCTTCCCTCCCTCTGGCCAGCCGCAAGCACCCCAGACCCAGGCTGGCTTGGCCTGGGCTGCAGCTGCAGCTGCAGGTGCCCGGGACCGCGGAGCGGGTGGCTTGTCCCTCTCCCGGCCGCAGGCACAGGCACCCGGGACCGTGGAGACTGTGGGGTGTGCGGGTTGTCCCTCTCCCGGGCTGCAGGCACTGGCGCCCAGGACCGCGGGGCATGTGGCTTGTCCCACTCCTGGGCCGCAGCCTGGCTGGTCCCCTTTCCTCTCTCGCAAGCTCATTTGTGCCTGGCTGGTCCCCATTCCTCTCTCCCCAGTGTTGAGTGTCTGAGCCTTTACAGCATGAGGGTGTGAGGGTGTGATGACTATTTGCATATTAGCTCTTTATTATATAGGATTGCCTTTATTAAATACTAGAGGCCCGGTGCATGAAATTTGTGTATTGGGGGGAGGGGTCCCTCAGCCCAGCCTGCACTCTCTGGGGGATGTCCAACTGTGCGGATCAGGCCTGAACTGGCAGTCGGACATCCCGCTCGCAATCCGGGACGCTGCATGCACCAGTGACCATACTTTTCATACAAGTGAAAGGCATCTTGCTGTTGTATGGGCAGCTATATTTTTTTGCCCTGATTATAAAAAATAGTACATAACATGATCCTTCTGAGGCAGTAGTACCATTTCCCCTATCTTATGGGTGGAAAAACTGAAGCAGAGAGAAATAAAATAATTGGCTTTGTCACACAGTTATAAGTGTCAGAATCAGGGCTGACCACAAAATGTGCAAGCCAGAGTCCATGCATGTCATCGCTGCATCATCCTGTTTTTTCAGTGTTAGAGCAGCCTTGCCAGATTTTAATTTTTAAATCTAAGAGACTGTTCCCAATATATAGGTTAGGGTCCCTAGGCCTGGCCAGCGACCAGGGCCAATCTGTAGGGCGACCAGCGGGCGGGGCAATCAGGGGGCCACCGCTGGCACCCACCTAGGATGGTGGCCTGGCACTGCCCGCTGGCCAGCCCCGCCCTCCAATTGTTGCCACCAGTCGGGGGCAGCTCCTGCATTGAGCGTCTGCCCCCCCCACCCCCCCGTGGTCAGTGCGCGTCATAGTGACCGGTGGTTCCCCTGTTTGGTCGATTTGCATATTAGGGTTTTATTATTTAGGATTATTCTGTTGTATGGATATACTACGTTTTATTTACCTTTTCATCAACTGATGGGCATTTGGTTATATCTACTCATTTGGTATTTGAATGATGCTGTTAGGAATATTCATGAACAAGATTTTGTGTGGATATATGTTTTTATTTATCATGGGTATATACCTAGGAGTGAAATTGCTGGATCGTATGGTAACTCTGTGTTTAACTTTTTTTGTTGTTGTTAATCCTTACCTGAGGACATTTTTTCCATTGATTTTTAGAGAGAATGGAGGGGATGGGGAGAGACACAGAGAGAGAAACAACGTGAGAATCTGAGAGAGACACATTTGGTTGCCTCTCACCCATGTGGGGCAGGTGTGTGTGTGGGGGGGTAGATGCTCAAGTCTGCACCAAGGTAAGTGCCCTTGATCAGAATCAAACTCATGACCCTTGAGTTGAGGTATACTACCTCGCTGGCATATAGATGTGTTCACCTGGAAGCTCTACGGACCCTATACTTTTGGAATTTTTATGGAGGCTCTATCATGTAGGCATGACCAGTCATTAACTCAGTCTCCAGTCTTTCTCCTCTTCCTGGGAAGTTCCAAGCTTCTTATCATGGCTTGATGCTTCTTCTGACCTGAAACTCCCCAGGAACCCACCAAGAGTAGAACAAAAGACACTCCTACCATCCTGGAATTCCAAGGGGTTTAGAAGTTCAATGTCAAATATTAGAAAAAAAGATGCTCCTGATATTTTTATCACTTAGGGAATTATAAGGGTTTGGTAGCTCTGTGCCAGAAACTGGAAGCAGAGACCAGTTATTATTTCATAGGAGTTATCCCACAGTTCCTAGATATTGTTTTGCTCTTTTCAGGTTTTTTTTTTCTCTCTGCTTTTCAGTTTTGGAAGTTTCTATTGACTAGAGGCCTGGTGCATGAAAATTCATGCACTGGAGGGGGCGGTCCCTCAGCCCAGCCTGCCCCCTCTCACAGTCCGGGAGCCCTCAGGGGCAGGAGGTGACCCGGCGATCAGGGGAAGGCAATGCCCCATCACACCTCTGCTGCTGCCACTGCTGGCAGTGCAAGCCTCGGCCAGCCCTGGTTACATGAGCCTAGGGTGGCCCTGGGCGGCTGGGTAGCCGCCATCCAAGGCTTGCCTGCACCTCATGCCGGCCCTGGGCGGCTGGGGGGCTGAGGGGACTGGGGGACTCCGGAGGCAGGCGCATGGAGCGGCCGGGCCTGCCTGAGGGCAGACCCAGCCTTGCTGCACACTTGCCACCCTGGTGGGACTGAGGGGACTGGGCGCTGCCATCTTGTGGCTGTGGGCACTGCCATCTTTGAGGGCATGGCATTCAATTAGCATATTCCCTTCTTATTGGCTGTGGGCACCGCCATCTTTGAGGGTGGGGCAGTCAATTAGCATATCCCTCTTTATTGGCTGTGGGCACTGCCATCTTTATGATGCATGAGGGTCAATTAGCATATTCCCTCTTTGTTAATATCCTTATTCTCAAGCTCAGCTATTCTTTCCTTAACTGTGTCTTCATTTTTATGACTGTTTTTGACCACTAGCATTTCTTTTTTTATTCTTTCTTAGAATTTCCATCTCTCTGTTTACATTATCCATTTGTTCTTGCTTGTGGTCTACTTTATGCATTAGGGTACTTAGCATATTAACTATAGTTATTATAAATCCCCACTCAGATAATTTCAATATCCCTGCCATATATGTGTCTGGTGCTGATTCTTGTTCTGTCTTTTGAAAGTGTGTCTATGTTTTGTTTGCTTCTTAGTATGCCTTGTAATTTTTTTCTTTATAACTGTTTGTGATTTATTGTGCTTTTATAAACTGAATGTTTGTGTCCTCTAAAATTCAAAATTCCCCCCCAAAATGTTGAAACCTAATTCCCAATGTGATGGTTCCAGAGGTGGGGGCCTTTGAAAAATGATTAGATTATCAGGGACTAGTACCCTTATAAAATGGGACTACTGCCCTTATAAAAGAGCCCCCAGAGAGCCCCCATGCCTCTCCTGCCCTGTGAGAACACAATCAGAAAGTGACTGTCTGTGAACCAGGAAGTAGGCTCTCAAGAGACACCGAATCTGCCCTGACCGGTTTGGCTCAGGGGATAGCGTGTTGGTCGGCCTGCGGACTGAAGGGTCCCAGGTTGGATTCCAGTCAAAGGCATGGACCTTGGTTGCCGGCACATCCCCAGTAGAGGATGTGCAGGAGGTAGCTGATCAATGTTTCTCATGTTTCTCTCTCATTGATGTTTCTAACTCTCTATCCCTCTCCCTTCCTCTCTGTAAAAAAATCAATAAAATATATTTTTTTAAAAAAGAGAGAGAGAAACTGGAGGAGGAACCAAGATGGCGGCATAGTTAAACAACTAATCTGCTGCCTCACACAACAATTTCAAAAATACAACTAAAAGACAAAAACGTCTACCACCCAGAACCACGGGAAAGCTGGCTGAGTGGAAGATTTACAACTAAGAAGAGAAAGAAGCACAATCGCTGAAAAGCTGAGGTACGGAGGCACGCGAATCGGGCCGGCGGCGGGCGGCTGGGTGCACGGCTTTTCTTCAACCCGCAGGGAGACAAGCTCCCGATCACTCTGAAATCCAGTTTCTGGGGACACTCGGGGGACCCAGGCACCTACGGGGAGAAGCTGGACTCTCGGCCATCGGGTCGGAAAGTGAGAGTGACTTTTTTGCAGTGGTGCGCCCAGCAATCATTGTTTACTGCGCTGGAGCGCGGGGCGCAGGGACTTGGAAACGTGGAAAGGCAGAGACGGCTGACGGCAGCCATCGCCGTTGGCCACGCCCCAGCCTAGTGATGCCCTGAGACCCCGCCCAGCCCTGAGGCCCCGCCCTGAGGCCCCGCCCCGCACATTCTACAAACCCGCCCCGGCTCCACACAGCGGCTTTTGCATATAAATGGCCTGTTCTGGAGCAGCTTAACCAACTGCTGCTCCAGTCAGACTGCTCCAAAACCGCCCAAGCAAAGGAGGAGAAAACTAGCCCTTGCTGTAGCTCCTGCTGGGGGACACACAGTACACAAGGGTACACCAAGAGTGTCCACCTCAAGTAACTGGGAGGCTGACCTGTTGAACCAATAGGACACCTAGTATACAAAAACTACTCTACCTACTTAGGGAAGCAGAGAATATGAGAAGGCAAGGAAACAGATCACAAACCAAAGAAATGGAGGAGAACAAGCGACTGGACATAGAGTTCAAAACCACGGTTATAAGGTTTTTCAAGAATTTCATGGAAAAGGCCGATAAATTCAATGAGGACCAACTAGAAATTAAACGTACACTGACTGAGATAAAAAATATTATACAGAGACCCAAAAGCAGACTAGAGGATTGCAAGAATCAACTCAAAGATTTGGAATACAAAGAGGCCAAGGACACTCTTCCTGAAAAGGCCGATAAATTCAATGAGGACCAACTAGAAATTAAACATACACTGACTGAGATAAAAAATATTATACAGAGACCCAAAAGCAGACTAGAGGATTGCAAGAATCAACTCAAAGATTTGGAATACAAAGAGGCCAAGGACACTCTTCCAGAGAAGCATGAAGAGAAGAGAATTCAGAAAGTTGAAGATAGTGTAAGAAGCCTCTGGGACAACTTCAAGCAAACCAACATCAGAATTATGGGGGTACCAGAAGAAGAGAGAGAGCAAGATGCTGAAAACCTATTTGAAGAAATAATGAACGAAAACTTCCCCCACCTGATGAAAGAAATAGACTTACAAGTCCAGGAAGCATACAGAACCCCAAACAAAAGGAATCCAAAGAGGACCACACCAAGACACATCATAATTAAAATGCCAAGAGCAAAAGACAAAGAGAGAATCTTACAAGCAGCAAGAGAAAAACAGTTAGTTACCTACAAGGGAGCTCCCATACGATTATCAGCTAATTTCTCAACAGAAACCATGCAGGCCAGATGGGAGTGGCAAGAAATATTCAAAGTGATGAATAGCAGGAACCTACAACCAAGACTACTCTACCCAGCAAAGTTATCATTCAGAATTGAAGGGCAGATAAAGAGCTTCACAGATAAGAAAAAGCTAAAGGAGTTCATCACCACCAAACCAGCATTAAATGAAATGCTGAAAGGTATTCTTTAAAAAGAGGAAAAAGAAGAAGAAAGATAAAAATTATGAACAACAAATACATATCTATCAACAAGTGAATCTAAAAGTCAAGTGAATTAAAAATCTGAGGAACAGAATAAACTGGTGAACTTAATAGAATCAGGCATAGAATGGGAGTGGATTGATAATTCTCAGGGGGAAAGGGGTGTCTGTGTGGAGAGTATGGGAAGAGACTGGACAAAAATCATACACCTATGGATAAGGACAGCGGGGGGGGGGGAAGGTAAGGGAAGAGGGGGGGTAGGAACTGGGTGGTGGGGAGATATGTGGGGAAAAAGGAGAAACAATTGTAATCTGAACAATAAAGATTCATAAAAAAAAAAAAAAAGAGAGAGAGAGACACCAAATCTGCTGCCACCTTGACTTTGCAGTTTCCAGCATCCAGAACAGTGGGAAATAAATTTATGTTGTTTGGATTTGCGACCCAGCGTTCCCTCTCCCACAATACCCTGCGCTCTTTCTTTCCAACTTGCCCAGCACGATGGCTCCCACAAAGGAGGGTGGCGAGAAGAAGGGCCGCTCCGCCATCAACGAGGTGGTGACCAGGAAGTACACCATCAACATCCACAAGCACATCCACCGCGTGGGTTTCAAGACGCTTGCCCCTTGGGCACTCAAGGAGATCCAGAAATTTGCTCTGAACGAGCTAGGGACTCCAGACGTGTGCATTGACACCAGGCTCAACAAAACTGTCTGGGCCAAAGGAATAAGGAATGTCCCATATCGTATCCAGGTACCTTTGTCCAGAAAACGTAATGAGGATAAAGATTCACCAAACAATCTATATACATTGGTCACCTAGTGCCTGTCACCACTTTAAAAAATCTACAGACCGTTAATGTGGACGAGAACTAATGCTGATGGTCAAATAAAGTTACACAACTGAAAAAAAAAATGTTGTTTGTAAGCTATCCATCCTATGGTATTTTTGTTATAGTAGCCTGAGTGGAATAAGATACCTTGGGTGAAAGTAACTGTTTTAAATGGGTTATTAATTGGGTGGTATGTTCTGGGGAGAGAAGTGTTTATTGTATAGACCTATGATTAGGTCTCAAACTTATAGTGGACCTGTGCCGCTGGATGTGGACTTCACAGGTGCTTCTCAGTACCACCACTTCCTCCTTAGGTGGGATTGTATGGCTAGTGTGAGCTGAGTTGGGTATTTCCTTCCCCCAAGTGAGTTAGGCTGTGATAAAAACTCCAATAGTTTATGTTATGCTAAAATAGTTTCTCTGGAGGGTAGGCCTTGTGAAGAACAGAATGCTCTGGAATATTTCAAAAACGTTCCTTTTCCTCTCCCTATTCCGGAACCAGAAGGTATTTTTCTCCTACGTTAAGTATGAGGACCTGGTAGAGCTCCTGGTAGAGTACCAAAGTTTGGGGGCCCCCTCTACAACTGGGTCTCCCTGGTGTTTTTAACTACTAGATTCTCCACACTGAGCTTCATCAGTGACAGGTTAGGTTTTCCTGCCCTGGCCCTGGCTCCCATTGTGGGTTCTGTTCCAGTAAGTTGTGATTCTTTGTATTTTTGTACAAAGTATTGTGTCTTTCCAATTTGGGGAACGGTGGTATGCCCTGTGACCTCGCTTCTCTGACAGATCTAAGAAGAGTTCATATTTCAATTAGTTTAACTTTTTACTTGTCTGGATGGAGTGGAAAATTCTAAGCTCCTTCTATGTTGAACTGGAAATTAGAAGTACTATGATATCATTTTAATGATGAAAAAAACCAAAGGAGTAAGAAAGAATTGTTGCATCCAAAAAAAATTTTAATTCAAATATTATCCCTCTGTACACTTCAAATATTATCAATATTCAATTCAAATATTATCCCTCTGTAAATTTAATAAGAAAAAATAATTTGTTCATGCTTCTCTCTAATTGAGCATAGAAGATTCTCAGCTTGAGGTTTGGCCGTATTTTCTGCTGGTGGAATAAAGATTCTGAATACAGCTCAGTGATTATTACTCAATCTGTCTTGGGTTTAGTCCCCTGGACACATTTTGGGTGCCAGAGAGTGAAAACGAAATGGCTTCAAGTAAAAACCCAAAGAATGGTTTGACTAAAATCTTTAACTCACTGGGTCCCAAATGACTTTGGCACTACACTCATAGAGTAAGTTAGAAACGCGAGGGAGCCATTTGCCCACCCCTGCTATGGACAACAATGCAGTTTGGACACCTCGAGAGATAAGTGTGGTTGTTTCTGGAAAACGGCTGCACCTGGCAAAGCTGCCGGAGGGACTGTGGAATGCAGAGGAACAGCATGTGATGGTGTTAAGTTCCCACCAGTGCTCAATAGAGCAGCAGTAGTCATCAGCCAAGAATTGCTTTGCTAGATGGAACAGTAGGAGAGATTTTATTTTTTTGTAATCCAGTGGAACAGATATAGTAGGAGTTTGGGACAAGTGAGACATCCTGGGAATACTTAGGGTGCACTTTGCAAGGAATCATGATCCATAGGAAGTAACTAAGGAGTAAAATTTGGGCCCTAATAAAAATGTGACATAATTTGTGATGCCAGCTGTAATTTGGCTACCTTATATTAATATCCATTGACATGTTAGCCCTCTCTAATAAGGATGGGCCCTAATTTGATAGAGATGCCAGCGACCTGTCTCAGGCATGCCATATACGGAGAAAAGGCCATGTGAGGATATAGTGAGAAGGTGCTGTCTGTAGGCCTAGGAGAGAGGCCTCACCTGAAATCAACCCTGCCTGACACTTTAACCCTGGACTTCCAGCCTCCAGAACTGGGAGAAGAAAAAATTTCTGTTGTTTAAGCTATCCAGTCTGTGGTATTTTGTTATGGTAGCCCTAGCAGTCTAAGATGACCAATAGTTCTATGTCCAGCAAAACTATCCTTTCAAGATGGAGAAATTAAATCATACCCACATAAACTCTGAGAGAGCCAATAGACCTGCTCTACAAGAAATGCTAAAGGAAGTTCTAGCTGAAATGAAAGGACACTAAACAGTACTTCCAAGTCTACATGAAGAAATAAAGAACATTGGTAAAAATAATTACATAAAGTCAATATTAATGTATTTTTGGTTTATAACTCTTTATATATGATTTATAAGACAAATGCATCAAACCAAAATTACAAATATATATTAATGGGCACATAGTATATAAAGATTTAGTTTGTGACAATAACAACATAAAGGGGAGGAGCTACATAGAAGATAAGTTTTTGTATACTACTGAAAATAAGTTGGATTTGATTTAAAATCTTATAAATTAAGATGTTAATTGTAATCACCAGGTAATTATTAAGAAAATAGCAGTAAAATAGTATACCCAAAAATATCTATGAAACACAAAATAAGGCAGTAATAGAGGAATTGAGGAACAAAAAATATATGACATATAGAAAACAAATAGAAACACAGTAGCAGTCACTCCTCCCTCATCAGTAATTAATTAAATGTTAATGGATTAAACTCTCCAATTAAAAGGAAGAGATGGTAGAATGAATTTTTGAAATGATCCAACTACATACTGTCTATAATAGACTCACTTTAGATCTAAAAGCACAAATACATTGAAAATGAAAGGATGAAAAATATTATGCTATGGCAAGTAATAACCAAAAAAGAGCTAGGTAGCTATACTAATATTAGACCAAATAGACTTTAAGTCAAAAATTGTTTCAAAAGTCAAAGGATATTATAAAAGGGTGCATCCATCAAGAAGATGTAGCAATTATAAATATATATGCACCTAATGACAGAGCCCCATATTATATGACAGACAGAATTGAAGGAAGAAATAGTTCAAAAATAATAGTTGGAGACTTCAACACCCCACTTTCATTAATGGATAGAACAGCTAGACATAAGCAGAGGACTTGCACAACACTATGAAATAACTAGACCTAATAGACATATACTACACTCCACCCAACAACAAAAGAATGCATATTCCTATCAAGTGCACGTGGGGCATTCTACAGGATAGATCATATGTTATGCCACCAAACAAATCTCAATAAATTTAAAGTGATAGAAATCATTCAAAGTATCTTCTGCAATTACAATGGAATGAATGTAGATATCAATAATAGAAGGAAGTCTAGGTACTTCACAAGTATGTGAAAATTAAACAACACACTCTTAAACAACCAATGGTCAAAGAAGAAATCACAAGAGAAATTAGAAAATATCTTGCAATAAATGAAAATGAAAATACAACAGTTACCGGAGATGAGAGAAATGGGGAATGTTGGTCAAAGGGTACAAACTTCAAATTATAAATAAGTTCTGGGACCTAATGTACAGCATGGTGATCAAAGTTAATTATACCGTATAATATACTTGAAAGTTGCAAAGATAGTAGATCCTAAATGTTCTCACTGCAAAAAATAAATGGTAATTATGTGACATGATGGAGGCATTAGCTAATGGCATGGTGGCAAGAATTTTACAATATATAAGAGTATCAAATAAACACATTGTACACTCTGAATTTGCACAATGTTATACATCAATTATATCTCCATAAAGCTGGAAAAAAAAAAAAAGAAAGCAAACACAACATACCCAAATGTATGGACTTCAGCAAAAGTAGTGCTAGAGGGAAATTTATAGCTATAAACAACTACATTAAAAGAGAAGGCAGATTTCAAATAAATAACCTAGCTTCCCACCTTAAGGAACTTGAATAAAAAGAACAAGTTAAGCCCCAACCAAGCAGAAGAAGGAAATAATAAAGATTAAAGTGTACAAAGCTGAACATAGTTTTACCATATGGTTCAGCAATCATGCTCCTAAGTATTTACCAAACTGATTGAAAAATTATGTCTACAGAAAACCTTTATGCAAATGTTCATAGCAGGTTTATTCATAGTTGCCAAAACTGGGAGCAATTAATATACCCTTCAATAGATGAAAGCATAAGCAAACTATAGTATATCCATACAAAGGAATAGTATTCAATCATATAAAGAAATGAGCAATCAACCAGGCAAAAACATGGGTGAATCTTACATGTATATTGCTAAGAAAATTAAGCTAGTCTGAAAAGGCTACATGTATATAAACATAACTAGAGGCCCAGTGCACGAAATTCGTGCGTGGGTACAGTCCCTAGGCCTGGCCTGCGATCGTCCATCTTCCCCAGCTGCCCGCAGCCAGCCCCGCCCCCTGCTGCCACCCACCCCCGGTTCCCCATTCGCCATCGGGTGATCGGTGCCTGATGGCTGGGGGAAGGGACCAAGAGGTATTCAGTGCGCCTCATAGTGACTGGTCCAGCGGTTGTTCTGGTCATTCTGCCATTAGGGTCAATTTGCATATTACCCTTTTATTTTACAGGATTCCATTAATATGACATTCTGGAAAAGACAAACCTATAGAGATGGTAAACAGATCAGTTGTTGCCCAAGGTTTTTTGTTTTTTGGTGTTTTTTTTTTTTTTGTGGGGGAGGGTTGATAGGTGCAGTACAGATTTTTTTATGGTGTTAAATATTCTGTATGGCACTGTAATCGTAAATACATAACATGTGTTAAAGCTCATTGAACTTCATTTTGTTGTTGTTTATTATTATTTTTTGGATATTTTTCCATTGAGTTTTTAGAGAGAGTGGAAGGGAGGGGGAGAGACACACAGAGAAAGAAACATTGATATAAGAGAGACATCAATTGGTTGCCTCCCTCATGTGCTCCTACCCGGGCCAGAGTGGAGCCTGCAACCAAGGTACATGCCCTTGACTGGAATCAAACCCAGGACCCTTCAGTCTGTGGGCTGATGCTCTATCGACTGAGCCAAACTGGCTAGGGCAAAACTCATAGGCTAGGGCATAACACATTCAGTGAAACTTAATGTATCAAATTTTAAAAATCATTTAGGAGGTTGGGGATCCTAGGATGGAATGCAGACTGTGAGAAAAGAATATAACTATTTCAAGGAGTTGGGGTGGGCACAGGTACTGACCTAACTTAGGAAATGAATGGGAACTAAGACCAAAGGCAAAAGGAGCTGTTCATAGCATTGTGCTTTAGTTGGTCAAGTTGTTTCTCCTGGAGGTATGAGTGAACAATCCTGAAATTACTAAAAGTATATACTGGAAGTAAGTACTAGTAAATGAATGGCAGATGGTGGAAGCCACATTTCTGATGGTTGGAGTGGGAGGTTACAGATAAACAAAGAGGCAAATGGTAGAATGATCTGTGCATGTAGTCAAGAATTAGAATTAGAGACATCAGTATGGACTCATGTTTAGCTTAATATAAATACAGATGGATACATAAAGAAATATTCGTGGGTATGTGTGCATATATGTGTCAGTACACACACACAATTATTTTCTTTCTCTGTCAGCTAAGAGGGGCTAGAAGCAATGACATCCCAGTAGCAATGAGCATACTCAACATCCAGATCTTGGTTTCTAATACTATTCTCCACTAAAAGGAGCAAGGGACCCTAGAGAAATGGCTGATTCTAGAGCTGAGGCAAGGTATATATGTGATGATCCTGTAGCATTTTGTAGTTTCAGAAGGTAAGGAAGTACTCAAAAACCACACCAATGTGGGTATGTGAAAGGGACACAGAAGCCAATTGAAAGAGCTCCTAATGGCCAAATTTAGCAACAAAACAAATATGTGGCACTATGTTATAACCCATCGTGTAAATAAATCCTGCATAATAAAAGCCTAATATGCAAATTGACCAGTTGCTATGACGCACACTGACCACCAGCAGGCAGACGCTCAACGCAGGAGCTGCCCCCAGCCCACAGGCCCTAGGCCAGCCACGGTAGGTGCCAGCAGGGCCTCCCCCCACCATTGCTCTGCTGGTCGCCCCACAGAGGGAGACGACTGGCGGCTGCAGTGGGGGGAAGGGGCCGGTGAGCAGGTGGCACCAGGCCGGCCAAGGCGGGTGCCAGTGGGGGCCCCCTGATTGCCCTGCTGATCACCCCACAGATCGACCCTGATCGCCGGCCAGGCCTAGGGACCCTACCCATGCACGAATTTTGTGCATCAGGCCTTTAGTATGAAATAAATACCCATGAGTCCCATGAGTCCACACTGATTTATAGAAATGATAGAATAAAACATAAATAAGAGAGAGTATATAAATTTCCTATTCAGGAGCATTCCAAATTATGTATGTAGATACTTGGTTGTCAAGGAGGTGGGGCATATCTCCTATCCCTCATGTGTGGGCTGTGCATAGTGTCTTCCTTCCAAAGAATCTTATATAATAAAAGCTAATATGCAAATTGTCCCCTCAGGAGTTTGACCGATCGGGAGTTTGACCACTCACTTTGACGTGCGCTGACCTGCAGGGGGCAGCGTGGAATGAAGGAGGCTTCAGTCAGCAGCTGGCAGCTGGGGGAAGGAAGGCCCTGGCCGGCAGGCAGAAGGCCCCGATCGGCCCTGATTGCTGGCCAGGCCTAGGGAACCTACCCGTGCACGAATTTTGTGCACTGGGCCTCTAGTACAGTATGAAAGGAGGAAAAAAGAGATCTAGGTCAACACCAACAGTGATGTCATGTTGACAGTATGTACCCTGGATATAATGTGATGAGAATGGTACTTTACTTCTGTGGTCTTTCTCTCCAAAATGCATGAACCCCAGTCTACTCACAAGAAAAATATCAGACCAGCCCCAATTGAAGGACATTCTACAAAACACCTGACCAGTACTCATCAAAATTGTGAAGGTCACCAAAAACAAGGAAAGTCTGAGAAACTGTCACTGGTGAGAAGAGCCTACGGAGACATGATGACTAAATGTAGTATGATGTCCCGGATGGGGCCCTGGAACAACAACAACAACAAAGAAAGAACATCAGGTAAGAACTAAGGAAACAGGGATAACATATGAACTTTAGTTAATACTTCTGTATCTATTGGTTTATTAGTTGTGACAAATGGACCATACTAAGGTAAGATGTTAACAAAAGGGGAAAGTGTGTGGGAGACACGTGGAAACTCTTGTTCCATATTTTCAACTGTTTTGTAAGCCTGAAACTCTTCTACATTTTTCAAAAGATACAGAACATCCTTGTCACGTGAAGGTGCATTCACGGGGGATGTAGGTAGATGAGGTCTCCCAGCTGTCTCCTTGTGGACCTAGACATCAGTAGGTCCGTGAGATTGCACCCGGTGAGTTGGAGGAGATCCCACCGTGGTGGGTGCTGTGGGCTTAGAGCTCTGCCCTCAGCAGTCTTCATAGACTTTGTTATTAATAACTTACTGAATACAAACAGGAAACAGTTGTGACTATAGAAGCCCACA
This sequence comes from Eptesicus fuscus, assembly GCF_027574615.1. Taxonomy (NCBI): domain Eukaryota; kingdom Metazoa; phylum Chordata; class Mammalia; order Chiroptera; family Vespertilionidae; genus Eptesicus; species Eptesicus fuscus. The sequence continues at coordinate 62,355,364 of NC_072479.1, read as the reverse complement.
CAGAGGCATTCACATGACCTGCAGGTGTAGCTGGTCAGCTCTCCTTTGCTTCTTCTGCAGCCACATCTCGTACCACTCTTCCCTTGATCGCTATACTCTAGCCATAACTCTATATTTTTAGTTCTTCATAGATATACCCTCTCTCACCTCTGGGTCTTTTCCTTCTGCTTGCAATTCTCTCCAAGCCCCTGTTTGCCCATTAATTTTACCTCATCCTTCAGCTGAAATGCCATTATTTTTCAGGATGGCCTTCTCTGGTGTCCTAGACAGCACACTATGCTTCTCCCTTTGTGGCATGCATCCTATGTCACTGGTGTGTCCTCTGACTTCCCCACCAGATGATCAGCCGCCTAGCACAGGGCTTGCAACATCAGAGGTGTCTGGTAAGTGTGGTGGAATTGAGAACAATGAAGGAAGGTTTAGAATGGAACATGATGTTCAGTAAAGCAAAGGCTCTGGAACAAGTGGCCCCAGATAAGACGGAAGGGCAGGTAGAAGAGAGACTGTGAAAGAATTCGAAAAAACTGACCATAGAGTTTAGACTTTAACCCACAGTCTTGAATGGTCTAAACCAGGGAAATGACACAAACTGGTACTGAATTTCCTGAAATCTTACATGCTGAGTAGATTTCTCATTAACCTTTATACTTATTGGACAACGTGGCTTGCTATCAGTTTTTCAGATTCCACTTCCTGTGTTCCACGTTGCAGCACTATCATCTACCATTAAGCTGGGTTATGGTGAAGTTTGAGGCCCATCCGATATTTTCCCTTGTCTGTGACCTGCTTTTTCCACTTGGATGCTCCCATCATTCCTTACCCTTTAATTTTAGTCACTATACTATGAGAAGAACTAATGTTAGCTATCCCGACCCAGATACTCCTGGGATAAGATAGGCTCTATAGATCTGCAGTTTCAAGACTTTCCTGGTTTTAGAAATGCTTTGAGTATTTAAGATTAAAGAATCAGGCTGCCTAGTTTTAAATCCTGGCTCTACCATTAACTGTGTGACTTTAAGGACGTTACTTAACTTCTCTCTGCTTCAATTTTCTCATCTGTAAAATGGGGAGGATAATAGTACCTAGTAGGTTGTTATGAGGATTAAATGAGCTCATCCTCAGAACTTTTAGAATGATGCCAGGCACATAGTAAGTGCTCAAATAAATAGCTCTTATTTCATTATCACTGTTATTAATTAAATATTTTTTCATTTGTTTTGCTTTCTTCTTCAGAAACACATATAATAGCTACTTTGTACCTGCTGTTTCTACCACTCATAACATATTCACAAGAACCATCCCTGTAATTTGTTCTACTTTATTTTATTTTATTTCCTTATACATACTATCCACCAGAACTGTGTTTAAATTTTGTTTATTCTGTTTTCATTGCCTCTAATGTGGCTTTTTATCTCTGTGACATTTTTATTTTTTTCTCATTTCTTTCCTAAGCTCTGCTGGCCCAGTTTTTATCTCCTATTGCTTCATAAGCTCTTCTTTGAATTATTTTTTTTCCAGCTCTTTCTAATGTAAGGTTATATTTGTAACTTCTTTGAAACTATTTAACTTTTAAAAATCTGTTTCCCTGGAATTATTTGTTTTTGTTTTTTAGATTCATGCCTTCTGTCTCTTTCTCTTTCTGTCTCTCTATTCTTTCTTCCCTTCACTTTCCTTCTTTTCTTGCCTTTCTTCTCTCTTTCTCCTCCTCCTTCGCTTCTTCCTGCCTGCCCTTCTGACTGTTACTCATGTTTGCTGAATAACAGAGGCGGCGAGACTGTGGGGGGTGGGGTGGGGTAAGATGCAGAGGGATGAGCCCGAGCAGAGGGATGCTGCCTCTCCTGATAGATGTAGCAAATAAAAATACAGGCTGCCCCAGCTACATTTGACTCTCAGATAAATAAGGAATAATTTCTTGAAGTATAAGGATATCATGAATATTGCACACTAAATTTCTTCTGGCAGCCCTATTCCCAAGGTTGTTTTTTCCAGCACCTTCTCTCTAAATCTGAGTTTTCCTTTTCCCTGGGGGTCCATGTCATCTCCGTTTCTGGCTTTCCAGAGATTGATGGGCCTCATAGCAAAGTCTCCAAGGATCTTCCTCCTTCCTCCTACTGCATTTCAGTGGAGAACATAAGGTGGCTCAGACGGAGGTATTAGAAATAACACGGTCTCCTTCTGCTTCACGGTGAGTCTTTGTTATAGCTTGTGTAGGACAGCTTTTGTTCCCACGGATGGCGAGTCCTCTCAGCAGACCCGTCCTGTGTGAAGTGCTCAAATGGAGGCTCTGTGGCTCTGCTCTGTAACTCAAGGGGGTGAGACATATGTGTATGGACTCCCCTACTCCCTTGTCTAAGCTTCTTTCCGCCCCACTGCCTCCCAGCCACTCAGGGGCTACCCTGTAGGCCTACGGGTGCACACCCCGAGGAAAAGGGAGTGGATAGGAGACGTCAGCTCTGCACTAAGCAGGACAGAGGGGAAGAGGCGTGTCCGGGCTCCAGAAGATGGCTTTTTCCAGTGAAGAGAATTCTGGCATCGCAATCCCTGGGGGGAAGAGGGGGGATCCCGAGGGGGGGGGGGGGGGGGGGGGGTGTGCAGTGGGCATGGACTTCAGATGGCCACATAGCCTTAATCCCATGGACTCCAGGGCCAGAATGAGCCTAAAGCTGCAAGATTTCTAGCTCTAAGATGGACCTGCCTGTCAGAGCAGCAATACTGCTTCTGGGAAATCTGAAGTTCTAGAAGGCATCTGTACGCTTTCAGCGTTTCGCCTTTGTGCACCCAGAGCCCTTAGCAATTGGCACCACCACATCGTGTGTCTTACCTGCATCTGTGCCCAATGCATTCCCTCCTCCGGGCACCACGGCTGAACTGTCTGTGCCCTGGCAAAGCCAGCCTTTCCCATCCGGTGTTGCCTGCTCAGGGACATCCCATCAGCAACTTTCCTTTCTCTCTCTCCTGCACTGATCATTTTACCCTCTACTATACCTTCCTCATCAGGCTACAAACATGCTATTTGTATCCACAAAAACCAAACTAAGCCGAAACAGCCAACCAAACAACCATACAAAACCCTCTCTGGGTCCTGCCTTCCCCTCCAGCTACCGTCCTGTTTCTTCCCTTCCCTTTCCAGCGCACTGAAAAGGAATGCCTTGACGGTCCTGTCCTCTCTCCAGTCAGCCTTCAGCCTTCGCCATGCAAGTGAAGCTGCTCTTATCCCCCTCATCAGTGGCTTCCAAGTTGCTTAATCCAGTGGTCTGTTTGCAGTCCTCATCTTCCCTAACCTGGCAGCAGGATTTGACACAGTGGACACTCCCTTTTATTGACAGAGTTTCTTGACTCTATATCTCCAACCCAAACATCTATCTCCCCTTGGACACCAGACCTCGTAAATCCAGATGCCGTTTCACTTGGATGGGTAATAAGCATCACAAACTTAACATATGTAAACTGAGCTCTTATTCTTCCCCACTCCACCTTCTGCCCAAACCTGCTCCTCTGTGGTCTTCTCCGTCTCCATTGAAGGCACCAGCCTTCCACTTACTCACAGCTAAAGCCCTGGAGTCATCCTTGTTTTTCCTCTTTCTCACGTTCCTCACATCCAGTCCATCAGCAGCTCCTGCCAGGTCTACCTGCAAGAAAAATCTAGAATTCAACCATTTCTCACCTTCCCTGCTGCCATCTTGGTTCAAGCTCTGGTTCCAGGGCAGAGATGGCAAATAGATTTTACTTCAAACATCAGGATTATTATAGCAAACTTCTAATTGGTTTCCCGGCTTTTACTCTTGTTTCTCCTTAAGGTTATTTATTTATTTTTTAAAATATATTTTTATTGGTTTCAGATAGGAAGGGAGAGGGAGAGAGAGAAACATCAATGATGAGAGAGAATCATTGATTTGGCTGCCTCCTGCATATCTGGGGGTAGAGCCCGCAACCCAGGCATGTGCCCTGATTGGGAATTGAACTGCAACCTCCTGGTTCATAGGTCGGCGCTCAACCACTGAGCCACACCAGCTGGGCTCCCTTACAGTGTAGTCTCAACACAGCAGTCAGAGTGATTCTATTAAACCAGTTGTCAGATTGTGTCACTTCTTTGTTCAAAATCCTGCAATAGCTTCCTGTTTCTTTCAAAGTAAAAGCCAGAGCCCTTACAATGGCCTAGAAAACTCCACATACTGACTCCGACCCGATTTCCCTTCTGACGCCATCTAACAGTACTCTGCCCTTTTGTTAGAGAAGTCTCCCCACACGGCCTCTCTGCTGTGTCATGATATGTCAGACATGTGCCTTTCAGGTCCTTTATGATCTCCTGGAATGCTTTCCTTCAGGTATTTGCATATCTCACCCAGATAGTTTATACTGGAAAAGCAAGACAAATGCTTGATTCTTTCACTTGATTCTCCAATTTTCAGAATAATGAGCTGGTGCCCTAGCAACCTCAACATATGTCAAATGAACTTTTTTAAAATGAAAGAATTAAAATGAACTCGTGATTTTAAATACACTTTATGTGTTTCAACTTATGGTCGTCATTACTGTTTCTGATGCTCAAGTTGTCTCATCTTTGGCCAGGAAGAGCCCTCGCAAGTGGGACCCTAAATCCTTTGACATGATCTGGTAGTCCTTTGATACCTTGTGTCTTAATTTGAAATAAGAATTAGCTCAGCTGGTGTGGCTCAGAGGTTGAGTGTTGACCTATGAGCCAGGAGGTCACGGTTTGATTCCCGGTCAGGGCACATGCCCGGGTTGTGGGTTCCATCTCCACTATGGGGCCTGCAGGAGGCAACCAATCATGATTCTCTCTCATCATCAATGTTTCTATCTCTCTTTCCCTTCCTCTCTGAAATCAATAAAAATATATTTAAAAAAAACCCCCAAGCAAACAGAAAAACACACACCTATTTGCCATGTCTCCCCTATAACATGGGCTATGAAATCAGACATATCTGGATTTAATTCCAGGTTTAAAGTTACAATTTTTGCAACTCTTGGAGAGTTGCTTACTTCTCTAGTTCAGGATTCTAACTTATGAAGTGAGAATGATCATACATATTCAGTGAGTTCCTTTGAGGCTTAAATGAGATGCAGTATACGAGATATCTGGCAGACAGTAGACACTTAATAAATTGTAGTGCCCATTATCAAAATTAGAGACAAAACCCTGTTATCATGCAAAAGTAAAAAGTTGCCTCATAATTACCCATTAAAGATGAGGTTATAAGAAAAGTGAAGCTAGTCGTAATTTGCATTTGTTATGTACTTACTGTATGCAAAACATGACAGTAAACATTATTGCTTTACTTTTTAAAAATAAATATTCCTCTAAACAATTCTATAAGGCAGGTATTAATATATATTATATTTTTTCATGTGGCATAATATCACCCTATATTATACATTAGGAGTCTGAGACTTAGAAAGGTTAACTCACTAGTTAGAAAGTGAACTAGGAAGTGGCAGAATTCTGGATAAAACCCTCTGACCCCAGATTATGAGAAAGTTAACTCTTGAGCTATGTGAATTTGTCCTGTTTAGGTGTGTTGTATTGTTCTGAAATAATAGCCTGGGTAAAATTTCTTTTAAATATTCCCAGATTTCCATAGATTATCTTGGCACTTAGTATTTACTTTCCATATCTGACTGCCTCCCCCCTGCCAAAAAAAAAATTGTCTTTTAAGCAATAGCCAACCTAGAGCAATAGCCAACTGGATCAGAAACCAGGAGCTTCACTGACAGTCTTTTGTGAGGAAGGAGAATGGATGTCCATCATTCAGTGCTGGGAGAGACCAGGACAGAAAGAGCATCAGGAGGGGCTCAGTGTTAGCTCTGTTTTGTCTTTTATGCCTAGATTTTTCCTATTTTTCAATATATATATTTTTTATTGATTTTTTCAGAGAGGAAGGGAGAGGGATAGAGAGTCAGAAACATCAATGAGAGAGAAACATCAATCAGCTGCCTCCTGCACACCCCCTACTGGGGATGTATCTGCAACCAAGGCACATGCCCCTGACCGGAATCGAACCCGGGACCCTTCAGTCTGCAGGCTGATGCTCTATCCACTGAGCCAAACCGGTTTCGGCTAGATTTTTCCTATTTTTAAAAAGAGATTTATATATACTAGAGGCCCAGTGCACACATTCGTGCACCAGTGGGGTCCCTCGGCCTGCCCTGCACCCTCTTGTAATTCAGGATCCCTTGGGGGATGTTGGACTGCTGGTTTCGGCCCGATCCCCACAGGCCAGGCCGAGGGACTCCACCAGTGCACGAATCCATGCACTGGGCCTCTAGAATGCATATAAGATCTTTGGTTAATCTCTTCCTGCCCTCTCCCCTCCCCGCTTCCCTCTGAGATTCATCAGTTTGTTCCATGTTTCCATGCCTGTGCATTGAGTATCTGCCCCCTGGTGGTCAGTGCATGTCATAGCTACCAGTCAAACAGTCAAATGGTCGAATGGTTGCTTAGGCTTTTATATATATAGAGTAGGGGCTCAGTGCATGAATTCGTGCACCTTGAAAGGAACTGTGGGCTACGAGGCTGCAGTGGGCACAGGGGCAGGTCTTGGCCCATTCTCTGGACCCCCGCCTGGCCCCTCCCACCATGGCCGCTGGTCCCCTGTCTGCCAGCAGCCCTGCTCCCGCCATTGCCACTCCCATGTGCTGATGGCGCCGGCTCCACTCGCACCCGTTGACGGAGCGGAGCAGTTGGGGCTGGCGCCAGCAGCGAGTGCAAGTGGGGCCAGTGCCATCAGCTGGTGCGAGCGGTGGCTGCTGCCCCAATCGCCCCTCAGGAGCAGGGGGAAGTGGAGAAGCCCTCAAGGCGATTAGGGCTGGCAGCCGCCACTCACACCCGCTGATGGCGCCGAGCAATCAGGGCTGGTGCCAGAAGCCAGCAGTGGATGTGAGTGGTGGCTGCCAGCCCCGATCACCCCTCAGGAGCAGGGGGAGGTGGAGAAGCCCTGAGGGGTGATCGGGGCTGGCATTTGCCGCTCGCACCTGCAGTTTTAGGGACTTAACCCACAAATCTGTGCTGTGCAACTATTTTACAATAATGAATTGTCATTTAAAAAATCCTGTCTATGTCTATTATAAGGATATATGCTGTTATTAAAAACCATTCTTGTAGAAACATTTATCCACCCTAAAGTGGAAATGTAAAAGATAAAAATCAACTCTTCTTTCCACTAGAGCTCACTTCACCCAAGTCTTCAACTTGGTTTAATTTGGACCTTATAATTGCTAGTCCATTCACAAACTGAAGATGAGTTCTGAGTAGTGTACATAGGACTGTATGTCAAACTCAAGTAATAGAATGAAGTTATTTTTATTATGCAATGTGCTTCCTTTGGAAAAAAATATTAACTTCATGGTTCTCCCCTTTCCTGCAGTAAACAGATTTGTTCATAGAACTTTTCAGGGCAGAAATAATAGCGTATCTCCTGACATAATGTTATAGGAACAAGTATGTTGCCTTCTTGCCTTTGGAAATTATGATGATTTCCTTTCCTTACTAACACTGGTCATACCAGTTAATTTCAGTCTAAAGGAAATGTGTGGCAAGGAGCCCAGAGGTGTCTGGGCAGAAGTGTTATTACTTTAAGGGGATTAGGTGCAGACTTATTAGCTTGAAGAGTTCCCCAGCCATTTCTGCCCATGAATTTATACAATGATGCCCATTAATCTCAAACTGCTTACCTCCTATCTCCATCCCTTTGCTCTGTGTCCACAGTCTGTCAGGTACTAAGTTGTATTTTAAAATATATTTTATTGATTTTTTACAGAGAGGAAGAGGGAGGGATAGAGAGTTAGAAACATCGATGAGAGAGAAACATCGATCAGCTGCCTCCTGCACACACCCCACTGGGGATGTGCCCGCAACCAAGGCACATGCCTCTGACCGGAATCGAACCTGGGACCCCTGAGTCCACAGGCCGACGCTCTATCCACTGAGCCAAACCGGTTTCGGCCTAAGTTGTATTTTAAAGATGCTAGTGGAAAGCAAAACTAAATTTACCTACGGGGTCATCTAGTTAAGAAGATTACAAGTGGACAAACCAGATGACCCTCAGTCATGTTCCTATGTCCTGTGGACACAGGTTCTTGGTGTCTCACGACTTCATTTCACTGTGGCCTCGGCCTCTTTGATGGCAACCTGTCTGCTGCCCTCTGTCACTATCCCCAGCATGCCACCAGTAACCACTTCTTCCTCTTCTTAGATGCTCCTTACTTCCAGGCCTCACCCCTGGTTTCCCTATCTCAGAATTCTCCCCTCCTTCAGGCCTTCCTGCCCACTGGTGCCATGCTAAGTCTCCAGAATGTATTGCTTTGATCCTGGCGCCAACTTGAAAAGCTCCCTATGGTCTAATGGATTAAATCCAAAATCTTCAGTCAGGGCCTTCCCAGTGTGAATTCACCACCATTCTCTGCAAGGTTCTAGGACTCATTCTTTGCCTCATCCAACTGGGCTCCTGACGTGTGCGATGAACGCGTCGGCCTGATCTTCTAGGAGAGAAAAAGCAAGCTTTTTCTATAAAGGGCCAGACAGTATACATTTTCAACGTCGTGGGCTGTATGGTCTGTCACAACTATTCGCCTCTGCCACTGTGACATGAAAGCAGCCATAAGCAATATATGAATGAGTGAGTATGGCCATGTTCCAATAAAACCTTCTTTATGGACATGGACATTTTAATTTCATATAATTTTTGTGTGCCATGAAATATTATGATTCCTTTGATTTTTTCCTAAACCATTTAAAAAATGTAAATGGTGCCCTAACTGGTTTGGCTCAATGGATAGAGCGTCAGCCTGCAGACTGAAGGGTCCCAGGTTCGATTACGGTCAAGGGCATGTACCTTGGTTGCAGGCACATCCCCAGTGGGGGGTGTGCAGGAGGCAGCTGATCGATGTTTATCTCTCATTGATGTTTCTGACTCTCTATCCCATTCCTTCCTCTCTGTAAAAAATCAATAAAATATATTTTAAAAAATAATAAAAATAAAAAATGTAAACGACATTCTTTGCTGGCAGGCTATACAAAACGGGTGGTAGGCCTGATTTAATCCACGGGTCATACTTTGCCAGCTCCCATCCTAGGAAATTACTGATCGTGGACTTTTAGGTAAGCAAGGCCAAGGACCGCAGGGTGACAAGCACAGCTCCTCCTCTCCCCATGCAGGGGCCTTTGTCACCCATTGTTAGTGTTCATCTACAGGGCGTAGCCTCGTGTCGCATGAGGTGCAGACCTGCCCAACATTTCTAAGTGTCTACTCACCTACTGAGAAGAAGGCCCCCCACTGACCACACTGACACGAGAAGGTGGACTATCACTGCGTGTGCCTGGAGCGCTGGGCAAAGGTCAGGGTGTGTCCTTTGGAGGGAAGGCAAGTCCAAACTACTGGCGATATATATACCTCCTCTCACTCAGCCCCACTGGGGTTCTTCTAGGAACTGAAGCCTCATGCCTGAATCGTTCCCTTTCAGTTGTTAGGTGAGGTGCCTCTCCTGTGGGTAGAGTCTGCTGACTGATTCCTGGCAAAGGCTGCTGATATTGTCGGTGGTCACATCATTAGGTAGGGATGTTGAACCGGTAGCTTAATGCTGCTAAAAAGCCAGCGGGGTTTTCTGGATATCTACTGCCAAAGAGAGGCACTGCTGACCTTCAAATACCCCCTCAGTTTTGAGAACCAGAAGACAAACCTCTATGCCTTGCCTAAAACCATAGATAAGCACTTACATAAGAGGCAGACAGGAGGGACTCTCCGCTGTCTGTGAATTTCTTCAGGAGGAGTGGTTGCAGGAGAGGGGACAATGTTGGAGGTGGTGGTAGGAGACTGTGCTGAGTTCTCCTTTCAATTCCTATCCTTGCTCTGCTAGTTGGATTGCTTCCCGTGGAGGGTGGTGCCTTTGAGAGAATAGCTGGGAAGCAAGTCTAGAACTCAGCACTGACATTGCAATCCCGTCAATGGACACTAGAGGGTGCCAGAGCACGTGGTTGAGGAGCTGAAGCGCCATCTCCCCACGTGATCTGGATTCTGGACAATTATTAGGCAACCAAGAAGCAAAGGCAATAGGCTACTGACCATGTGGAGCAAGACAAGCAGGGTCTCAAAAAATTCAGAGCCTTAGAGTACAACAGACCAAGTGGTTTCCAGCTTTGTCTAGGGCAGTGACAATTCTCATGAAATTGGGCTGGGGTGAGAACTGCTTCATGGCTGCATTGAATCAGGAAAACTCCTGTCTCGGACCCTATGTTGAAATCAGTAAGTACTTTTTAAAAAATTCTAGGAATTAAAATAAAGAATAAGAACAAGGTAGAGGTGCAGGGGCTTGGATAGAGAGTGGTCAGGAACATGTTCAGAGGAGAGCAGGTCAGGAAACAAGGGAAGGTAAAAAATGCTCCTGGCAAGGGCAGCGGAGGCAAGGACAGGAGGAAGGCTTAGCCAGAGCCACTCTGCTCTCTGCCCCTCCCGGTGGGAACTGTCACCATTTGCTTTTAGAAATTCTTGGAAGCAAAGGATGTGGAGTCCGGAGGAAGATGGTTCTTTCCTCAAAACTCTGTTTAGAAAATGACATTATAAAATTGGCTTGATAACTTGGAAACTGGCATAGGTTGTAAAAAATTAATAACCGTCTGTAATTAAAATCCAAGATTTACATCAACATTGGTGATGGGAGGGAGAGTTGGCTGAGTGCAGAGGACAGTAAGATCTTGTTATGGTTCTTACTGTTTAGGAGATATAGATTCTGATTCATGTTACACACAGAAAAAAAATTTAATATGTATGTTTATAAGGAAAATCTTAAAAGGGAAATAAACTATACAACTTTCAAACCATTTGATAAAAAAAAAAAAGAACAAAGAAAACTCAGTTCATCCAAAGCCCCAAAAAGAAGATAGGAGAGAAGAAATAACCAGGAAGCATGGAAAACAGGAAAAGATGACATAAATAAACTTGATGTTACAATGAATGAGGTAAACGTGCCTAATTAAAATACAGAGACTTATGAATTAGATTAAAAAAAAATCAATTGACTGTCTATAAGAGACACATCTAAAACAAAATGGCACAGGGAAGTTGAAAAGGATGGGAAAAGATATGCTAACAAAAAGAAGGCAGGAGTCGCAGTACAAATATAAGAGGATGTCAAAGCAGCTTCTGCATCTCAGTTTTGGTTGAGGGCCCAATGCTAAAAACAGCACAAATGAGTACCAGCCTCCATACAAGGCCATGCTAAGTAAGAAATGGTGAGGCGGTTACCCTAGCTCCCCAAAGAGTAGGGGAGTTAAAGGCATACTTTGGAGAGAGCTGTTGGGTGCTGCGTGCTTCTTCCACTGTCATGGGGAAAGCGGTGTGTGTGTGAGTCCACTTCACCTCATGTCAAGTGAGGAGGGCTTCATATAGAATTTGATTGGAGTCCTTGGAGTTAAGGGTACACATGTGCTGTATAAAAATGCATGGCTAGTTTGACTTGAAGAGTCAGAGGAGAGAGAAGCAAGGCTGCGTAGGGAGCAAGCCACAGTTGTTGCGCCAACTGGGGCAATCAATGTGCATGTTCCCTGTGGACCAAAATGAAACGATGGTGTGGGAGTGGAATGGGCAAGCCAGCCTGAAGGCTAGGAGAGGAACCTGCCTGCAAAGGACTGCCCAGAGGGCTGATAGCAGCCAGTTCAGTGGTGATCCCTGGGAGCCTGGGGCTGAGAGAGGAGTGGAAAGCAGCCCACTAGTAACAAGGGATCAACAGTGGAATGTTTTCATCGAGGGAAGCTCTGATAAACCCACAAAATTGCTCCCAAAGAAAGAATCTGCAGGTTGGAACGTGCAGATCTCAGTAGTACCAGTAGATAATACTTTGTTCCTTGCCCTGGAGGAAGGAGGTGAGCAAAGGAGAGAGAAGCTGGTGACATCCCTCTCTCTGCCTGTGGTAGACTCAAACATACTGAAGGGATAGACTGGGAGTTCTCATTGTCACACTGGATTCACCCTCTACCTATCAAAACAAAAAGACATGTTATAATTTATATCTTACCTAAGAGTGACCCAAAGAACTGCAGGACCTGTCCAAGACTTTGTCCAAGGACAGAAAATGGGTTGTTTGATGAAGGAGGTTTAATAAGGAGTGGTGGGGAAGAATAAATGTGTTTTATAACACATTCATAAATTAATTTATAACACTATTAATCTCAGCTCATTCGATATAACTGTTGCATTAAAAAAAGATGAATGAGGGTTCAAGGTGAAAAGTATTAAGTAAAACTGAGGCGGGAGTTTTATGTTACTGACATGAAGGCTCTATAACAGTGGTTCTCTTTCCTGCATCTCTCTCCTCCCGGAGCCTCCCATCTGCCTCCTGCTCCACCTTCCATAAACGTGACAAGGGCTCCAGCTCCCTTCCTCCTTCCTCTGCGGACTGAAGTCTCTCTGTGCCTGCCTGTGACTCACCCACAAGAATTCAACGGTGGCTCCCTCAATGCATTTCTGAGTGACCTCGAACAATGTACCTACCCTCACTGAATTTCAATTTGTTATTTGTTAAATGTAGATAAAAGTTCCTACCTTGAGGATTAAATAAAAATAATTCTTATAAATTGCTTAGCTTGGCATCTGGAAGATAATAATAAACGGTAGTTATCAGCAAAACAAGGTTAGTGATGGGAGAATCTATATAGCCATTTCACCTTCTTTCAAGAGCAGAAAATGAGCCTTCCCTGTGACATGTGCCAGTCCATCGTGTATGTTGGATATGTTGCCTGCTGATGGTGATTATGATGACACTGAAATGGTAACAACAGCAGTAATGACTGATAATAAGATACCCCAGAAATGTAACAACTGAAAGTACGTCGCCCAGGAAAAAGACCAGTGTGGCTAATGGAGCCTCGATTGTAACTAGGAATTGGCAGTAGTAATTGGCCGTACTGGATGGCTCAAGTCCAGCATAAATTCCACGCAGCCTCCAGAGCAAAAGTATCTTCCAGGATAAATATCCTTTGTGTGTAACATCTCAATAGCCCCTGCCGATCACCTTCAGTCTTTTCAGCTGCTCATATACATAGAGTAGGGCACCATCATATTTAAATGAGAAGGACAGCAATAAATCTGTTTAATTGAACGTCAGCACCATCGCATAATGTCAGAAACATTAAAGGAAAATGCAAATATCTAAAGGCTAAGGGAATTATAATTTGGAGTAAGCAGTGGATTCTATAAAACAAATTGCTTCTGACAAAACCAATTGCAGTTTTGATAGAATTATGAAATCATTTCCTTATGGGATGGCAGTTATATTTGAACATTACCAAATAATTTGCCAGTTCCTCATGCAATTTTAAATAATTCAGATTATACTTAAACATGTGCAATCATAAAATGGAACGATTCAACGAAAACTGGCTGAGGGTCTGCAGATAAAGAGGCCATGGTAATGACAATATGTGAAACTCCAAACACGGTTTGGAGGGATTGCTCCCTCTGTGTTTAACATCTTGATTAATAGAGTGGGTGATGAAGTAGCAATACAAAATGTTGTATTAGGTCCTCTTCAGGAGAGTGTTTGAATATAAAGGAAAAAGAACAATAGGAGTGGAGACCTAGAGAATTAAAAATTGCAGCAGAAGAGGAAAAGCTGACTCTTAGGTTGTAAAATTCAATGTAAATTATGTTATGTAAAGTATTCTGATACACAGGGCTTATTAAGAACACCTGGTGATGCCTAAGAGGCGAATGGATAATGAAAGGCAAAACATTTGAAATAAATTCATGATAATTCCTCTTTCCTAACCCTTTCATCCAAAGAGAAAATTAGGAACTAAAAGTTAAAATATTAGTTGAATAACTATATCGTTATAGCTTATAAATATGACTATATATAAGTTAACTGAGAAAACAGAATGTAATTTGCTAAAATTTGTTTGGATAGCAATTTAAAAAGTAAGAATCAGAGATACTGAATTGAAATTGAGAACAATTTTCCCCAGCAACATTTGGGGGGATATAGTAGGAAAATAAAATCCAGCAAATGCAGGGTCTAGATTGCAGAAGAGTCTCTGAGATATTTGGTTCTATAAACTTTAGGCAGAGTTCATTACAGACAAAGTTGGGCAAATATGCTTGAGTCTTAGAAACTGATTAAATGTGTGCTAATAATCAGCACTGCTAATCAAAACAATTATTGGTTAGGTTAGATTATTTTCACCTGGAAAATGCCGTAGAGATCTGCGTTTTATACATGAGACATTGAAACTCAAACTGATTTATTTAGTGACTTGCTCAGAATGACAGCCATTTGAGGCAGAGCCCATCCTCTGCTCAAAGGCTCTCCCCTCGGCCACAAGTGGCCACAGCGTGAAGGGCGATACCAATGCTATAAGTCTCCCTGTTGAGTACTGACTGGGTGCAGAGCTTAGCTCTGGGAGCCAAGCTACTTGGGTTCAAACCCTTTACTAATAGTGTAACCTTAACTTCTCTGCCCCTCTTTCCTAGTCAGTGAAATGGGGATGATAGTAAGAGTACTTGCTTCACAGCGTTCGTTGTTGAAAAGATAAAATTAGTCAGTTTGTGTGAAATGCCTCTAACAGGTTTGTGGCACATGGTAAATGTTAAATAAATGTCAATATTATTGTATTTGTAATTAAAAGTCTAGATTTTATGTTGCTAAATTTAATAGAAAACATCATGGAGTTTTTTTGAGGAAATGTTTTTGGAATTTATGAAAAAAGGAACAATGTACTTCCTGGTAAAGCTGTTTGTCATTTAGTATGTCCCAAGTGTAATAGGAACCTTTAGTTTTACACATGTTTCTGCATTGTTTTATTTGGGAGACTGTCATAAAGAGCTATCCCTAAAGCTATTTTTATCTGGGAAACGTTGTATATATTTTCTTCCTAGTTTGTGGTGAAATGCCTGTGAAGGTAGTTCATAGTCATCGTTGCCTAAATCAATACATTCTAAGGTCAGGTCTTTAAACCAAATGGAAGATTGGAGATTTATGTGTGTGTATATATATGTATACACACACACACACTGACACACATATACATATATACACACATATACACACAGACACACATATACATATACACACACTGACACATATACATGTATATATGCACACATATACACACAGACACACCTATACATATATACACACACTGATATACATATACATATATACATATACACTGACACACATATACATGTATATATGCACACACATACACACACAGAGACACACCTATACATATATATACACACACACACACACTGACACACATATACATATATGCACACACACTGACACACATACATGTGCACCGAGTGGCCAGATTATTATGACCACCCCATCAGTACTTCGTTGGGCCACCTTTTGCCTTCAATACTGCAGTGTTTCTTCTTGGCATTGACTCCACGAGATGTTGAAAGGTGGTGTGAGGAGTCTGACACCATGTCTGATGAATAGCACTGTCCAGTTCTGTGAGATTTGATGGTTGTGGAACCAGCTGCCTGATGGCTCTTTTAACTTCGTCCCACAAATGCTCAAGTGGATTGAGATCTGGTGATTGTGGGGCCACCTAAGCAAGGTAAAGTCTCCCTCATGTTCTTGAAACCACTCCTGCACAATACGAGCACCGTGGCATGGTGCATTGTCTTGTCAGAAGAAGCCATCTCCATTGGGATATGACATCAACATGATAGGATGAACTTGATCAGCAACAATACTTAGGTATGTTGTGCTATTCAGACGTTGTTCCACACGAATTAAAGGGCCCAAATCATGCCAGGAAAACATGCCCCAAACCATAACACTGCTCCCACCAGCTTGAAGGGTTGTACTCATGCATGTGGGGTGCATGCTTTCATGCTGTTTCCGCCAAATTCTCACTCTGCCATCTGCATGATGCAACTGGAAACGTGATTCATCGGACCACATGACTTTTTCCCAATGCTCGACTGTCCAATCCTTGTGTTCCTGTGCGAATTGGAGACGTTTTATCTTGGTAACTGCAGACAGCAAAGGTGTTCAAACAGGCCTTCGGCTTCCATATCCCATATGATGCAGTGTAGATGCAGTGTACGGCTAATTTGCCTACAAACGTCAGGTGGTCATAATAAACTGGCCACTCAGTATATAAATATATTAGAGGCCCAGTGCATGAATTCATGCATGGGTCGGGGGTCAGGCCAGCCTGGCCAGGGGGAGGGGATATGGGCGGTTGGCTGGCCTGCCTGCTGGTCGAACTCATGGTCAAGGGGACAATTTGCATATTAGCCTTTTATTATATAGGATATACACTGAGTGGCCAGATTATTATGCATTCAGAGATCATAATAATCTGGCCACTCAGTGTATATACATACACACATTGACACACATATACATACACACACACATCCTATATAATAAAAGCATAACATACAAATTTTTTTTCCCCACTGGGAGTTGTCCAGGAGTTCGACCAGGGGGCAGGGTCAGCCGGGGGAAGAAAGGGAGTACCTGGCCAGCAGCCGGCAGCTGCTAGGGACCCAACCAGTGCACGAATTTTGTGTACTGGGCCTCTAGTATATACATACATATTTAAAATATTATTTCACTCTCATCCCTGTCATTTAGGAAAAAGCAAGAGCTAAGATACTTACTCAGTTGATTGAGAACAGACTTGAGTACAAAGCAACCCTTAACAACTGAAAAAACTGTTACTTTTTTTTTGCCTTAGACATGTAATGTGGTCTATTTTCTGAAGGAAGGAAAGCTAACAATTTCATTTAAAAATGTTTTATTATGTCCCTGGTTGGTGTGGCTCAGTTGAGCATCACCCTATACACTGAAAGGTCACCAGTTTGATTCCTGGTCAGGGCACATGCCAAGGTTGCAGGTTTGATCCCTGGTTGGGTTGTGTGTGGCAACTAGTCAATGTTTCTCTCTCACATCAATGTTTCTCTCTCCCTCTCCCTCTCCCTTCACTCTCTCTAAAAAAAATCAATAAAACACATTAAAAAATTTTTTATTATGGATAACAAAATAAATTTCCAATATACAGGATAAGGTAATGAAGTTGCTTGTACCCACTACTGAGGTCAAAATCTTATAAACACTTTGCCAAGCTTGTGTAACCTACACACCTTCTCCAGTGGTGTCCGGGAACCAGCTCAGACCCCCAGAGAGGGCCTGTGAGCATCTCTTCACAAGTCCAAGCTCTGTCACACAGCTCCCTGGCTTGGAAGCAGTCATGCTGTGAGCATTTACACTGTGGCAAGTCAGCAGATGATACACATGGTACAGATCAGGCCTTCCCCACCTCCACCCCAAGCTGGTTGTTAAGCATTTACCAGCCCACCACTTCCCTTCTCACTTTTCCCTCACATATTATTTAAGGCAAATTCCAGACATAATATTACTTTATTTGCAAATATTTCATCCTGAAAAAAAATTTGTTTTGTTTAAACATAATCATACTATACAAAAATAGTAATTCGTTAGTATCAAATTGCCAATCAGTGATCTAATTTCCAATTATCTCTTTTTTTTAATTACAGTTTGTTGGTTTGAATTAGGATTCAGATAATGTCCTCTCATTGTAATTGGTAGATATGTCTCTTCATTCTCTTTTAATATAGATTCCACCTTCATCGTTTCCTTTTTATCTTGAAATTTGTTGAAAAAACTAGTTTGTCTTTCTGGGAGCTCCCTGGAGTGTTGATTTTGCTGAGTGCACTTCCCTGGTGGTGTTAGGTGGCTTGTTCCTCTGTCCTTTGAATTTCCTGTAACTCGGTTTCTTGGATCCAGAGTTTTAATCACACTCAGGTTCAATTGTGTTTTTTTGGCCAGACTACTTAATAAAGTGGTATGTTATTCCACTAGGAGGCACATAATATTGGTTATCTCTAGTTTAGTGATGGTTGTCTGGTGTTGTTGATGACTGCCAGATCCATTATTTCATTAGGAGTTACAAGATGGTGTTCCAATTTTAATTTACTACAGAATACTTCTATAAATGGAGATTATCCTTCATCTTCTACTTGGTAACCCAGTAGTACAGTTTGTATATCCTACCTAATAATGGACAAATATGCAAATTGACCATACCTTCGCTATGCCCGCGATTGGCCAGGAGGCGCAGGGGGCGGGACTTGGGATGGTTGGGGTGGCTGATTGGGCCGGCGGGACGCTGAGCTCGCGTCACCAGCGGCAGCTCAAGCTCAGTGTCTGTGCCATGGCTGTGCTGCGGCACAGAAGGGGCCTCTGGGGCAGTGAGCTCACGTCCCACCACGGACCATCAAAAGCGGGGGAGCTGGGTGCCTGTCCGCTCAGGCACCAGGCCTTTCAGAAGCCTCCGGTGGGGCGGAGGCTTCTGAAAGGCCTGGTGCACCAGCGGACAAGCACCCAGCTCCCCCGCGATCGAAAGCAAAAGTGTGGGAGCTGGGTGCCTGTCCACTCAGGCACCAGGCCTTTCAGAAGCCTTCGCTGCGCTGGAGGCTTCTGAAAGGCCTGGTGCACCAGTGGACAGGCACCCAGCTCCCCTGTGATCGAAAGCGAAAGCGTGTAGGGGACCCTACACGTGCATGATTCAATCATGCACTGGGCCTCTAGTATATATATATATATAAAGGCAGAATAAGTGTTTGAATCCTTCTTAATTTAACAGTTTTTAAAATAATGAGTTGATTCACTGACATGTCTTAATGGTGACTAATTCTGCCCTTTCATCCTTCCTCTCTCCCTCTCTCTTTTTTTCCCCGCTTCCCCTTTATTCCTTCTTTCTTTCCTTCCTTCCTTCTTTGCCTTCCAAGCCCTCTTTTTCATGACCCCAGATGTTTTGGGTGTTTCCTTGAGATCTCGTACCTTTCCTGACTCTGACCTGGAATCAGCCTTTTCCAGGAGCCCTGTTTCCCTTTAGTGGGAAGTGGAATTTACAGACTACAGTCTGGGTGGCCTTTTTAGAGCTAAGATATGTTTTATTTTGTTTTGTTTTTTAAAAAGATAAACTATGAGTTGATACAGATATTTCAAATTCAAGATTATAGTGTTTGTACATAAACTCTTCTTATATTTGTGTCTCTTTTCTCCTATGCCAAGGACACTGTTTATTATACCAGAATGATAGAATTTAAAATATTTTATTATTAATTTTCATTTTATATATATATATATATATATATATATATATATATATATATAGTAGTCTCTGAATAACAATACCTCCACTATTGCCAACAATATGATTACTGAAAATAATTTGAAATTTTATTTTATTTTTGGAACATCTTTTGTCCAGCATTCCACCAGCTATTTGGCTTATAGCCAAATAGCTGTTTTTAAAAATTATTTGAATTATCTTCTCTGCGTAGTTCTGCCACCAACTGGATACACATGTAGGTCCATTTGTTTCATGTTATTTTTCACTAGAGGCCTGGTTCAGGAAATTCATACACTTGGAGGGGGGGTCCCTCAGCCCGGAGTTTGAGAGGGCACAGGCCAGGCAGAGGGACCCCACCGGAGCACGACTGGGGCCAGGGAGAGACACTGGACCGCAGGAGGACTCCAGGGAATGTTCAGCACATCTAGCTCAGTCCTGATTGGCCGGACCCCAGCAGCAAGCTAACCTACTGATCAGAGCATCTGCCCCCTGGTGGTCAGTGCACGTCATAGTGAGCGATTGAGTGGCCTTAGCATATCATGAGCATATTACGCTTGGATTGTTTGGTTGGACGGACGACCAGACGACCAGCACTTAGCATATTAGGCTTTTATTATATGGGGTTTTAGGGGGATTTTATTAAAAAGTTATTTTGCTTTTTTTAAAAAAATATTTTTTATTGATTTTTTTTTACAGAGAGGAAGGAAAAGGGATAGAGAGTTAAAAACATTGATGTGAGAGAAACATCGATCAGCTGCCTCCTGCACACCTCCTAGTAGGGATGTGCCTGCAACCAAGGTACATGCTCTTGACCAGAATCGAACCTGGGACCCTTCAGTCCACAAGCCGACGCTCTATCCACCGAGCCAAACCAGTTAGGGCAGTTATTTTGCTTTATCCTTAACTAAAATATTCACATTCTTCCAAAGTCAAATCTATGGAACAAGATTTATGCCAAGAATTCTAACTCCACCCTATTTCCTCTCCCCTAGATACAACCACTCTAAAAATGTTGTGGTCCATCTTTTTGATGTGAGCAAATACAGATATATAATTTGTCTGTCCCCTTTCTTAGTAAGAAGTAGTATACAATGCACAGTTGTTTCTATTTGGCTCATTTTCACTAAAAACCATAACCCAAAGATGACTTTTCTATATACTAGTAGATACTCTTCCTTCTTTTTCACAGCTGCAAAGTATCCCATTGTCAGGACATACTAAGCCGTGGTTCTCAAAATATGGCACCTGGAGCAGCAACATCACCAACATCACCTGGAAACTTGGTGAAAATATACATTCTTGGCCTCCACCCCAGACCTACTAATCAGAAAGTGTGTGTGTTAATAGGGCCTCCAGGTGATTCTGTTACATGGAAAGTTTGAGAATCACTGGACCATAGTTTATCCAATCAATCCCCTTTGATGGACAACAGAGCTGCTTTCAGTTTTTTTTTCTGTTTCACAATGAATTCCTTGTACATGTTTGTTCATAATGTTGCTAGTTTTATCTTTTTTAAATATATTTTAAAAATTGATTTCAGAGAGGAAGGGAGAGGGAGAGAGAGATAGAGACATCAATGATGAGAGAGAATCATTGATCAGCTGCCTCCTGCATGCCTCACACTGGGGATTGAACCCACCACCCTGGGCATGTGCCCTGACCACGAATCAAATTGTGACCTCCTAGTTCACAGGTCGACACTCAACCACTGAGCAATGCCAGCTGGGCAGCTAGTGTTATCTTCAGGATAGGTTCCTAGATGTGGGATTCTTGGGAAAATTAGACTCATATATGACTTTGCAAGATATTGCCACATGTGAGTGTTCTTTCCAAAAGACTACCTTTTCAGAGTGTTGGATATTTAAGAAATGATATTTCAGGGAAGTTTTCATTTGCATTTTTGTTATGGTTGAGAACCACCTGCGTTTTTCTCTAGGGCTAATGGATCTTCTGTTCCATATTTTTAGAAGTTTCTTTGCGTAATAGGGCCATTAAATATTTTCCTGTGGTCCTATTTAATATATATGCTGCAACAATGTTCTCCCAATTTGTCATTTTATTTTTACTTTGCTTATAGTGTCTCTTTCCAAGCAAAATGTTTTTCTTGTTATGTAGTTACATTTTCCTTAACTCATCGCCCAATCTATTGAGCCTGGTTCCTTTTCAGTTTTAGCCCATTTTAAATGTCTCTGAAAGTCTCGTAGGGAGAGAGATGAAGTTTTTCAAGGTTAACCCTTTAAGTGAGGGAACTTAGCCATGGGAATCTTAGGAAAAAATAAATCAACACCGCTGGACTCTGCGTCGATGCTCAATATTCTCTGTAACGTCCCCACGATTGCTAACAGGTGTTCCGTGGTGTTGGCTGGGAAAAGTTCAAGCTGGGCATATTACATTCTCTCTCGGCGGTGCTCTGGGTCTCTCCTTGGCTTCTGAACCAGTTGGTGCATTAATGCGGTTTTTATAAAGCATTGATGCTTCACACTGTGCTTTTTTTGTAAAGCAATTCATGTAATGAAAATAGAAAGATCCCTGACATTTTGGAAGCCTCTGGAAATGGGAAGAGTGGGTTATACATATCCACTCCCCTGGTGTGAGCTAATTAAGAGAATTCAGTGAAAATATCCTGTTTCGGTCGACAGGTGCGCAGCAATCATGGCACGACTGGTAGGGACCCATTGCTCCTTTGTGACAATTCCATGAGGAGGTTCACAATGTAGAGGCTGCGGGTTCCTTTTATAGAGACTTTGTGCATGAACTGAAGAGAGGGAGGTCAACTTCGATCTAATTTCCTGTTTGGGAGGCAGTTTTAGAAATAGGGATGCCTACAAACTCTTGACATCAACATTAATGATATTTTATATTTGTTTCATGCTTTTAATATTTGTAGATTATTTTCACACTAGAGGCCCGGTGCACGAAATTCGTGCACGGAGGGGGGTTCTCCCTCAGCCCAGCCTGTACCCTCTCCAATATGAGACCCCTTATTGGAGTCTCATATTGGAGAGTCGGAACGGGCAGTTGGACATCCCTCTCACAATCCAGGACTGCTGGCTCCCAACTGCTTGCCTGCCTGCCTCCTGATTGGCCCTAACCGCTTCTTCCTGCCAGCCTGATCACCACTTAACCACTCCGCTGCCAGCCTGATTGATGCCTAACAGCTCCCCTGCCAGCCTGTTTGCCTCCAACTTCCCTCTTCTGCCGGCCTGGTCACTCCTAACTGCCCTCTCCTGGAGGGTTGATCCCCTCCAACTGCCCTTTCTTGCAGGCCTGGTCCCTCTCAACTGCCCTCCCTTGCAGGGCTGATCCCTCACAACTGCCCTCCCTTGCAGGCCAGGTGCCTCCCAACTGCCCTCTCCTGCTGGCCATCTTGTGGTGGCCATCTTGTGTCCACATGGGGGCAGGATCTTTGACCACATGGGGGCAGCTATATTGTGTGTTGCAGTGATGATCAATCTGCATATTACTCTTTTATTAGATAGGATAGAGGTCTAGTACAGGGGTGGGGGCCTGCTTGTTTGCCCTGAAGGGCGTCCCGGATCAGGTGGGGTTTCCCTTGGGGCATGGGGCGGCCTGAGTGAGGGGCCTGTGGTGGTTTGCAGGCCGGCCACGTCCCCTGGTAACCCAAGCGGAGGCCCTGGTATCTGGAATTTATTTTCCTTCTACAATTGAAACTTTGTAGCCTGGAGCGGAGCCAAGCCAAGCCTGGGGCTCCCTCCGAGGCCGCAGCCATTGTGTTGGGATTATAATTGAAACTATGTTGCCTTAAGCGGGTGAGCCCGGCCAGGGTGTGTGGAAAGCTTTGCTTCCCCTGTTGCCGGCGGCAACCCTGGCCTGCTCTCTCAAGCTCCATTCTACCGCCATTTGTTTGAATTTGTTTACCTTCTATAATTGAAACTTTGTATCTTGAGTGGAGGCTTAGGCCTGCAATGGCTGGCAGAAAGCTTGGCTTCCTCTGTTACCTAGGAGACCTTGCTCTCTGTGGCTGTAGCCATCTTGGTTTGGGTTAATTTGCATACTCGCTCTGATTGGATGGTGGGCGTGGCTTGTGGACGTGGCTTGTGGGTGTGTCGGAGGTATGGTCAATTTGCATATTTGTCTATTATTAGATTAGATAAGTGGTCTTATGTGTGCCTCATGATAATTGCAAGAGATGGGTGGGACTTGATGGTTTTTCACCCAGTTCCATTGTGGTGGTTTTTTTCCCCCCTCCACATCACCAAGCAATTCTTGGACATCAGCTGTGTGACCTGTCAGTTAAGTGAATTCTGACAGTGTCTCAGAGATAGCACCAGATTCCACAGGTTAAGGGCTCAGTCCCACAAGATTGCCCTCCACTTCAGATGTCAGTTGCAAGCCCAGATTGTTACCTGTGCTCTTCTGACCAACTGGTTATAAATAAGAGAGTCCCTTGACCCTCTCCTTGGGTTCAATTAATTTGAGAGAGAGAGAGAGAGAGAGAGAGAGAGAGAGAGAGAGAGAGGAGAGAGAGAAGAAGAAGAAGAAGAAGAAGAAGAAGAAGAAGAAGAAGAAGAAGAAGAAGAAAAAGGAGGAGGAGGAGGTGGAGGAGGAGGCGGGAGGGAGAGGGGAAGGGAGGGGAGAATGGGGACTTAAAAATGGGCTAAGGCTGGGGATCCTACCTAATAAAAGGGAAGTATGCAAATAACCATCACTCCGCTACGCCCATGATTGGGCCGGCAGCAGGCTGGGGCGGGACTTGGGGTGGCCAATTGGGCTGACGGGATGAGCGGGGGGTGGGGACTCACAAGTCCCCACCCCCCGTTCCTCGCTGGCCCCAATGGCTGGCACTGCGGGAGGACCAATGGAGCCGGCGGAAGGCGCTGGTGGCAGAACTTGGGGTGGCCGATTGCGTGGCTGCCGGCACCAGTTTTCTGCCAGCAGCAGTTTTCCTCTGGCCACCCGCCGATCGGAGCGCCTCCTGATCGGAGTTCCTCTCGGGGTGGCCAATCGCGCTGGCGGGAGGCGCTCCGATCGGCAGGTGGCCAGAGGAAAACTGCTGCTGGCGGAAAACTGGTGCCGGCAGCCAGGTGAAGGAAGGTCTATTGCACGAAACTTCGTGCAAAGGGCTTCTAGTATGAAGATAAGAGAGCATAATAAGAAGGCAGAGCCTGGAGAAGCAAGGAAGTTTACAGTGAAAAATGCACAAAATTAATTTCTGTAAAGGTCTGCAATCCTGGACCCCAATTTTTTTTTTTAATACTCACCTGAGGATATGTTTAGAGAGTAGAAGAAGAGGGGAAGTGGGGGGAGGGGAGGAGGGAGAGAGAGAGAGAGAGAGAGAGAGAGAGAGAGAAAGAGAAAGAGTTCTATCGCTGCCTTCTGCATGCCCCCTATCAAAGGATTGAACCTGAAATCTAGGTATGTGCCCTGACCAGTAATCAAATCTACAACCTTTTGGTGTGCAGGCCGATGCTCTAACCACTTAGCAACACCAGCCAGGTCTGGACCTCAATTTTTAATATGGAATGTGGCGAGGGAAATAATAAACATTTATAGGATATTTTAGTTCCTTGATTGAAAGATTTTCTGAATACAAAGCATTATGTATCCATATTTTGTATAGACACAAACATAACACATTTGATGAAAACTCACTAAAATCAACATGAAGAAATCTACATGAAGAAAATAGCCTTTTGGTTAACACTCCGTTTAAACGTTAAACATATTGGCTATTTTGCTCAAAGTTTCACACAAGCTGAACATACTTCATATCATGAGAGATGTTATGCTATGTCATCCAAGGCATCTGCTTAATTATCTCTTAGACTAGAGGCCCAGTGCATGAAATTCATGCACTGGGGGTGGGGTGGGGGTGGTGGTGTCCCTCAGCCCAGCCTGAACCCTCTCCAATCTGGGACCCCTTGGGGATGTCCAACTGTCGGTTTAGGCCCGATCCACAGGGATCGGGCCTAAACCGGCAGTTGGACATCCCTCTCACAATCTGGGACTGCTGGCTCCTAACCACTCACCTGCCTGCCTGCCTGATCACCCCCTAATCGCTCCCCTGCCAGCCTGATGGACGCCTAACTGCTCCCCTGCAGGCCCGATCTCCCCCAACTGCCCTCCCCTGCCAGCCTGGTCCCCCCAACGCCCCCCCCCTGCCGGCCATCTTGTGGCAGCCATCTTGTGACGATGTGGGGGCGGCCATCTTGTGAAGCCATGAGGGCACGAGGGCCACCTAGGCTGTTATTAGTATAGATTCTTCATCATAATTTGGGCTGAAAGATTTTTACATGCTCAGCTCTGCATAATTAAGAGTGAGTGCAAGTTTATTAGCTAATTTTCAGGGTGAGATATAGTATTTGTGATACACAAAGTTAATAACAAACAGTAAAGGTAAAAGAAGGCAGTATTAACAGCAAAGTTATTTGTTAATAATATGAATATTTGCTTGATATGACTGCTTTGTTCACTCATTTATTTATTCCACAATTCAAAGCTGTGGCCCCACATTCTCAGGCACTCGTTGCACATAACCTGAGCACCTGCCAGCACCTCGTATCCTCTTCAACATGCCTGGTGGTGAAACCCTTTTCCGATGTCTCTATTTATGCTACTGCATCCGCCTTCTCCCAGACACCCAGGCTTGAGGTCTCAGTGTTTTATTCAACTTCTCTCTTGTCCTCATTCAGTCAGTTTCTAAAGGCACTTAATTTCCTCGTCCTTTTTATTTCACACCATAGCTTATAATCAACCAATTTTTTAAAATTCAAACATTCAGTTTTAGGTGAAATATAGGTGATTTGGAAAACAGTAGGTAACTTATTATTGATAAAAATCACTACTAGAGCCATAGCTTTAAAGCAATGCAATCTAGCAAATTTGAGATGCAGAATGAAGCCCAGAACCTACATCTAATTCTGAGCGCACCAAGAACATCAAATTCCAACCTAGGGCTGAATATCAAAGGAGAAATTTAAAGTGCTATAATTTTTTATTCATATGCTAAAGGTGAATTTATCTAAATTCTGAACTATGGTTTGATAAGTAGGCTATGTAAACAATACCTAAATCTATCCACTGTGTGTGTAGTGTGCGGGTTCTATCAACAAAGACGTGAGGATCCTTTTGTCTTTTTACACTGCGATTTAAATTTTGTTCTTTAATTTTCTGAAATGCATCAAATACCAGTAGCCTCTGGCTGCTTATAAAATATTTATTTTAAGAATTATTCAATAAAAAATCCAAACAGCAGCTGAGCTCATAAATAATTTAGCAAATGGCAAACTGACTTTTATTCATAGGCATAGGCCAGACCACAGAGCTGCTGCTGCCCCGAACCCTGCAGGCAAACGTCCTGTGAGAGAATTCTGGCAGAGCAAGATGAATAAAATACAAACAGCCCCACTCTCCTCTCCATCAAATTTGCATTCGGGGCAAGACTTGCTGTCTCTCTTTATTATTATTTCCATAAAGTAGGACATGTCTCAGCTACTTAGGTCTTTTAGACCTCTTTCAGGGAAACACGCAGTATTTTTTAAAGTGGCAAAGGAGGGGCAATGTTGTGTTTTTTTTTTTTTAATATGTATAGTTTATTGATTTTTAACAGAGGGGAAGGGAGAGGGATAGAGAGTTAGAAACATCGATGAGAGAGAAACATCGATCAGCTGCCTCCTGCACACCCCCTACTGGGGATGTGCCTGCAACCAAGGTACATGCCCCTGACCGGAATTCAACCGGGGGCCCTTGAGTCCGCAGGCCGATGCTCTCTCCACTGAGACAAACCGGCCAGGGCAGGGGGCAATGTTTTTGGAGTGGCAATGGGTTTCCTTTGGCCATTGGTCGATGTGCCATCAGTCTGGTGTCTGTGGTTCCACCCTCAACCTTTGGGCAGCATTGCTAGGTAGATTTTTATGGTACCTGCGGCTGAATTCTTTTAACTACTGGCTGTAGGCTTGAAGTTCCATTTTGTTTACTAATATGAATGCACAATTTCTGTGAAGCTATCATCCAGTGTTTGTGACTCTCTCCTTCGATTCACAGCAGACATAATGGGCTTTGATGGACTACTCTTGCTGGATGCCCTGATGGCTAGGTACAGTCTGTCCAAAAATTCAGTGTCCCTCCGCAGTGTTTTCCTTCCCTTATTATTTACCAGAAGTGAAGGCCTCCAGTGGGTTACTCTTTCCAGGTGTGTAAAGGCCCAGAGAAATAAGGAAGCATATTACCAGTGATTAGATAACAGGCACACAAATACGCTATGGCCTAGCTGTTCTGTATTTCAACAGAGATTTTGTTTTTAACATTTTGTGACTAACTTTTAAAATTTTGATGGGGCTGTTAGCTGTAAAAATAAGTGAAATCTTATTTATTTATTCCAGTGATAAATAACTTTGAAATATAAGACAGTCTGTAATGGCCACGTTTAGAGTTACTTAGGTGTATACCTCATTGGTCACTAACATAAGAAATAGTAAGACAATGCCGAGTGTTGGCTGTAGGAATCTCTAGAACGATATCCCCATCTTCTTCGTTTAAATTTTTAATCAAGAACCCGCCCTGCGCGACCCTCCCCCCCCCCCCCCCCCCCCCCCCCCCCCCCCCCCCCCCCCCCCCCCCCCCCCCCCCCCCCCCCCCCCCCCCCCCCCCCCCCCCCCCGTCAATGGTGTCCCGCTTTACCAATGTTAAAATCTGGTCACCTTACATTAGCTGCATGTGGCTTTGAGCACTTGAAATTCAAATTGAGTGTGCTCTAGTTATAAAATACATATCAGATTTTGAATATTTAGTACAAAAAAAATATATATATAATGCCTCAATACTTTAAAAAGTTGATTACATTAAAATGATAATGTTTTTAATATGCTGAGTTAATGAAAATATTATTAAAATTAATTTCACTTGTTTCTTTTTACTTTTTTAATGTGGCTGCTAGAACATTTTAAATTGCATAACTGGTTCACATTATATTTCCACTGGATAGAATGTCTCAGGGGGTTTTACTCCAGCTTTACCAGCTATTGCCAAATAGTTCTCCCACGTGGCTGCCCAGTGCACGCCTCCCCAGGGGTGTGTTACAAGAGTTCCCATTTCCTATATCCTCCCAATCCTTGTTCTCAGACAACACTTTTTGCCAGTCTGATAAGGTATGAAAAATGGTTTTCATTAGCATTTCCCTGATTACTAGTGAAGTTGAGAACTT
This sequence comes from Eptesicus fuscus, assembly GCF_027574615.1. Lineage (NCBI taxonomy): Eukaryota > Metazoa > Chordata > Mammalia > Chiroptera > Vespertilionidae > Eptesicus > Eptesicus fuscus. Next base: position 62,327,072 of record NC_072479.1, on the reverse strand, counting down.
CTCATATGCTGATTGACCATTTTCCTAATAATGGCTTTGCCGTAAGGCCCATTTTATCTGGTTTTAGTATAGCTATGCTACCATTTTTGTATTACTGGTTGCCAGGTTTACTGTCTGCTTTTCTATGAATTTATGTTTTGAGTGTGTATCTTATTTAATTCTTAGACCAGCCAGAAGAATCTAGAAGGGTCAAGGAAAATTTCTTCCTCCTTCCAGATGCATAAAATTTTATTAGAGAAAGTAGACATATCAAAGTGTTATCCTGATGTTCTGAAGAAACATTGTCAAGTTTCTACACTACTCCTTTATACGTTTAAGAATGGTATTTTCATCTTTTTACCTTGGAATTTTAACAGTATAAAGATAGTTTATTTTGACATTCTATGAACTTAATAGAGATTTTAAAATCTTCTGAGAGAAAAATTAGTATGATCAATAAAAACATTGCTCTCCAAAACAAACAAAACACATGAGGGCAGACATTTAGGTTAGAGATGGTAGATTCATTCTCTGTTGCTACTGTAACATATGACCACAGATTTAGTGGCTTAAAACAACACAAATTAATTGTTTAACAGCTCTGTAGGTTAGAGGTCTGCATGGGTCTTACTGGGCTAGAATAAAAATATCGACAGGGCTGTGTTCCTTCTTGGGAGTCTCTGCCTTTGCCCCCTGTCTTTTCCATTTTCTAGGGCCTGCCCACATTCCTTGGCTCCTGGCCGCCCTTCCTCCATTCTCAAAGCCAATCACATTGCACCTCTGACCATTCTCCCTTAGTCATATCTCCCTCTAACTCTTTTCTTGGCCTCCCTTTTCCACCTTTAAGGAAATTTGTGATTACAGTGGGCCCATCTGGATAATCCAGGATAGTCTCTCTAGTTTAAGTTCAGTTACTCAGCAATGTTTATTCCATCTGCAACCTTAATTTCATTTTGCCAAGTAATCAATATATTCATAGGATCTGGGGATTAGGATGTGGACATCGTTGAGGGGCCATTATTCTGCCTATCATAGATGCCATTCCATTTTGGACATGTTGAACTTAAAGTCTCTGTGGTATGTCAAAGTGGAATCTCTTATGTGTAGCTGTAAAGATGAATTTGGAGCTCAATTAAAAAAAATCTATCTATCTATCTATCTATCTATCTATCTATCTATCTAGTAATACAGATTTACGGAGGTACTGATATATTTGTAGTCAGAACTGTGTATATGGAAGAACTCAGGATGGAATAGTGAATAGAATGAGAGGAGAAGGGGAAGGAGAGGACCTAAGGAGAGGAGTGAAAAGTCAAGGATAGAAGATGGGGGTGGACAAAATTTAAAAGCAGGGCAATATGTGTACTTTTGGGGACCTGCTAAGTCATTGAAGGAATTCACTGATGGTTCCTATTTGACCAAAAAAGTAATGGTTCGAGTCATTTCCTACCAGGGACAATGGGAGGGATCTTTTTTTAAATTTTGTTTTCTTTATTGATTAAGGTATTACATACGTGTCCTTATCCCCCCATTGCCTCCCCACTCCCCACTCATGCCCTCACCCCCCTGGTGTCTGTGGCCATTGGTGAGGCTTATATGTGTGCATGCAAGTCCTTTGGTTGATCTCGCCCCCTTACTCCCAGCCTTCCCTACCTTCCCTCTGAGGTTTGATGGTCTGATCGATGCTTCTCTGTCTCTGGATCTGTTTTTGTTCATCAGTTTATGTTGTTCATTATATTCCATAAATGAGTGAGATCATGTGATATTTATCTTTCTCTGACTGGCTTATTTCGCTTAGCACAATGCTCTACAGTTCCATCCATTCTGTTGCAAATGGTAAGAATATATCCCAAGAAACTAGAAACACCAATCAGAAAGGACATATGCACCCCTATGTTCATAGCAGCACAATTTACCATAGCTAAGATTTGGAAACAGCCTAAGTGGCCCATCAGCAGATGAGTGGACTAAAAAACTGTGGTACATCTACACAATGGAATACTACACTGTGGTAAAAAAGAATGGGAGGGATCTTGAGACTGATGAAGGTTTGAAATGGTCCTTGAGGACTGAAGGAATGGGAGCTAACAATTGGTTAAAAAGATTACTGAGTTGTTCCTGGGGCTTAATTGAACTTATTCCAATAGTCTTCTGAGAGGCTGATGAACATGAAAAAAGTCTTGATAATTAATTTCTAACCTATCTAGTCACTTCATGAAGAGAGGAATGTGTATACTAGGGCTACTCATGAGTTAGGTCACAATCCGTAGCCTTGTTTCATATGAAAAAAATAACCCATATGAATTTTAAACAACAATCTAAAAAAAAAAAAAAAACCTGTGGCACTTGATCCACTGGTGATTCCTCTGCCTGTTAATATTCCTTATTACCTGGTCCCACTTACTATTTAACTGTGCCACGCCAGCACGGCCAAGGGTGAACCTGAGTAGGGGCGGCTGAAAGGCTTAGAAAAGACAGAATGAAAGCTGGGTCTCGGTGGGACAATGCTTCCTGAGAGACAGCCCCGAGGCCCACAAGCCAGAGTCTTTATTTTATAGCCGATGCCACGAGGGAAAGTAAGGGCGTGGTCAAGATGTTTACAACATTCTCGTAAGTTTCAGTCCTACTCAGTTCCATGCACCTGATCCAGCTTTGTTTACTTGCAGCCTATATCACTCAGGCACGTGGGGCCATGTGTTCGGACCATAGGTTCAAGCTTACAACTATAGCTGTTGGCTATAATTGTGCGGGGAGGGCTCTGCCCTCCAAGCTGGGACTTGCACGTGTCCACGAGAGGACTGTGCCCTCTCATCAGTCCAAGGCTTGGACCTGTCCAAACACTGTAGCCGCGCCCCACATTTAACCTCATTTTTTTTTTTACTCTACTGCATGTCTCCCCGGGTCTAGTTAGCCAGTTTCTTCACTGATTAATACTTTATTTGACCTGTTGGCCTTCACTTATGATCTTCCTCTTCCACCTGACATGCAGGTGACCTCTCTCCAATGCTTCTGCCAATAGCACTTAGCCTGAAAGTTTGCTTGCATGCTCACTATAATGATTTCAGTCTCTATTAATCCCTCTCTCCTCTGAACTCCTTATCGGTATCTCTCATAGCTGCTTCACCTATAAGAACCCTTAGCTGTGAATTAACTTGTGTCATTCTCTATAGCTTCTCATGTGTTAGTTTTCTCAACGTTCTTATTCAGACATTTAATTCATATTTTTATTGTTTCTTATGTGCCAGACCCTATACCAGGGGCTGAGTATAAAGTAATGTTCAAAACAGATGTGGTCCTTATTTCTACTTCTGAATTTCCCACATTGCCTAAAGTAGGGCAAAGCCCATAATAGGCACCTGATCGCACATGCTATTGATTATGATATGAGGCAAGATGCCTATCAAGGCTACCCTCGATGCTGGTGTGGCAGTCTGGAGTGAGAATACAGGGCTCTGCTATGCTAGATATACTGTAGCATGTGCTTAATCTTGAAAATCCATGGGTAGGACCCAGGTGGTTTCCAGAGAACAGAGATGCTGAGTAGAAGACTGACTTCAGGCTTGGCATGTAAATGCTTCAGGTGATAACAGACATTTGTCAGACTAATGAATGAGCAAGGAAACCAAAACACAGGCTGCAGAAGTTCCTGAAATTATAGGTCAACCACATGGGGAGAGTACAGAAAGAAGTATTCTGGCTTTCCTGGAAAATGAAGGACACTTTAAATCTGTCGCAATTTACAGTAAATTTGATGGCGCCCTATTGAGCTATCTTGTAAGTAGAAACAATATCATTTATGGAGGTCCTGGGACACACTCAAGGTGACATTAAACAGATTCAAAATCTACTTGCATAGAATTTGGTGTCTAAAATGGGCGGGGGGATAACAGACCAATGGACCAACTGCCTCACATTGAGGGTCTTTAGGATCTCCTTCTCCCAAGGCCAAGGAGAAGATCAAAGCTGTTCTGAGTGAAATAGCTCTTTTTTTAATGGACAACACAACTTTGTTACATGTATATGTGTGAGTGCATGTGTGCGGTGCGAATAAGGGTGTGGGGAATGCTAACTTTGTGTTGGATTAGGGTTAACAGGCAACTAAGTAATTATGGGCCTGATAAGCTACAATTAGATATGACTGGGATGAAAAACTTTATAAAGAAATGAAAAAGGAGAGGAAAAAAAAAACAAAATGAAAAAGGAGAGAATGCGTGAGGAAGTTAAAGGGATAATCTTTTGCAGTTGGCAAGAGCATCTGAATTGGGGTGGGAGGGAGGGTGGTGAGGCCAAGGTCCACATACAGAGGTTTGGAGGTGGTCAGGAGAGGCTGGGGGAGCAGCCTATAGAATGTGACCAAGGCTTGGAAGGTTTGGGAGAGGAGAGTTCGAGGGTTTACTGTGGGCACAGGAGTATGTAGGAACAAGCCCAGGGCATCAACGACCTTCAGGAAGAGAAATTTTGTCTCACACCTGTGGGTGGTCATGTTGAACTAGCGAGAAAGAGACCTGGACCTCACTTGATATTCAGAATAACTGTGAGGAAAGTGTTAGCATTGTTTTTATTGTCCAGATGAGGAAACTGATTCCTAATGTGACATGTGGCTAGTAGATGGAAAATTCAGAAGTTGAATCTCACTTTAAAAAATATGCAAGCCCATTTCTCTTTTCACTGATGGATATGAATTTGATTGTTGGGGGATACATTTGATGTAAAATTGGTAGGCCCCTCCCTGGCTCTGGCTATATGAGTCTAGTTTCCGTGGACTGAAAAAGGAAAGTGCCCCCCCAAATGGAATAATTTTCTTTTCATCAGGGAGGCTAAGCTAATTGGTTTCCAGCTCTTTCCTAATCCTAATCAGGTACAGGCTCTTCTTCAGCTTTCTTCCTGGGTCTTGCCCCCCGAATGTCACATTGAAAGTCAACCTTTAGCACTGAGCCCAGTTTTGCACTTCAATTGACAATTTACTGAAAACCTAGTTGATTTGTAATGTTCACTGAAGTGGGAAATTGAGGAGTTATCTTAGTGATTCAGGCCCAAGTGAACTTTTCACCAGAAATATCCAAATAATGAAGGCAACATATGAACAGGATCGTGCAGATTCTGATGCGTTCCTCGGAGCTCAAACACAGAAAATGGAAGAGAAACAGAAAGAGGCTCTACTTGTTTATTCTAAATTCAACTAATATTGATGAAGTACCCTACCATATGGTGGGGACTGCACACACAGCCAGAAATATACTGGCGCATGTTCTTCATTGTGTGTTGACTGGGAAACTACTCACCCCACAAATGAGCCACCTGGAAACATGCTTTCGAGAAGGGTGTAGATTCATTTAAGCGATACATATAGGGTCGTTGTGGGGAAGATAGGGCTGTTGGAGAACACACCCCTCTCCCCATGAGGAGCAGCAAATGACCCTATCGCTCCTGTACAAAACCCCTCAGCGACACAATGGATGGAACCACCAGTCTAGCTCAGCGTAGAAGTGCTTATGTGCCTTTGAATCTTCTTCTTGTTTATGGAATGATTCAATTGCTGCTTCAGTCCTCCACTGAAGTGTGCAGCTTAGCTTTCTAATCATTACATTCACACACATGCGTTGATTTTCTTTTTCAATTATACCAAGTTGCCTCCTAAAGTTAAGAGTCTTATAGGTGTCCATTAATATGTTTAAAATAAGAAAATACAAACACGCATTCTGAAGTGCTTTTTTATTCTGAAGTTTTTAACAGTTCACTATTCAGTACTTTTGTGTTCTATTCTACACTTTCACTCAGTTGTCAGTAGGTGGCAGCATGTTATTTTATACTCACTGTTGGAGAGAGAGAGGGGAAATAGGTTTTTCAAAGAGCCCTGTTTTGTAAAGACAACCTTGACCAGAACAAAGGCAAATAGTTTCCAAAGGTAATCCTCATTATCTCCTAAAGGCATTTCTTTAATTCTTTACAGTATTTTGTATTTGTAGTGCCTTTATTTTAAATTCTATTCTCATTATCTCATCACTAACACACCATTATATGTACAAAGTTAGCTTCATTTGAGTTTGGGGGAATGTGGTTTCTTGTGATTAAGAGCCCAGTAAAGAGATGGAAACCCTGAGTAATATGAACTCGTTTTGGAAAGTGTTCTTTGGGCTGCCGATGGACATTAGCGATTGGAGAACTAAAGAGAAATTATCTTTCCTGTGTCCATTTTCAGGATTGTTGTACCTCTACAGGGTGAAACAGATGAAAATGAAAATCACCCATTTATTATTTATCCATTTGGACCTTATAGCTGTCTTAGGATTTTGATCCATGCCAGTGTTTTTAGAGGAAGGGGGCATGTTTGCTCTTCAGGAAAACTCAAAATAATTCCAAAGGCATGTGCACTACTTGGCCTTTAAAGCCAAAAGACTTCCAAGCTTTTTTTAAAAAAGTGTGTAAGGACAAGGTAATCAGAGACTACCTTGTTTAGTTCAACAGAGACTTATTGAGTGCTGCTTTATTTAATTATCCAACAAACATTATTATTATTTTTTTTTACCTTTGCTCTTTAAAAGGTCTTATGCTGGGTGCTGTGGAAATACCAAGTGGAGATGGCATGCTTCCTGCCTTCAGGTCCTTGTTCTAAGACGGAGGATAAGACGTGTACCAACAAATATATATAAGGCACCTGATGTCTGTTCAATAAACATCTATTAAATGAACCGAAGTTGAGTAGTTGTTACAATGGGCTATGGGGCTTCAAAGGGGGGAATGGGGTAGACAGGTAGGGAAACGTGCCTGGAAGAACTGGTTTCTGCCAAGGCTTTGGAGGAAGGTGCGAGTGAGGGTCAGGAGGCGGGGGTACTCTGGGTGCCTGGGCCACCGGAACAAAGGCAGGCGGGGAAACGCCAGGCAGCCCCGTTGGGCCGGAGGGTAGCTAAGGCATCAGCCCTCCACGGAAAGAGTTAGCAAGAGGCACCGTGGGACATCGCACCCCGGCGGCGCCTTGACTAACTCACAAGCCCATGCGGGGCCTCAGACACCGGCGCTGGGCCAGGGCCCTCCAGGGCGGCCTTTTCACTCAGAGCCCAGGCCCTGGTGAGGTGAGGACAAATCCCTTGTTCTTCCTGGTCAACCGAGGAAACAGCTGGTAACGATGTTGCTTTCTTTATTTAGAACAATGGCTTTTTAAAAATAATGTAAACCTGATGGAAAATTCAAGCAATTCTGAGAAATGTGAATAAGAAGAAAATGCCCCCAATGCTACCACTTAGGAAATAATCATCGTTAACGTTCGGCCCCAGTTTACACCTCTTGCTTTGCATATATAGAGATGGCTGTCTGTCTGTCTGTCTGTCTGTCTGTCTAGGAATACGTCTGCATAACTCGGACTATATTGTGCATGCTAATTTTACATTAGAGTATTGCATTTAATTCCACTTGAATGTTAACAGAAGAAAAGGAAACCGATAAAAAAATGAAGGCATTATGGATTCTTCCTTTAATTTTATTTGCTTTTAAAAACATTGGTAATATATTCACATTGTACGTATTTTAAAAACAGGTTGGTGAGAAGGTAGTGATGATTCTGCTCTCTCTCTGCCTCCCGTCTACCCACTGTCCTTCCCCAAAGGCGTTTCTGTTACCAGGTTCTTTTTTTTTTAAAAAAAAGATATTTCTTTATTGATTTCAGAGAGGAAGGGAGAAGGAGAGAGAGATAGAAACATCAATGATGAGAGAGAATCATTGATCAGCTGCCTCCTGCACGCCCCACACTGGGGACTGAGCCCGCAACCCAGGCATGTGCCCCTGGCCGGAATCGAACCTGGGACCCCTCAGTCCGCAGGCTGACGCTCTATCCACTGAGCGAAGCCAGCCAGGGCTGTTACCAGGTTCTTGTCCATTTCCCAGAGAGTTCAATGTTGTAAAAACTTCTTTACCACAGAGGTATCCGTTTCTAAGCATAAGGGGGGAAGGGGTTATAAAGCCTCAAAAACTTGGAGCTATTATTATGTTCTTCTAATTATACATTTTACTATTTTTTAATAGTAGTATTTAATGCTGGTCATTGTGCTAAGAACTTCGCCTGGGTTATTTCATTCGGTATCCACAACACTCATCCTCATCTTACCGGTAAGGGGACCAAGGCAGGTTAAATCATTCGTTTGAGGCCAAACATGAGACCAGGCAGAGGCAAGATGGACACTCAAGTAGTCTAAATCCTGAACTGCCGGCGACGTGCACTGCCCGTTTTCAGGACTGCACGTAACGCCAGTGCTTTCCCCTGGCGAGGCCACTCGTTTCCTGGTAGCTTGATTTGGGCTCTGGTAGTTTTTCCCAAGAAGGGCTGCCTCTGCTAAGGCCTTCCATGTGCAGATGAACGGATTAGAAAACTGTGGTACATCTACACGATGGAATACTACGCTGCTGTGAAAAAGGAGGAATTCTTACCATTTGCAACAGCATGGATGGATCTGGAGAGCATTGTGCTAAGTGAAATAAGCCAGTCAGTGAAAGATACATACCACATGATCTCACTCATTTGTGGATAATAAAGAACATTACAAACTGTTGAACAAAAATAGACAGAGGCAAAGAAGCATCAAACAGACTGTCAAACTACAGCGGGAAGGTAGGGGAGGGTTGGGGGGTAAGAGATCAACTGAAGGACTTGTATGCATGCATATTAGCACAATCAACAGACTCAAGACACTGGAGGCGGGGGGGCTGGGGGGAGACGAGGGCAAGTGCCTGGCGGTAGGGGAGGCGGGGGGGGGGGAGGTCAGTGGGGGGGGGGGGAGACATATGTACTAATATTTGTAATACCTTAAACAATAAAATAAAATAAAATAAAATTTTTTTTTAAAAAAAGAGAGAGTGTTATCAATTATCATAATTCTCAGGGGGAAAGGGGTGTCTGTGTGGGGGTTATGGGAAGAGACTGGACAAAAATCATACACCTATGGATAAGGACAACGGGGGAGGAGGGAACCGGGTGATGGGGAGATATGGCGGTGGGGGAAGGAGAAACAATTGTAATAATCTGAACAATAAAGATTTATTTAAAAAAATAAAAAATAATAAAAAAAAAAAAAGAGAGAGTGTGTGCCTGTTGCCTTTATTCTCAAACAACAAAACTGTGATGTTCTCAAGTCACACTTTCTTTCCCTCGGGAAGTTGTAAACAAAGCTTCATTACCTTCTGGCATTGATTGCCACGGAGAATTTTAAGCCCGTCTAACTTTATTCTCCCATGGAGGTAACTTCTTTTATTTTTTTTACCTTGATTCTTCTTACTCTTCCTTTTAATTCCCAGAGGTAATTAACCTAACCAGGCTATGTATCCATTTTAATGATGAGTTTTTCCTGGAACATGAACCGCCTAGTTTACATACAAAATTATTTCTTTGTTAATTTGGGGAAATTTTGCTTTAAAAAATATTCTTTTCTGTTTTATTTTTTCTGGTTCTCCACTTCAGAGACACCAGTTATCCTTGTCTCTCTTTTATGTTACTTCCTCTCTAATCGCCCAATCCTTTCTTCTTTTTCTAAATGTGCAGTGACAGTAGTAAGCTTCCCCTCTTTGCCACTATTGCAGTTCAGCCTATTTGATCTTTGATGTTTCTCATTTATTAGTTCTCTGGTGGTGGTTGTGTCAGTCCCAAGTGTAGTCTTTGCTCAGCTGTTTCCCTTTTACCTCAGTTGTTTTACCATTTTGTCTTTGAGATCCTATTAAGTTTTTATAAAATATATAATAGTGATAAGGAATTTTTTTCTAATTGTTGAGTCTAATATTCTTTCAGACTGGGTCCTTCACCTGTCTTTTATGTGCTTGATCTTATCTGCCCTCCCTTTAATTTTTTTTTCTGCAGTATATTTGCATAATCACCATATCATTTCTTTTCCTCGTGCTTATGCTTAACAGAGAAAGTAGTTGCCAAGACTTTGTACTTACTCAGATATATTATGAGTAAATTCTTGATTTCCTTCCCATACTGACTAGGATATGTCATTGTTCTCACTACATTGCAGAGGAGGACCAGGATGCTGTATTAATTTTCTGTTGCCTGAGGTGTGTGCAGTGAGGGAGGGGAGGGCAATCGACATCAACTGGGGCTGTGTGCAGCCTTGAGGGGAAAATCAATGCATTCCTATTGGATCTCTCTCTCTCTCTCTCTCTCTCTCTCTCACACACACACACACACACACACACACACACAGAGAGAGAGAGAGAGAGAGAGAGAGAGAGAGAGAGAAATGATATACTTTAATTCCCAGAGATAGTAAAATCTATGTATACACACACACACACACACACACACACACACACACACACACACACACATATATATATATATATATATTAAATATATTTTATTGATTTTTTTTTTTTTTACAGAGAGGAAGGGAGAGTGATAGAGAGCCAGAAACAATCGAGAGAGAAACATAGATCAGCTGCCTCCTGCACACCCCCTACCAGGGATGTGCCCGCAACCAAGGTACATGCCCTCGAGCAGAATCGAACCTGGGACCCTTGAGCCTGTAGGCTGACGCTCTATCCACTGAGCCAAACTGGCTAGGGCTATGTTTATATTTAAAAAGGAAGACATTGTCCTAACTACAATGTAAACTGCACATCTGCTTCTGAAGACAGAGACGTCTCTCTCGCTATCACACAGCAGGCAGTGTAATGCGGCGGACGGACCTAGGTTCCAATCCTAGCCCTGCCACTGGACTGGCTGTGTAACCAGGAACAAGGCACAGCATTTCTAAGGCTCAGCTTCCAAACTGGGGATGATAATAGAACCTACCCATAAAGCTGTTGTGAGTGATTAATGGATTTGCACACAGGAAGGCTTTAGCACCATTCAGAAGAGGAGCCATTTCCTTTGGTTCATCCTCCTGATTGCAGAGTTTGACGGGGAATTTCATGAACAAAGGCCTGAAAGAGCCGCCTACCTTCTGATGAGCGCATCTTGGCTAAACAAGGACAAAAAGGGCATCTGAAAGTAAAAATATGGGTCACACATACATTGATGGTGGGAAGGTAAATGACACAGTCACTCTGGAAAGCAGTTTGGCAGTTTTTAAAAAAGTAAACATGCAATTTCTATGCAACCCAGCAATTGTACTCTTGGGCATTCACCCCAGAAAAAGGAAAACATGTTCACTCAACATTGGGCATGAATGTTCATGGCAGTTTTATTTGTAGGAGCTAAAAACTAGAGTCAATCCATTTGCCCTTCAACAGGTGACCAGTTAAACAAAATGCAATACATACACCATGGAATATTACTATGCAATAATCGAGCTGTTGAAACATGTAATAGCTCGTTGCATCTCAAGGGAATTTTGCTGAGCCAAAAAGCTAATCCCCAAAGGTGACATGCTGGATGATCCATTTATATAACATTTATGAAAGGCAACATTTTACAAATGGAGACCAGATTGGTGATTGCTAGGTTCTAGGGATTTTTTTAGGGATTGGGGAAGGGGGAAAGAGGGTCTGTGTGGTTATAGAAGGACAACATGTGGAATCCTTGTGTTATTGTAACTGTTCATTATCTTTACTATGATGGTGGATATGCAGACCCACACAGGTGATAACATTGTGTAGAACTTGATGCACAGATACACACACACATGTATACATACATGAATGAGTACAAGTAAGACTGGGGAAATCTGATATGAATAAGATGGTGGATGGTGTCAATGTCAATGTACTGGTTGGAAGATTAAACTACATTATAGTTTTCCAAAATGTTACCATTGGTAGAAACTGTACAAGGGATAGTTCTTACAACTAAATGTGCATCTACAATTTTTCTCAAACATTTCAATTAAAAATGAAAAGGAAAAATATTGCCACCCCCCCCCCACAAAAATAGTGAATCTCTTTCTCTACTTTTGGAGCACCCACAGATTCCCAGGCAGAAAATTATTCTGTAATCTCTGCATAGGAAGGAAAGAGTGTGAGAATATATTATATCTCCTGGTCCTAACAACTTTCCACCCCAGGGGTGTGGATGGGACACTGACCAAAAGTGTTCTGCCAGGTGAAGGAGGGTAGGATGGGAGGAGAAGAGCCTCTAAGTGATTTTGATTTTGAGCCAAGGAGTGACGACGGGATGTGTTTGGAGCTGTGATTCAGAAAGAATCAACCCTAGAGAACTATGTTAAAGAGAGTAGAGGGGCCCGGCCAGCATGGCTCAGTGGTTGAATGTCAACATATATATATATATATATATATATATATATATATATATATATATATATATATATATATATATAGAGAGAGAGAGAGAGAGAGAGAGAGAGAGAGAGAGAGAAAGAGAGAAGAGGATAATTTGTGAGGAAATGTGACATAGACCTAGGAGCTCTGGACACCACTTCCTGGTATAATTTTGGAGGTGCTCAACAGTTCCCTCAGTTTAGTAACCATCTCTTTCTGGTCTTGGTGTTTGACATTTGCCTGTTCGTCAACCCTTATATTAAGGTTTGGAACATCCCATGTGCAACACACTTTTGTTATCTGCAATGCTGCTGTATGTCATCTTTGGCATCAGTTTACCCAGCTCAAGTATCTCCAGCCAGATTAAGATTGGAGAGTAAAGCGGCGGATAAGAGATTGTGAAGTTTGGTGGCAGAGGAGAGGCTCAGGAAAAGACAAAAATACACTGAGTGGCCAGAGTATTATGATCTCTGAACGCATAATAATCTGGCCACTCAGTGCACTTCTCTTGAGTACCTCATTTATTTGATATCAAAGATACTATAAATCGTGCAGCTGATCAGTTTTCCCCTTTGCACTGGCTGATAGAAAGCTCAGGGCAAATAGGTGGTTGATCTCCAGCAAAAGTCTAGAATACTTTTGGTATCCATTTGAGATACAAATACACTGAGTGGCCAGATTATTATGCGTTCAGAGATCATAATAATCTGGCCACTCAGTGTATATTCGGAGGCCCAGGAGAGCTGTGGGATGGGCTGCAGAGCAGGGGCTTGAGGCCATCCAGGATGCCACTTGAGGGCGCTAGAGGACTACGGGAGAACTTGGGAACTGCCGCGTGCAGTCTTACACATTCGTTGCACAAATCATTTCATGAAATATGACAGTTTTCTGTGAGCTATGTGTTATCATTATTTTAAAGAGAAGGAAGCTGAGGCTCAGATAGCTTAAGTAATTTGTCCATAGTTAGGAAGTGGCAGAGCCAGGAGAGCTTCTGAACACATACCCACACTTTCCCACTGTGCCACACGGCCTTCTACCGGGTAGTTGACTTTTCCAAAATCTTATATTTAATGAAAAATTCAACTGATGGTGCACTGGTGAAAATAGCCAAAGGTAAAAAAACCAAAATACAAAATCACCTCTAGTTACCATTCAGTAGCTCTGATCTCCTCAGCCATGGGAAGAGGAGAAAAGTTCCCTCCATATTTGATCCCCACTTCCTCACTTCCATTCACTCTTGGACTCCTTCCCAGCAGGCTTCAGCCCCACCAGCCACTGAAGTGCCCATGCGTGGACCACCAAGGTCCTTCCACCGGTAAGTTTTACTTGGACTTTCAACAAGGTTGGCTAATACTTTTCAATGATAGCCGCATATTAGGGTTACCCAGGAATAATAATAATAATAATAATTATTATTATTATTATTATTATTATTTCAGAGAAGAAGGGAGAGAGAGAAAGATAGAAACATCAATGATGAGAGAGAATCATTGATTGGCTGCCTCCTGCACACCCCCTACTGAGGATTGAGTCCACAACCCAGACATGTGCCCTGACCGGGAATCAAACCATGACCTCTTGGTTCATAGGTGGACACTCAACCACTGAGGCAGAGTGGCCAGGTGGAATTATTATTTTTTTAAACATTTAGGCCCGGGCTCAGTCCCCTGAGGTTGTGGTTTAATTGATCTAGGGTGGGATGTCATCATTAGCACAATGGGCAGTACTCAGGGGCTTTATGTGGGATAGTAACATAATTTGATTAGGTTACTAACTAGGATTGTAGTTAGTAATGGAGAGAAGGAGAAGCATTTGAAAATGGATTCAATGGGATTCAGTGACTGATTGGATACAGCTCATGGTTGGCCATTTGGATCTGGAGCTCACAAGGGAATCAGAGGTTGTTAGCATTACTGAAAAAAACAAGGCAACAGCGCTGGCTGGTTTGGCCCAGTGGATAGAGCATCGGCCCATGGACTAAAGAGTCCTGGGTTTGACTCCAGTCAAAGGGCATGTACCTTGGTTGCATGCTTGATCCCTGGCAATTCCTGGCCCTGGCAGAGGCTCCTGTGGGAGGCAACCAATCGATGTGTCTCTTTCACATCGATATTTCTCTCTCTCTCTCTGTCTCTCCCTTCCCTTCCACTCTCTCTAAAAATATCAATGGAAAAATATCTTAGGGTGAGAATTAACAACAACAACATAAATAAAACCCAAACCCAGAAAACAACAGCAAGGCAACAGGCCCCAAATGGAGTCACTTATGACAAGTCCTATGTTACCAAACCAAGATTTAACTTAATTACAGTTTCAGCTCTCCCAGTAATGGGATCTTCAACCAACCAGTCAGAAATGGCCTTAGAGGCCCCTGTTATTCCCCAAAGGGAAGGACCCTTGCAATAACCAATCTGCTTTTTGCCTAATGTAACTTCTTTGTCCCTACTCCCTTCTGCCAATGTCTTTCATTTTGTATAGCTCCTTGACGCTCCTTCCTACCTGCTAGATTGGATGCTGCTTGATTTATGAATCACTGAATGAAGTCAACAAGATCTTTAAAATGTATTCAGTTGAATTTTGTTTTTTTTTTTTTTTTTTTTTTTTAATTTCTTTATTGATTAAGGTGTCACATATTTGTCCTCATCCCCCCATTCCCATCCCACCCCTCTCCCCACGCATGCCCCAATCCCCTGTTGAACTTAACCGTTGGATAGGCTTATATGCTTGCATACAGGTCCTTTGGTTGAACTCTCCCCCTCCCCCCCCCCTCCCCCTACCCTCTTCTATCCTCCCTCTGAGGCCCGATAGTCCGATCGATGCCTCCTTGCTTCTGGTTCTGTACTTGTTCCTCAGTCTATGTTGTTCATCATTTCCTCTAGATGAACGAGATCATATGTCACTAGATATATACTAATAAGAACTGAATGTGAGACGAGCAATAATATTTATGCTGACAGGCAAATGAATCAATCTGTAGCGAGCTTCCCCCTGGACCAACAGTTCTTTTGAGACCCAATTTCGATGTCCAGTAGTTCCTTATGTGTACATGTCAGCACTGACCCCTCAGCTGTGGATGGTGGACAAATGGTGGTAACGGAGGTCCGACTCCCTCTGGTTTGGTCTCGGCCGAACCCAGGGGCACGGCGTCACCCGGACTAAGGGGCACGTGGCCTCACCCATACCCAAGGGGCATGTGGTCTCACCCGGGCCTGGGACCCAGCCTCACCCGGATGGATCCAGGGGCGCACGGCCTCACCCGGACCCAGGATCTGGCTTCAGCCGTACCCAGGGACGTTTGGCCTCTCCCAGACCCAGGGGCACGTGGCCTCACCTGGGCTTAGTTGCACAAGGCCTCACCTGGATACAGGGACACATGGTCTCTCCCAGACCCAGGGACGCTTGGCCTCTCCCAGACCCAGGGCCACTTGGGCTCACCCGGGCCTAGGTGCACGAGGCCTCATCCGGATCCAGGGACGCATGGTCTCACCCGGACCCAGGGGCGCTTGGCCTCCCCCAGACCCAGGGCCACTTGGGCTCACCCAGGCCTAGGTGCACGAGGCCTCACCCAGATCCAGGGAAACATGGTCTCACCCGGACCCAGGGGCGCTTGGCCTCCCCCAGACCCAGGGCCACTTGGGCTCACCCGGGCCTAGGTGCATGAGGCCTCATCCGGATCCAGGGACACATGGTCTCACCCGGACCCAGGGGCGCTTGGCCTCCCCCAGACCCAGGGCCACTTGGGCTCACCCGGGCCTAGGTGCACGAGGCCTCACCCGGATCCAGGGACGCATGATCTCACCCGGACCCAGGGACGCTTGGCCTCTCCCCGACCCAGGGCCACTTGGGCTCACCCAGGCCTAGGTGCACGAGGCCTCACCCGGATCCAGGGACACATGGTCTCACCCGGACTCAGGGATGCTTGGCCTCTCCCAGACCCAGGGCCACTTGGGCTCACCCGGGCTTAGGTGCACGAGGCCTCATCCGGATCTAGGGACGCATGGTCTCACCCCGACCCAGGGACGCTTGGCCTCCCCCAGACCCAGGGCCACTTGGGCTCACCCGGGTCTAGGTGCACGCGGCCTCACCCGGATCCAGGGACACATGGTCTCACCCGGGCCCAGGGGCGCTTGGCCTCCCCCAGACCCAGGGCCACTTGGGCTCACCCGGGCCTAGGTGCACGAGGCCTCACCCAGATCCAGGGACGCATGGTCTCACCCGGACCCAGGGACGCTTGGCCTCTCCCAGACCCAGGGCCACTTGGGCTCACCCGGACCTAGGTGCACGAGGCCTCACCCGGATCCAGGGACACATGGTCTCACCCGGACCCAGGGACGCTTGGCCTCTCCCAGACCCAGGGCCACTTGGGCTCACCCGGGCCTAGGTGCACGAGGCCTCACCCAGATCCAGGGACGCATGGTCTCACCCGGACCCAGGGACGCTTGGCCTCACCCAGACCCAGGGCCACTTAGGCTCACCCGGGCCTAGGTGCACGAGGCCTCATCCGGATCCAGGGACACATGGTCCCACCCGGACCCAGGGGCGCTTGGCCTCCCCCAGACCCAGGGCCACTTGGGCTCACCCGGGCCTAGGTGCACGAGGCCTCACCCGGATCCAGGGACGCATGGTCTCACCCGGACCCAGGGACGCTTGGCCTCACCCCGACCCAGGGCCACTTGGGCTCACCAGGGCCTAGGTGCACGAGGCCTCACCCGGATCCAGGGACACATGGTCTCACCCGGACCCAGGGGCGCTTGGCCTCCCCCAGACCCAGGGCCACTTGGGCTCACCCGGATCTAGGTGCACGAGGCCTCACCCAGATCCAGGGACGCATGGTCTAACCCGGACCCAGGGACGCTTGGCCTCTCCCAGACCCAGGGCCACTTGGGCTCACCCGGACCTAGGTGCACGAGGCCTCATCCGGATCCAGGGACACATGGTCTCACGCGGACCCAGGGGCGCTTGGCCTCCCCCAGACCCAGGGCCACTTGGGCTCACCCGGGCCTAGGTGCACGAGGCCTCACCCAGATCCAGGGACACATGGTCTCACCCGGACCCAGGGACGCTTGGCCTCTCCCAGACCCAGGGCCACTTGGGCTCACCCGGACCTAGGTGCACGAGGCCTCACCCGGATCCAGGGACACATGGTCTCACCCGGACCCAGGGGCGCTTGGCCTCCCCCAGACCCAGGGCCACTTGGGCTCACCCGGGCCTAGGTGCATGAGGCCTCATCCGGATCCAGGGACACATGGTCTCACCCGGACCCAGGGGCGCTTGGCCTCCCCCAGACCCAGGGCCACTTGGGCTCACCCGGGCCTAGGTGCACGAGGCCTCACCCGGATCCAGGGACGCATGGTCTCACCCGGACCCAGGGATGCTTGGCCTCTCCCCGACCCAGGGCCACTTGGGCTCACCCGGGCCTAGGTGCACGAGGCCTCACCCGGATCCAGGGACACACGGTCTCACCCGGACTCAGGGATGCTTGGCCTCTCCCAGACCCAGGGCCACTTGGGCTCACTCGGGCCTAGGTGCACGAGGCCTCATCCGGATCCAGGGACGCATAGTCTCACCCGGACCCAGGGGCGCTTGGCCTCTCCCAGTCCCAGGGGTACGTGGCCTCGCCCGGGCCTAGGTGCACGAGGCCTCACCCGGATCCAGGGATACATGGTCTCACCCGGACCCAGGGACGCTTGGCCTCTCCCCGACCCAGGGCCACTTGGGCTCACCCGGGCCTAGGTGCACGAGGCCTCACCCGGATCCAGGGACACACGGTCTCACCCAGACCCAGGAACGTTTGGCCACTCCCAGACCCAGGGCCACTTGGGCTCACCCGGGCCTAGGTGCACGAGGCCTCACCCAGATCCAGGGACACATGGTCTCACCCGGACCCAGGGACGCATGGCCTCTCCCAGACCCAGGGCCACTTGGGCTCACCCGGATCTAGGTGCACGAGGCCTCACCCAGATCCAGGGACACATGGTCTCACCCGGACCCAGGGGCGCTTGGCCTCCCCCAGACCCAGGGCCACTTGGGCTCACCCGGGCCTAGGTGCACGAGGCCTCACCCAGATCCAGGGACACATGGTCTCACCCGGACCCAGGGACGCTTGGCCTCTCCCAGACCCAGGGCCACTTGGGCTCACCCGGGCCTAGGTGCACGAGGCCTCACCCGGATCCAGGGACACATGGTCTCACCCGGACCCAGGGGCGCTTGGCCTCCCCCAGACCCAGGGCCACTTGGGCTCACCCGGGCCTAGGTGCACGAGGCCTCATCCGGATCCAGGGACGCATGGTCTCACCCGGACCCAGGGACGCTTGGCCTCCCCCAGACCCAGGGCCACTTGGGCTCACCCGGGCCTAGGTGCACGAGGCCTCACCCGGATCCAGGGACACATGGTCTCACCCGGACCCAGGGACGCTTGGCCTCTCCCCGACCCAGGGCCACTTGGGCTCACCCGGGCCTAGGTGCACGAGGCCTCACCCGGATCCAGGGACACATGGTCTCACCCGGACTCAGGGATGCTTGGCCTCTCCCAGACCCAGGGCCACTTGGGCTCACCCGGGCCTAGGTGCACGAGGCCTCATCCGGATCCAGGGACGCATGGTCTCGCCCGGACCCAGGGACGCTTGGCCTCTCCCAGTCCCAGGGGTACGTGGCCTCGCCCGGGCCTAGGTGCACGAGGCCTCACCCGGATCCAGGGATACATGGTCTCACCCGGACCCAGGGACGCTTGGCCTCTCCCAGACCCAGGGCCACTTGGGCTCACCCGGGCCTAGGTGCACGCGGCCTCACCCGGATCCAGGGGTGTGTGGGCTCTCCCAGACCCAGGGGTGCTTGGCCTCGCCCGGGCACGGGATCCAGCGTCATCCGGGTCCAGGGGCACTTGGCCTCACCCGGACCCGGAGTCCGGCCTCACCTGGACCCAGGGGCATGTGGCCTCACCTAGACCCAGGGACTTGAGGCCTCACTTATACCCAGAGGCGTGTGACCACACCCGAGCCCAGAGGCGCGCAACCCCGCCCGCACCCGGGTCTCAGCGGGGCCCCGTCTTCCCGATCCCAATTCCTGCCGGTCAATCCCCCCTCAGCAATTCCCCTGGCCATCCTTCCAGAGCTCCAGTATGGCTGCTGCAGAACTCGTCGGGCGGCGGCTCGGCGAAGCTCCGGTGCACCCGGTGCATGGCGGTGGGCCGGTCTGGCGTCACTGCGTCGGCCCTTGGGTCTGCATCGGTGGCCGGTCGCCAAGCATGCGCACCTGGCCGCTTCCGGGGCGTTGAGATTCTTGACGGACTCAGAGGTCAGCAAGCGCGGAGTCTCCCACCCCATGTCTCATAGGGGTTCGTCTGTCCGTGCTTGGCTGCCAGTGGAGCCGTCCCCTCAGCCGGAGACCGCCGGGGGAACTGCGCCGAGCACGTTCCAGGCCGCTGTTGTATCGCCTGAGCCATAGTTCTTTTGTGTCGCCTGAGCCGTAGTTCTTAAAGTGTGGTCTTTGGGTCACCGGCATCAGCATCATCCCACATACCCCTCTTTTATTCTAGTTGTAGAGCATCTACTCAGCCAGCCCTATGGTGGTCTTGGATGGTGTCTGCTCTGCTCTCTTGTCGTAGTCTCAAAGTTGTTGTGGTAGGCAACAATCAGGCTTCCGCCCTATGCCTCCATCTTGGTCCTCCTTTGTATAGTTAAGTCTTGATTGTTGTTGGTGTCACTGGGGGGGCTCTCTTTGTCTATAAAGGAAGAGTTGCTGTGCAGGAGACACGTTTATGGGCCGGGTCTTGGTGCAGCAAAGCTTTGGCGCTCACTGAATATTCCCGTTGAATGTGTCCCTTATGCACGTGGTTGAAATCTGGTGTCATCTCCCACAGACCACTAGATGCCCTCGTTTCTGGGTCTCCAATGGGGTGTAGATCAGCTACTGCCTTAGGCACTCAGCAAGGATTACAGCAAAAACTGTAGTTTCTTCCTCCTGTCTGAGTGGCCCTGGAGCAGTCCGACTAGAACAGCAGATCATCTGGTCCACTGCCAGAGGGCAGTCCACCCACATGCATAAGCCGTTGCTTGGGGCGCAGGTGTGCCTGCGAGACTTGCGGGGCAGGTCTTCAAAACGTGCGGGGCGGGTCCCAGGGCGGGGCGGGGTCTCAGGGCGCCCACAGGCCATGGTGCGGCGAGCCGAGATGGCTGTGAGTCTGGTCCTTCTGCCTTCCACGTATCTAAGTCCCCTCGTTCCGCACTCCAGCGCAGCAAACACTGATTGCTGGGCGCACCTCCGCAAGAGTCCCGCCTCTCCCCGCAGGCATCTGGGTCTCCCGGGGTTCGCCAGAAGATGGGTTTCAGGGTGATGGAGAGCCAATCTCCCCTAGGTTTGGAACAAAAGCCCCTCTCCCCCGCCACCAGCCAGACCCACGCACCTCTACACCTCATCCCCTCCGATTTCGCTGGGTGCGAGGCAACAGAACAGCCCCTAACCTCCGCCGCCATCTTTTTCAAACTTCTCAATCCGTACCTCTTAATCCCTTTATTTCAGTCAACTCTACTGAAGTCTAGCGCCGCCGGGAGGTGCACGGAAAGGGCGTCCGGGCCTCCGTCCAGTGCGCGGTGCGTGCGTCCCGCGGAACCAGGCGCGCGAGGGCCGCGCGGCTGGGACGGGTGCTGGGCGGCCGCCGAGCTCCAGGCACCGCCATCGCCGCGTTCCGGACGTCGCTGCCGCGGCGTCCCCCCAATTTATACTTCTTAATCCCTTGAATTCAGTCAACTCTACTGAAGTCTAGCGCCGCCGGGAGGTGCACGGAGAGGGTGCCCGGGCTTCCGTCCGGTGCGCAGTGCGCGCGTCCCGCGGAACCAGGCGCGCGAGGGCCGCGCGGCTGGGACAGGCGCTGGGCGGCCGCCGAGCTCCAGGCACCGCCATCGCCGCGTACCGGACGTCGCTGCCGCGGCGTCCCCCCAATTCACACTTCTTAATCCCTTGAATTCAGTCAACTCTACTGAAGTCTAGCACCGCCGGGAGGTGCACGGAGAGGGCGCCCGGGCCTCCGTCCGGTGCGCGGGGCGCGCGGCCCGCGGCACCAGGCGCGCGGGGGCTGCGCGGTGGGGACGGGTGCTGGGAGGCCGCCGGGCTCCGGGCGCCGCCGCTTCGGCGGCGTCCCCAGCGTCCCGGGCCGGGCGGCCCGCGGGGGCGGCGGAGCCGCGAAAGTGAGTGAGTTTCCCAGGGTTTCGCCCGGAATGGGGTTCAGTGCAATCGGAGCCGGTGCTCAGCGCACTCCGGAGCCTCCATCTCCTTCCCGCCAGCGAACTCCGGCCAGGTCACCAGCCGCCCCCTCCTCTCCGGTTCCATCCTCCCCGCAGGCGCGTGTGCTCGTGTCTCCGCCCGTTTCTCCATACCTCAGGCTTTTACGGCTTCCCCGACTGTCCCCGTGGCCTTCTCCTTCCCCCCAGCTGTGGGTATTTCAGTCCGCCAGCTCTCCTGTGGTTCTGGACGATGTCCGTTCTGACCTCTAGTTGTATTTTTGAAATTGTTGTGCCCGCCTGCAGGTTAGGTGTTTAACCTATGCCGCCATCTTGGTTTCTCTGAATTTTGTTTTTTAACAGCATATAGATTATATATAAGGGTTGTTTCTCCTGCCACTGCAGACAGCCAGTCTGATTTGTAGAAGAAAGAAGAGAGAAGGCAAAAAGAAAAAAAAATGTAGGGAAGAAGGGAGAGATGATTCAGCCGATGGCATTTTGCTTGAACTGGAGGTTGAACTGGGTGATTCTTCTTCTTTCCCAGGGAGCTGGATAATCAGTGTTGCAGTCACCTCTTAGTTTCAATAGATGATAAAATAGTAGTTTGTCTGTAAAAGTAGCACAATACTCCTTGGAATCTAATTTTCAGGAAGTAACAGAAATTCTGCCTCCTTTATAGATGGTGGGGTGCAATGGCCAGTTAGAGCTGGGAGTCCGCTGTGGGCCTCTCTTCCCCACCCGGCGGCAGTGACATTCACATTGGGGACTTGGAATTGGCCACAGTTGTATTTACACTATAGAAATGACAAAACACTATAAACCAGCACTTTTTCCCCCCAGAAAGCTGGTTGTTGAATGCTCACAAACATGTCAATATTTGCAGATACGACATTCAAAGCTTCACCTGTATTTAGTATTAATTTGATGCCAAATTAGAAAGTCAAATGAAGAATCAAAATATTAACTACAATAGACAATTAGAGTTTAAAGTATTGCATTTTCCAGTTATTGCATTCCTTTCTTTCCCTGCTGAGTTTGCAATCAACAGAAACCCGATTAAGGGTCACTGCAGCCCTCGCCCGTTTGGCTCAGTGGATAGAGCATTGGCCTGTGGACTGAAGGGTCCCGGGGTTGATTCCGGTCAAGGGCACATGCCTGGGGTTGCAGGCTTAATCCCCAATAGGGGGCGTGCAGGAGGCAGCGGATCAATGATTCTCTCTTATCAATGACGTTTCTATCTCTCCCTCTCCCTTCCTCTCTAAAATAAAATAAAATAAAATAAAATAAATAAAATAAAATAATAAAATAAAAAGTTGTCAAAGACTTTTGACTTATATCTACTAATGTTAAAATATCAACCCCCTTGGAGCATTTTCATCAAGCAAGCAGTTAATTCATTGAAAACGAGATAATGAGACCAGGCATTTATTGAAACGACTTATTGTTGAGCGAATTGGCTAGCTGCTTAAAGAACTGACATCAGTCCTGTCAGCAGTGCTGCAGGGACAGACAGCCTCTCTCTCTGTCAAATCAGCATAATAAAGTTTTGTCTACATTTCTAGTTTCACATGGAAATGTTTGAAAGAATGCACAATCCAAATATTTTTGTTTAAATCCTAAGGATGACACATTATCTCTTGTACTGAGCTTTGTGTTTTCCTTTGGGAAAAATAATCTCGGGCTTTTGTGTGTCGCCTAAGGTCCAGTCAGGTCAAACACCAAGCGGAAACTCTTTATGTTAGACTCGTCTAAAACGCGTGCTGTGAAGGATGACTGTCATCTAAGCAGCGTGCTCTCTGAAAGGCTGACTTTGGAGATCTCTAGGTTTTGTCAAAATCCAGCCAGGTTGATGGTGATTTGAGCGTGGACACTGCACAATCTTCCACAGGAAATGAGATGTCCATTCTCAGCAGCACAGGGCCTCAGAGCTGGTACCGCGTGGCACCATTGCTGGCAAGCCCAGCGGAAGGCCAAGGTCAGGGCCATCATCGCCAGGCGCCCTCTCTGTGCCGGGCCGGGGAGGAAGCGCTGATGCACCATTGCAAGGAGGCTTGCTGTCCTGTGCGTGGGCCCCGAGATGAACAGGACAGGGCACCGCAGCTCTGCAGTGAACTGTTCACAAACTGAAGCCCACACGTTACTTAGGAGAATTGATGCATTTTGCCTTTCATTTGTTTCACTTCATTTTAGGGGATGACTCATTCCCCAAATCCCATTGAAAAAAGTTCCATATTGATTACATTTTCCATGCATTATTATTACTGTTGTTGTCATTTTGCTACAACAGTCCTATTAGAGAAAGCACTTTTTAATAGATGTTTACTGGAAATAATAGACTCTGGTTTACGTATAATTTGCATTAAATTTGCATGTTGTTCATTTATAATAAAAAATCATAGATGCCTCTTCACACCCTAATACTCCTTCCCCTCCAGAGACCTTGAACACCATTTATTTTATTTATTTATTTTTGAAAGTTTTTTTTAATCCTCACTTGAGGATATGTTTTTATTGATTTTAGAGAGAGAAGAAAGGAGAGAGAGCGAGAGCGAGAAACATTGATATGAGAAACATCCATCAGTTGTCTCCTGCATGCCCCCGACAGGGGATTTGAACCCGCAACCTAGGTGTGTGCGCTGACCGGAATTGAACCTGCAACCTTTTGGTGTATGGGACGATGCTCCAATGAACTGAGCCACCCGGCCCGGGCGAACACCATTTCTTTTACACTTTATCCTCCCTAGACTCTCTGTCTTCTTCACTTCAAAGAAAAAAATACCATTTGTAGGAAGGATTTTGATTATATGTATAAAACACTGACATTTCACAGATGATGAAAAGATGAATAGAGCATTGAAACCCCACATTTTGATGAGGTTGTGCTTGGAGTTCCAGCTGATTTGTTATCTGTTATTGCATGTTTACTAAAGAAGATACATTGTCATTTGAAGAAATTCTTAAATGGTTATTATTATTTAAAAATGACTGTTGACGGTTATTTAAATGACTGGAACTCTTGCTATTTGATAGGCCTGTGGCATTATATTGAATTCTCCTTTGTCAGTTGTTCAAAATATATTTCATGGGCACCTGCTATGTGCCACGGGACATGCTAACATGCTGGGTCCTGGGAATGTAGTACCAGTTGGTACTGGAGGACCTGGATATTTGTCTTAGTCTCCTCCCTTATTGCAGCTCATGGTCTAGATGTGGAGACAGACGAGTAAAGGAGGAGCTATGATACTGAATTGTAAGGGTAATAATAAGGGCAGAATAGATATCCTAGTTGAGTTGAAGTTGAATCTTGACTATATATAAAGTATGAAACAAGGCAACATTTTTTCCTTTCAGCGTCTATCCACACCAAGAAATGGAGAAAAACTTGGAAGTGTGTTTAACATTGAATGTAGACATAATCAAACATTTGGTATGGGTGTGAGTGTATGACCCCATTTGAAGTATGTCAGGGGACATATTGCAAGAAGGTGGACTCTCATCATACCAGAGTCCAAATTTAGCAAGAGGACTAACTGATGGATGGAGTTGCTTCATATATGGCATGAAAGCGGGCTCTGAGCTCATTTAACCTTTCTAGCATCCCTGGATCTCTCTGTGTGAATTAAACACACAAGGAATGTAAGCAATCCTCTGCAGTGAGGCCCTATAAATAATCTACAACGAAGAATAAAATACATCCTCGTCGCTTTGCAAGAGATTGCAGAGAAGTCAGAGCAGAGTGAAGATGTGTAGCATCAGTAGCAAAGGCAACGGCCAGTGGCAAACTGCATCTCCGTAGGGCTTGGAGTGACTGAGACCAGTGCTCCTGGATGGCTTGGATTGCCCATAACTACCTTCTTCTTGCTATCGCTCTATCTAGCTTTGCATCTCTGAACATTGTCTGAGGTTCCTCAAACATACTGCATGAAATGGTCACATAGAGACCAGGGCACATAGTGGTCCAGACTGGTTCTTTATATATATAATTTTCAAATCCTCACCTGAGGATATGTTTTATTGAGTTTGAGAGGGAGAGAGAGAGAGAGAGAGAGAGAGAGAGAGAGAGAGAGAGAGAGAAACTTCGATGTGAGAAACATTGATCAGTTGCCTCCCATATGCACCCTAACCAAGGATCAAACCCATAACCTAGGTATGTGCCTGATCAGGAATCGAACCCACCACCTTTTGGTGTACAGGAAGATGCTCCAACTGACCGAGCCACCCAACCAGGGCCAGACTGATTCTTAAGTGTGTGCAAGACCACCCTTGGGAACTCCCATGGGCTCCTAAAGGACCTCACAGGGAAGTTCCCTTATAAACTAGCTAGTGGAGGCCTAGCACAATCAAGATTTGATATGAATATTAATGAACCCTCTATTCCCAAACTGCAAAGAACTCTAAACCCTGAATCAAATCTTTGTTACTTTCTTTTTCCAGTCCCATCTCAAACCTGCCTAAACGCCCTTCATACTGGATCCACTATTTGCTTAGTTGTTTCAACTCTCTTTCAAACTGGAACCCTAAATCTGTAAAGCCAGTACACATTGTTCTCAAGGGCACATTATCCTTGTCTGTCGAAAGCAAGAGGGATACCATCCGTGAGGTTCTTACAGAGGGCCATCCTCAGCCGCCTTCCTCTTGGGTGTGCAGCATAAGGCACTTCTCTCTGGCACGTTGTTCGTACAACATCAGATATTGTTAACCATGACAGCAATCCCCCTGCCCAGGAACCGGACTTGGAATTCACTCCAGTGATAAACGTAAGAAATAAATCCCTTAACAAACCAAATGGAGTAAAAGAGAAAAAGACTAAGGTTCTAAATTTAAAAACCAAATTCCAAGTTGCGTTTTCTCCACAATTACATAGTAGTATATATAACTTCATTTTCAGGGTAATAAAAGGTACCAAAGGGAAAGAAAGCACTGACGTGCGCACCAGCGTGAGCATACACACATACACACACCACCACCACCACCACCACCACCACCACCACCACCCCAGCTTGTGTTTTGCCAAATATATTTATACTAGAGGCCTGGTGCACGGATTCGTCCCTCTGGGTGGCCTGCAGGGATCAGGCCGAAACCTGCAGTCCAATGCTGCCTGCAGCTCCTACCTGCCGCTTCCGCTCATCCCGGCCCCACTGTGCCTGCCACAGGCTCACGCCCAATCAGTCCCAATCCGGAGAGGCTCTCGCTGCCTCAGCAGCACTCGACAGCCATAAGCCCTGCATCCGGCGCCCTCCCAAGGGGAGTGGCCTGCGGGATTGGGCTGAAATTGGCTCTTCAGCATCCCCCAAGGGGTCCTGGATTGCTAGAGGATGCAGGCCAGGCTGAGGGACCTCACCGGTGCTCGACTGGGCCAGGGAGGGACCAGGGGAGGGCTCCAGGGCATGTCTGGCCCATCTTGCTCAGTCTCAATGGGCTGGACCCCAGCAGCAAGCTAACCTACCGGTCAGAGCATCTGCCCCCTGGTGGCCAGTGCTTGTCATAGCGACTGGTCGACCAGTTGACTGTCTGCACCCTGGTGGTCATGCATGTCATAGTGAGCAGTTGGGCAGCCTTAGCATATCATTAGCATATTGCACTTTGATTGGTTGTTCGGTTCTGCCATTCTATTTGCATATTACCCTTTTATTATATAGGATTTCTTTCAAATATAAAGAAAACATGAACTGTGAAATATTAATTCAGTCATGTTATTACCTAATCACTCCTTATTGAAAATTAGGTAAAATTATTTTCAAATTGTTGGGGGTACTTCAACAAATATGCTATTGTCTATTTAAATATATAAATATCTTTTAGAATAAAAAAAGAGATCTGGGCCATGTTTTCCTTAAACACATTTGACCAACCATTGGCGCCTGTGAATCAATAGGTACCAGGAGAGCTCAGAACGCCTCTGCCTCCGCAGAGCAACTGCCCTTTGCCTACAGCCAAACGTCTGCAAAGGCCCCTTTGTTTAGGATCTAAAATACATGGAATGGGCAAGCTCCATGCTTTGTACATGTGCCTCTGGCCTCCAATGGCTTCCACCCTTAGCAGTTTTAAAACAAGGCCTCAAATTCTTTGACCCTCCTTCCCTGAAGAGGTGGCCTCTATATTCCCCTCCCTGAATCTGGGAAGGTCTGTGACTCCCCAGCCAAGAAAGGAGGATGTACATCTGTGACTTCCTCTTGGAGGCCCGAGATGCCGAGTAAGAAGTCTCTCTTCCTGTGACCACCATGCTGGCGAGGCCACCTGCGGGTGCTCTGGTGGACAGTCCCACGGAGTCCAGCCTTCCCGACATCCCTGCATGGGCACCAGACGTGGGAATGAGCCAGCTTGGATTCTCCAAACCCGTCACCTGCCCCCTGACCACTGAGTGACCTCCAGCAGCACCGTAAGCAACAGGCAAATCCCCCCGAATCCCTCAATTATCCTGGCTCATATTTAAACACCTCATTTTCAATGAAAAGTTTTCAAGTAGGAACTGTAGAAGTGAAGACAGTTTCTTCTTCAAATCTGTTCAAATCCGTGCCATCATGATGAGACACGGTGACTTTGGTTGTGAGCCACGTGTTTTGGGGTAGTTTGTTACCCAGCAACAGAATAGATAAGTGGAACAATCCCCGTAGGAGCCACTCTTCAGGAAGCCTGTTGTGCTCTGACATGACGCGTTCTTGTTTTTGCATTTGTTCAGAATTGCATTTGTACAATGTTGAATGTATGGGGTTAAATTATGTCAAAACAGCCTTATTAATTAGTACTATATCTCAGTTATCTTATGGCTTAAATTCGCTTTTTTAAAAAATCCTCACCTGAGGATATTTTTCCACTGATTTTTAGAGAGAGTGGAAGAGAAAGGAAAAGACAGAAATATTGATGTGAGAGAAACACATCTATTGGTTGAATCCTGTACGCATCCTGACCAGGGCCCGGGCCGGTCTGCAACCAAGGTACGTGCCTTTGACCAAAATTAAACCCGGGACCCTTCAGTCCACAGGCCCATGCTCTATTCACTGAGCCAAGCCGGCTAGGACTTGAATTGGCTTGTCTTGGCTGGTCTGGGCACTTCATCATCAATTGGGAATCATGTGTGGGTTCTAACACCTAACTGTGAATGAATTTCTGGAGTTCAACTGTTTGTTGATCAGGAACTGTTTCTATGGGCAGCAACTGTAGCTCTGGGAGTAAACTCAGCTGCACCGGCAGTGCTGTCTGCAAGCTGAGTGGGCGTAGCTGCAGGAAGGATGACGGGGCGAGCTCGTTAGCCTTTTAGGCAGCCCTCTCACCTGCAAGCCAGCTGAAGGTCGAACAGTAGGGAAATGATTGAATATGGCACAGTCTGCAAGATGAGGCTGTTATTTTTAAAACGTACCAGATCTATAGTCACTGTCCCAGGGAGATATCCTTGGGTAGATTGTTAAATAAATTTAAAAAAGAAAGTTGCAGAATAATGTGGGCAGCGTGATTCCATATTTGCCAAGGTAAAGCAAACTAAAAGCAAGCAAATGAAACCTTTGTAGGTGCGTTTATGTATTCGATGGAGAAAGTGTGAAAGGCTGTTAATGCTATTACCTTAGGAAGTGAGAATGGAGGGATGGGAACAGAGGAAGGTGGTGAATGTTTGGACTTTTAAATTAGGTGTTTTCTATTGTTTAATTTGTTACAAGGACATACTACTTTGTAAGTTGTTTTTTTTTTTTTTAAAAAAAAAAAAACACCTCTTCTTTGAACACTGTAATAGGGATGTATTTTTCATCTTTCTTCTTTTTTTTTTTTAGTAAAGGCTTACCATTATAATTTCTTCAGTTCTTTTAGAGGCTGTGCAAAAAAAAAAGACTTTACTTTTCATTCCTTTCCATTTGCCTATGCTTTTCATTCTTGTTTGTGATCAATAGGTAAAGAACCAAAAAATCTGTTCAATTATACTTTACAAAGTGGCTACATCTCTAGCAAGCATGGGACTACTGGTTGGGCAGAAGCAATTCAGGGTCTTTTGGGCCAGAAGAAGGTTTTCTGAAAACCTGTGGGTCCTCTTAGGTGTGATGATGCTCATTGGCCGCAGGAGAGGGCGGGGTGAAAGAGGAGCTGTGCTGAGTGCCCCCTCCTGGGGTAAATAGTGCGATTTGCTGGTGATCTTTTTCGTGGGAAAAATTATGTAACTAAGCAATTGGCTTACTTATTCTGAGTTAGCTACTTTCAGGGGAAACTTGTAAGAGGCTAACATGAATCTATGTTTTATTTACTTCCTGTTATAAGTACTCAACCCACACTGAGCTTCTCTAAGTGCCAGGAAGTGGTTCAGGTGCCAAGAACATAGTGGTAAATAAGACAAAGTCTCTGCCCGGATGAAAACTGGTTTCACTAACAGGATCTCTTCGAGATTGTAGGCGTTTACGGTTGTTTATTCTTTCCTTTCTTTCTAATTTTGTGAATATTGAGATTTGGGGAGGAAGCGGGCGTGTGAATCTCACACCATCTTTCTTCCCTTCTCTTGGAAGGCTTCTGGCCGAAGGAAACACATTCCGTACTGTATGTTTAAGGGGCAGAGCCCAGGAGTGAAGGAATGGGGTTATTTAATGCTATCTGTGGGGAATGGTCACTCTAATTCTGGGTTTCAGTACTAGGAAGCCCATTTCTGCTGCATGTCTTAGCCATGTGTTATGATCACAACTTTACTAATGATGTTGATATCTTGGTCTTTATTTGTTGCCTTAAAAATTTTTTGGTGTTCTGGCTGGTTTGACTCAGTGGATACAGTGTCAGCCTGTGGGTTCAATTCCAGTCAAGGACATATGCCCAGGTTGCAGTCCCAGTGGGGAGCGTGCAGGAGGCCGCCAATCTATGATTCTTTCTCATCATTGATGTTTCTAACTCTCTCTTCCTCTCTGAAATCAATAAAAATATATATTTTAAAAATTCTGGCAGGGTCTTATTTCTCAGGTGATTTAGAACTTTGGCAGGGAAAATGAGTGCTCTGTATAGGCCCTCTTGAAACACCAACTTCTTATGAATATCTCAGAAATGTTGAGAGACAGATAAAACCTGGCAAAATAACTTTAACTAGGTCATTTTTAGTTTGATGCCACTTTCATCTTTCGTTCATTATGCCTTGGAATGCTGCTGGTATTGTCATTATTTCCCCTTCCCCACTGAAGAAGACAAATATTTTCATCTCTCCAGGCCCAGCTCCGGCGTCCTCCCGCGATGAAGCTTTGTCACTTGCTGCCCATGTGGGCTTTCTTTGTGCCCCTGTTTGTTCCTGTGGCTTCGGCACCTATCAGAGTTCATTGTGGTTCAGGTTTACTTCTCTGTCTGCCCTCAGCTACAAAGTAAACCTTCCCAGGGTAGAGGCTGTGTTTCACGACTTAGTAAATAAACTCTGGCCCAGCCAGAGCTTAATCCACGTTCTTTGTGTGGACAGGCTACGTCTTTGAAGGAGAGACTTACCTTGTCTGGTGGAGTTCATGAGTCTATTTATGGTGCTGTTCAAAAATATCATTGTTCCAGTCAGCGACCTTTTAAAAAACCTGATGATGGAGGAAATGATAACTCTCTTTTGCTGAACCTTAGTGGAAAAAAAAATATTCCCTAGGATAGTTATATTTAAATTAGCCTTGAGAGGATAAGCCCTTATATCAAGTATTTATAGTTGTAATAAAAATAGATTTTCTCCCCACTTTGCATTCACTCCTCTGCCCACCAAACACATACAAGCATTGCTGACAGACCTGAACGGCGATAGGAAGGGGGTATATCATATCATATTCATCTTTCAGGGTTTTCTTTCTGTTTTGATTTCCCCAATGGAAAGTGTCATTTTTTAAAAAAATTGCTATAAAAGTAATACCTAATTATTTTTAAAAATACATACAATGCAAAAATTCATAAAGAAGAAAGTAAAAGTCACCTGGAATCTTATTATCTAATAATTAATACAGTTAGCATTTTAACAATAAATATTCTTCCAGGCTTTTTTTTCTGTGCCCATAACCACAAGTATTTTTATAAAAAAGAGTCACATTAATCATGCTATTTTGCAACTGTTTTTTTTTCCACTTAAATTAAATCTGATCATTTTCCATGTTAATAAATATAGATCTGCGTTATCACTTTTAGTGGTATTTCTTATCTGGATGTATCCTAAATTATTGAACCAATTTCCTATTAATGGACATTTTAAGTTGCTTCTAATTTTTCTCTGGTATAAAAACATGACTTGGGATTGCTATCTTGGATTCTGCAGTTGTCTGATTATTTTCCTGGGATAAGTTCCTTATTGTGGTATTGCTAGGCCAAAGGGCACATACCTTTTAAAATTTTGGAAACATAATGTCAAATTTTTCTCCGGAAATATTTTCCAATTTCTACTCTGGTCAACAGTGGACAGAGTGCCTGTTTTGCCACACTTATCTGCAGCATTGAGTATTGTCACTCTTGTTAATTTGCATTTTCTTAATTACTAGTGAGGTCAAATATTCCTCATTGTTTTTCTTTGAACTGTGATTACTGAAGTTTGTGTGTATGTGCATGTGTGAAGAAAGTTTTAAATTTTTTATATGTTCCATCTATCAATTTTTAAGGTATTGGCTTTTAGGATCATATTTAGAAAGTTTTCTCTCATGACTAAGATCAATACAACTATGTTTTCTATGAAATCACATTATTTTGTTTTTTCATGTTTGTCTTTGATCCATCTTCCAATTTTATTTTGGGGTCAAGTATGAAATAGAGTTCTAGTTTAATCCACCCCGCAACACACACCATTTTAATTGGTTATCATACTTCCTTTAAAAAATAATTTCTCTTCCCTCTGTTCAATTAAATTACAATAGCAAATATTTAAATAGTGATTTGTGTGCCAGGGACTGTTCTATGTGCTTTATATATATGAACTCCCTTAATGCTCACCACCACATGATGAAACTTAGCCCCAATTTATTTTATGTATTTATGTATGTATGTATGTATGTATTTATTATTGATTTCAGAGAGGAAGGGAGTGGGAGAAAGAGATAGAAACATCAATGATGAGAGAGAATCATTGATCGACTGCCTCCTGCATGCCCCACACTGGGGATTGAGCCCGCAGCCAGGCATGTGCCCTGACCAGGAATCGAACTGTGACCTCCTGGTTCATAGGTTGATGCACAACCAATGAGCAACACAAGCTGGGCAGCCCCAATCTCTCTCTCTCTCTCTCTCTCTCTCTCTCTCTCTCTCTCTCTCTCTCTCTATATATATATATATATATATATATATATATATATATATATATAAAGAGGTACTATGCAAATTAGCCGGGACGTCGTAATGTCACGACCGCTCAGGAGGAGGCTCCGCGCAGGTGGGTGGGAGGGGACTGTGTGTGCAGTGAGGCAAGCCACGGATGGTGGATGGTGCAGGCCCACAGAGAACAGGGCCTGCCAGCCGCAGCGTGCCGGCAGTCCCGCCTCTGCGCGTGAGCTGCAGAGGAAACGCCTTTTCTGACTGCTCATTGGCTAAGCTCCCTATACGCCACTCACAGTGTTCTTGGTAACTTTGGCAATAAGAATCCAAGAAGGTGATCTAGGGTTTTTCCACCTCACTCCTGGAGGAAAAAACAAAGGTCTGCTGCTGGAGGGGCTAAGAAATGTCATATCCTGCCCTAGCCGGTTTGGCTCAGTGGATAGAGCCTCGGCCTGCTGACCGCAGGGTCCGGGTTCGATTCTGATCAAGGGCATGTATCTAGGTTACAGGCTCCTCCCTGGCCAGGGCCCAGGTCAGAGCTCATGCAGGAGGCAACCAATCGAAGTGTCCCTCTCACATTGATGTTTCTCTCTGTCTTTCCCTCTCTCTTCCACGCTCTCTAAAAATCAATGGAAAAGTATCCTCAGGTGAAGAGGAAGAAAGAAAGAAAGAAAGAAAGAAAGAAAGAAAGAAAGAAAGAAAGAAAGAAGGAAGGAAGAAGGAAGGAAGGAAGGAAGGAAGGAAGGAAGGAAGGAAGAAAGGTCATATCCTATGAAAGACACATCTTGAAAATGCCTAAAGAAAGTTGTCATTTTTTCGTGGTGAAGGGACTGGAGTCCGTGTTGATGAAAACACCTTGGCAGCTGCGGCGGCTGGCAGGGGGCAGCAGCAGCAGGCGCCTTCCCCTGATCAGCCCGGTCGCCTCCTGCAGAGGGAAGCCAGACTGCGGCTTAGGCCCATTCCCCATGGGGAGCAGGCCCAAGCCAACAGTAGGACATCCTCTGAGGGCTCCCAGATTGGAGAGGGTGCAGGTCAGGCTGAGGGCACCCCCCCACACATGCACTGGGCCTCTAGTTTATTAATAAAAAAAACTGAGGACAGAGAAGCTACAACACTTGCCAAAGGTCATGTGGCAAATTATTCTGGAGCCAGATTGGAATCCAGAGAACTCAGGCCCAGAATCCACTCTCCTACGCCCTACCTGCCTCAGCAGAACACCTCCAGATGCAGTTCTAAAGCTGCTTCCTGCACCCACACCTCCTCTACTCACCCCAGTGAGAGGCAATTTCCCTTCTGTTACCTGAAACCTGCACACTCACAGCACTTCAGATCCTGCCTGGCAGGAAGACGGCATAAGCACGGGGTTCCCTTCCATAACAAATGCCTGTTTCCTTGGTTGCAGGGACAGGGGATTAAGTATATTTGCTCCAAATACAGTGTTTTGGTCATAGGAGCATACATTTTCCTTTTCCCTATCATTAGTTTCTGTTTTAATTGAAAAATAACATGTGAACACAGTAAGCATATATGTAGCGCAAGAGTAAACACTGAAATATGTCTGTGTTCCTACAATCTCCTTGCAGAGGCATTGACTAGAACTTTTCCTATTTATCTATAGATATATGTGTATACTGTTTGTTTCACAGAAATAACAATATTCCAAGTATCTCTTCATGTTTTTTTCAATTTATGTATCTTAAACCTAGTTCCATGAATTTGTATTCCACAAATACATATAGATCTAGCTCATTCTTTATTTTTTAATTTAAATTTTTTATTGCAAATGTCTCCCATTTTCCCCGCCTTTGCCCACTTCCATCCAGCTCTCGCGCCCCCCACCCCCTTCCTTGGCCCTTCCCACACTATTCTGTGCCATTGGGCTATGCATATATGTCCTGTAGCTAATCTTTTCACCTCCTTTTATCTTGCCCTAACACCCCGCCCTCCCCCCCCCCCCCCCCCCCCCCCCCCCCCTTGGACATTTGTCAGTCTGTTCCTTTGTATCCATGCCTCTGGTTCTATTTTGTTTGTCAGTTTATTTTGTTCATTAGATTCCACATATTAGTGAGTGTTAGGTCGCTGAAGGAGGAATGCACGAGGCCAGAGTGGTGAGGGATTAGGAATTTATTTGATCATCCGCACACCAGGTGGCTGAGCCTGAATGGAGTCAGTGGCTTTTAAAGGACTTTTGGCGGGCTTTTGTTTTCTGGGCAGAGACTTGTTTATGCATACCCAGAGGGGAGATAAGGGAATGTGGTCACCACAAGTGAAATGTGGTCTCCGCAAAGGGAATGTCCTTAGTGAAGAAGCCTGAAAAGCCAGCTCCTGGGGGAGGGGTACCAACTCAATTGCTTGATCAAACCAACAGTAAGAACGTAAGGTATTTGTCTTTCTCTGACTAGCTTATTTCCCTTAGCATAGTAATCTCCAGATCCATCCATGCTATAGCAAAGGGTAAGAGTTTCCAGCTCATTCTTTTTAATGACATTATAAAAGTTGCAAGGGTCATAATTTACCTAACCAGTTCCCTATGGTTGAGTGGGCATTTAGATTGTTTCCAACCTTTTGCTTTTACTATGATGAAATGAATATCCTTGTACATTAGTCTTTAAGGATAGGTAGGAATATATATAAGATAAAATTATAGCACTGGAATTGCTACTTCAAAATTTATGTGCATCATAAATTTTGATAGACAATGCCAAGTTGAACCATAGTTTTTTAGAAAAGACAACTGTGATGTTCATTAATTGTGCATTTAATTTCTCAGCTGCTAAATGGGTACAATACCACCTATTTCACAAAGCCATGCCATGAATTAAGGGAGATAATAGGTGTGAACATGTTTTGTCAGCTGCTAAGTACTAAGGTATCATCAATCATATTATTATGCAAGGATATTATTTTGAGTGGGTATTTGTGTTTTATTGCCAGTACCGTTTTGAATGGGAAGAGGCAAGCACAGTGAATACTACAACACTAACTAAAAATACCTTTTTTTTTTCCTAAGTACAAAAGTAATACAGAGCCTCACAATGTAAACTAAACAACCCAGCAGGAAATAGGGAGCAGGGTGAACATTTTCCTTTACCGTTTGCCATACATCCTACTCCTCTGTTAGTATAGCAGCAGCATCAATTTTTAAAATTAGATACTATTTTATAAATTATATAGTTGAAATTCAATAAACTGTTATTGAATTTTGGATTACTTTTGAAGAGAGCAAATTAAACATGTGTAGACAAACATAAATACTAATACGTGTGGGGGGAAATTGATTTGATATTTATTCCAAAATAAGATGAGCTTGGATTAAATTTTAAAAACTGGAAGTGGGAGTGAAAGCCAAAGACCACCGGTGACCCTGCGGCCACACCCTGACTGAGAAGCAGCATCGGAGTGGTTCAAATCAGGGCATTGAACTTAATGCATAGCTCATGGACACAGACTGCAGTGTAGTGAAGGCCTCGGGGTCGGGGTAGGGGCTGGGCAGAGTGAGGCAAAAGTGGGGGTAGTGGGGGACATCTGTGATACTGTCAACAATTTTTAAAATATTAAAAAAAAAAAAGAGGCAACAAAACTCTAAAAAACCAAAAAACAAAATTAGGGCATTTGAAACCAGACTGGAATCCATGGTATGCTTCTTCTTACTTGTGTGACTTTGGGCAAATTTACTTAACTTCTATGGACCTCACCTTCTTCACTTTTAAAAATGGGGGAAGTACTAGTGGCCACTTCATAGGATTGTAATGAGAAAAAATGAGGACACATGAAACACTCAGAGCAGGGTTAGTACAATGTAAGTGCTTGGTAACTGTTAGCCACTGGGTTAAGTGTTGTTAGAATGATACTGGTAAAGGAGAAAAGATTATCAAATGAGTTGATTGTTAACATATTCACAGACTAGAGAACTGAAATGCAAAACTTCAATTGGAAATAGATATAAAACCATGATTATCTGTAGTGTTCATCTGACATAGCTGGAGAATCTTTGCCTTTGTTTTCCGGAAACACAATTGTTCTTGGCTCCACTGTGGAGGATGCACATGGCTCAGTACGGATGAGACTGATTTTGGCAACTGAATGGAACACTGGAATGTTCAGTTTTAAGGCTTATTTATGAAAACACAGTGGTAATAAAGCCATTGATTTAAACATCCTAATACAACAATACAAGAAAATGATTGTTTAGAGTGTTGGACATGATTTTTGACTCTTGAATAAATTGCTTTGTTCCATTCATGAGAATAGCAGAGATTTTAACCAATATTACATAGTGTTTTCCATTTTTGAAGAACTTTAAGTTTGCATAATTTTATATACAGTTGAGTAAAACTTATACAGAGCTATATTTGATCCACATGTGTATAGATGCCATACTATTAATGGTCCCTTGAATTTATGTTATAATGATAATAATTCTGTATACTTGTATAGTACTAAAAATTCTTTTACAAATTTTCAGTTTTTGAGGACTGGTTTTATTTATTTGTTTGCTCACCATGTGCCCTAATTAATTTCTATTCTTGAAAAAAAAAGTAAGAAATTGGAACATCAAACTTATTTAATATCAGGTTAAAGAAAAAGTATTTTTCTATTATAGAGAAAATGCATAGTCAGAAGGGCATATAAATACAATCCTTTTCAAAATGTTAATTTTATAATAACATTAGCTATAAAAGAAGTCATGTAAGTCTGATACCATTAAAATTGATTGATTTCTTTAGGACACAAACTGCATGATTTTTTTGTGGTAGGACAGGGAGAAGGGAGAATAATACAATATTTTTAAATTGATTTTTAAAATGTTGTTTCTGCATTACTTTAACTTGTAAAACCTCTCAGAAAGAGACAAATTACTATACTTCTCTTCCAGCAAACACAGAACAAAATGAAAACTTGCAATTTGGTTCTTTCATTGCACAAACCATAGCATTCCATATGGTGGTGCTATTTTCATCAAGGAAAACATTCTCATTCTATAAGTCTGTTTTATTTTGTAAGAGGTAAATTATTATAACTGCTTTTTTTAAATTAAAATTAAGCTGTTAAAACAACAACACAATATGGATACAAATTCTATTAACCTTTAAAAACTACAATTTGCCAATTTGGGATTATTTTAATCTATAGTGATTAATCAGCAATGTACTTAGCAAAAAGATAGTGGTATGTGTAGTAGGTAGTAACGTAAAAATGTGTATCACCGTTCTTTGCAGTATTTGAAAAGCCAAATGTCCAGAGAATGCCCTTATCTTTGCAAAACACAATGCTGCATTTGTGAAGATATAAAAACCTGTGGAAAAAGTGCAAAATGCAAGACAAAACCATTACTAAGGTGGTTAAAATGGCAACGCTATTCAAATTTGAACAAGGAAGCAGGCTGTTAAAGCTACACAACATAGAACTGCCAACAGCATTGCTTTTACTTTAGATAACGTTTTGTTGTTGTTTGTTGTATTTTCAGTTTGGTCTCCTTGGTGTGAAAGTCATAAGGAGATAAAAGTAAGTACTTACAAGTTTTTATTTTTTAAAGTCACTTCCCAAGAGATAAAGATTTCTTTTTTTTTCTATAAAATTTCCTATATGAAATAATGCCTGAATATCAATATATGGCACTCAGAATACCTGTGGGTGCTTAAGGGAAAAAATATCACTACATATTTACTTAAATTAGATAAAAGTCAAGTGATTTTTGTGAAAGGTCTGCAGTAATTCTGTGAATCTGGGCAAGGAATTGTCTCTGGCATGGAAATTGTTTCTCCTGGCAGAACCCATATTAACATGATTATGGTTCAGTGGTTGAGCGTTGACCTGTGAACCAGGAGGTCATGGTTTGATTCCTGGTCAGGGATCATGCCCGGGTTGTGGGCTCGGCCCCGGTGTGGCGAGTGCAGGAGGCAGCCGATCAGTGATTCTCTCTCGTCATTGATGTTTCTATCTCTCTCTTCCTCTCCCTTCTTCTCTGAAATCAATGAAAAAATATATTTTTAAAAATGATTGAACAGATCTCTCACTATGTGAAAATTAGTCTCTCTTGGTCAGGAAATTAGATACCCAATGCTCCTTCCCTTAGTGAAAAATGTTCTGAAAGTTTTGTGTGTGTGTTTAAAAACTACTTTCTGTTTGTAGAGGAGTAGGCAACACAATGGACTCAAAAAGGAATTCAAGAAATTGGATTCTAGAATCTCATCAACTACTAACTTTGACCTTGGGCAAAGTGCCTCACTTGTCTAAGCTGTTCTTTATAAATAAATGAAAGGATTGGGCTAGTAGAATACAGATGACCTCTACTAAGGCCACTTCTAAATCTATAACTATGGATTCCAAATTGGTGGCCGAGTAAGTGGAAGCTACACTGACATTTTCCCAGGACCAAACTGGAAATACAACTAAAATACAGAAAAACAACCCTGAAAAATCAACTGAAGATTAGCTGGAAAGAACCCTGATAACCGAGGATGGAAAGTAGAGACCACGTAGAACCTGGTAGGAAGGGCAGAGGTGTGAAAGGGATGGCCAGGCTCCCACAGACAGCAGCTAGAAGTCTGGAGGGATATCTCAGCTGTGGGGGGGTTCCCACTGAGAACTCTGGGGTCTAATCCCCAAGCTGGGCTCCCCAACCCCAAGCACCAGAACTGAGAAAGGTGTCCACATAACCTCTGGCTGTGAAAAGCAGCACGGTTGCTGTCTGCCAGCCAGAGAAGACCAGAAATGCAGGTACCCTCTTAAAGAACCAACACACAAAATTTCCTGTGCAGCCACTCACGTTGGACTCTGGCACAGGGAGGGCAGAGTAGACTGGAGCTGTGTGAGGAGAGTCTGGGGTTGGAGCCCGGAGGGCAGCCACCCTGGTTTCCTGTGCTGAGTCATTCCCTCAGACTGCAGAGGACATCTTCCTTAGGCAAACCTTTGCTATCCAAAATAAACAGCTTCTGCACAGCAAAAAACCCATCAACAAAATGAAAAGGGAACCCACTGTATGGGAGAACATATTTGGCAATGATACATCTGATAAAGGTTTAATATTCAAAATATATAAGGAACTCATGCAACTTAACAAAAGGAAGACAAACAATCCAATAAAAAATAAATAAAAAAAATAAAAACAGGACAAGGATCTAAATAGACAATTCTCCAAAGAGGACATACAGTCGGCCAAGAGACATATGAAAAAATGCTCAAAGTGACTGATCATCAGAGAGATGCAAATTAAAACCACAATGAGATATCACCTCACACCTGTCAGACTGGCTACCATCAACAAATCAATAAATAGCAAGTGCTGGCAAGGATGTGGAAAAAGGGAACCCTAGTGCATTGCTGTTGGGAATGTAGACTAGTGCAGCCATTATGGAAAACAGTATGAAGTTTTCTCAAAAAATTAAATATGGAACTGCCATTTGACCCAGTGATCCCACTTCTAGTAATATATCCTAAGAAACCAAAAACACCAATCAGAAAGAATGTATGTACTTCTATGTTTATAGCAATGCAATTTATAATAGCTAAGATCTGGAAACAGCCCAAGTGCCTATCAGTAGATGAGTGGATACAAAAGCTGTGGTACATTTATACCATGGAATATGATGCAGCATTAAAAGAGAAGGATCTCTTACCTTTTGAGACAGCATGGAGGGACCTGGAGAGTATTGTGCTAAGCTAAATAAACCAGTTAGAGAAAGGCAAGTATCACATGATGTCACTCATATGTGGAATCTAATGAACAAAATAAACTGATGAACAAAATAGACCCAGAGACATAGAAGCAAGGAACAGAATGCGGAATCTCAGAGGGAAGGCAGGGGAGGATGGAAAGAGATCAGCCAAAGAACTTGTTTGCATATATATATGCATGGCCCATGGACACAGACAATAGGGTGGTGAAGACCTGGGGGGGAGGGGCAGATGCCAGCTAGAAGAGGGTAATGAGGAGAAAAAAGGGGATGTATGTAATACTTTCAACAATAAAGATTTTAAAAAAATAAATAAATCTATAACTATGATTCTAAATCAAAGATACCAACATATATTATAACTATGTAAATTAATATGAATATGTATAATTATATATTAAATACATAGTTAAACAAAAAGCAAAAATCTATTATCTTACCTAATAATAGACAAACATGTAAATTGACAGTATCTCTGCTATGCTCACAGCCAATCAGAGTGAGTATGCAAATTAGAAGGCCAAAGATGGAGGCCACCCAGCTGCTCCAGGCGCGGAGTGGCCAGGTGGGGCAGGACACCTGCTATGAGAGGGAGGGCGGGGGGCGAAGGGATCTACAAGAGCGGAGTGCCACAGCAAAGACAAGACTGCAGACTCTGGAGTCTGTAGCAAAGACGAAGATGGCAGACTCCAACCAAAATCTGCAGCAAAGATGAAGACGGCAGTCTGCAGCCCGAGTCTGCAGTGAAGCAGCGAAGACAAAGATAGCAGTCTCCAGCTGGAGCGAAGGCCTGGGTCCCAGGTGCTGGAGGAAAGCCGGTGCTGGAAGCCAAGGGAAGGAGGGCCTATTGCAAGAATCTCTTTGCGTAGGGGCCTCTAGTTTCACATAACAGGCAAACAGATAGGGTGATTACAGGGTTGCTTAATTTATCAGTCAAGGCTAAGTTATCCATTATCAAGGCTGTTGTTCTTTTCTGTCTATCTGTTCTGTTGTCTTCACTGTCTTTAGTTTTGTCCTTCGGTTTACCGCCACATGGTTGCAAGATGACTGCTGTAGTTCCAGGTGTTACATGTAGACATGACCTCATCAAATAGAGGAAGAGGAACCATTTCATTCTGTGGGTCTCTTGTTATTGGAAAGGAAAATCTTTCCTTGAAGTACCCCCACCTGAACCCCAGCAGACCTGCTTTTATGTATCATGCATTATTAGCCAAATTATATATCACACGCTATGCCTAAGTCATGACTGGCTTAGACCAATAACAATTTACCTCCTGGAAGTAGAAAGGACCCAGATATCCATATCTCAATGAAATTGAGGTTCTATTCGCAAGAAAGAATACGAGGAAGGAATGACAGTTGGGTAGGCAACCAACAGGGCCAGTTATACCGCTAAGTAGTGATTATGTGATGTCACCATGCCCATAGGTTAGGATCAGAAATATATTGGATGGGTACTAACATCCTGTACCCATATTAGATGTTACTAATCAATGATGGTATGACTCTTTTATGAGTCACTTACTCAACTTCAGATGTTAAATGGGGGGAGGGGAGGGGAAGAATAATACAAATAACTCACTACCATTACCATTTGGGCTTAAGTTGCTAACACGGTGCCCCATTTCTCACAAATACTTTAGAGTGTAATTCCTACAAACATGGATATTCTACATAACTACAATACATCCATCAAAATCAGACATTAACACTGATACATTACTACCACCTCATTCTCAGAAACTATTCAAATTTGCCCCATGTCCCAATAATGCTCTTTACAGCTTTAGGATCCAAGTCAAGATTACACGTATGTTTTTGGTTTTTTTTTTTACCTCATCGTAGTATTCCATTGTGTAGATGTACCACAGTTGTTTAATCCACTCATCTGCTGATGGGATTCTTACCATTTGCAACAGCATGGATGGAACTGGAGAGCATTATGCTAAGTGAAATAAGCCAGTCAGAGAAAGATAAATATCACATGATCTCACTCATTTGTGGAATATAGTGAACAACATAAACTGATGAACAAAATCAGATCCAAGACAGAAAAGCATCGATCAGACCGTCAAACCTCAGAGGGAAGGTAGGGGAGGCTGGGGGTAAGGGGTAGAGGTCAACCAAAGGACTTGTATGCATGCATATAAGCCTAACCAATGGACACAGACACCAGGGGGGTGAGGGCATGAGCTGGGGGGGGGAGGGGACAGTAGGGGGATAAGGACACATATGTAATACCTTAATCAATAAAGAAAAAAAAATTGCGTGTTGTAGTAATTGTGTCCTTCAATCTGTAACAGTATTCCTCAGTCTTCCCTTGACTCTTATGACCTTGACACCTTTAAAGATTATAGGTCAGTTCTTTTGTAGGATACTTCTCAATTTGAGTTGGTCTGATGTTTCCATATAATTAGATTCTGGTAATGCATTTTTTGGCACAATTATCACAGAAATGATGCTGTAATATATGTACATATATTTATAGAAAGCCTTGATTATATACAATCCTTAAAGTTTTAATATAATTTTATACTCAAAGTTTTTTTTTAAGCAGTTGCTCATGTACACATATTAGTAGTATACTAGTAGATTCCATCTCTTGTTGGCCAGAGCTGCTTAAGAGACAAAACTGGTTAGCAAGAGAAGTAAAAAGTATCTAGAGTCTCTTCTTTGAGCAGATTGCGACACGTACCTTGTTCAAAAGGGAAGGACCTAATTGAAGTGGTGAGAAGTTAAAAGTATGTTGAGAAGTAATACTAGTATATTAATATGCAGATTTTCCTCCAGGGAGTAGTACTTTGTGTACAGTAGATTCTCAGTACATATTTGTTGAATAACATTGAATTTTCGGGTAGAACACAATGAAAAACATCTGGTGCGCATCAAATCAAGAGAAACAGGAGTAGAAAATTGTTGTGGCAGAAGGCCAAGGACTTACTAGCCAGATGGAAAGAATAGATGATGTTTTCCTACTATAAATTATAAAACCAAAATTAAAGCATGATATTATAGAAATGAAGAGACTAG
Source organism: Eptesicus fuscus (assembly GCF_027574615.1). Taxonomy (NCBI): domain Eukaryota; kingdom Metazoa; phylum Chordata; class Mammalia; order Chiroptera; family Vespertilionidae; genus Eptesicus; species Eptesicus fuscus. The sequence goes on along the minus strand of NC_072479.1, from coordinate 62,283,760 downwards.
GGTGCATTTTTTACTTCCTTTGCTATCAGGGTTTTTTTGTTGTTGTAGATTTTTATTGGAGGCCCCAAAGGCTATCCTGGCCTGAATTCTGACCAGCCAAAAGGACCTGTCTGTTAAGATGATATAGCAAGGACCTTGTGAGAAAGGAGTTATGTCATTTCAGCGTTTTAATTCCCAAATAAGGACTTGCAGGGCATGGCTAAAATGCATATGAGGCTTGAAAAAAGCAGATGTGAGAAGTTCAGAGAAAACAATTCATCGTCTGAGACATGTCAGAAATAAGATAGAACTGTGACAAGGTGAAATGCTCCCCAGGAGTGTTTGATCTTGAGTTTCATAGAAGGGTGTCAAACTAGTTGTTTATAGGGACATAAGACCAAATGACTATGGTGAGTTACTACAGGGAGCATATGTGGAGATGTAAATAGAATCTAGCAGAACAAGAGCCTACAGAGGAGCAGGCCCCTGGTTAGCAGCAGAGATCTATAGGGAGAGAAGGAACTAAATATCACAATCGCCCTTCAGACTCCAGGTAAAAGTTCTACTTTGGAATGCAGCATGATTTATGCATAGAGTGAGATGTGTAGACAGAAGGAAAACTAATTTCTTTAAAATGAGGAATATATCACAGAAGAAATTTTTATCAGTTAAAAAACTGACTGGGGGAAATAGCAGGCAAGGGGGAGAGAAGGAATAAAGAAAAGAAACCAGCATTTGAGCCCAGCTGGTGTGGCTCAGTGGTTTAGTGTCAACCTAGGAACCAGCAGGTCACAGTTGGATTCCTGGTTGTGAGCTTGGTCCCTGGTGGGAACATGCAGGAGGGAGCTGATTGATGATTCTCTCTCATCATGGATGTTTCCATCTCTCGCTCCCTCTCCCTTCCTCTCTGAAATCAATAAAATAATAAACCAATAATAAAAGGATTTTTTAAAGAAGAAACTAGCATTTGAATGAAATGATGGTAGCTTTTTCTTATAATGCACCTGAGGGGATCCAATTTTTGAATTACAGGAAAATTAAGCTAAGGACCCATTTAGCATTACTCCCTCTGCCCGCCTTAGAGAGAACAAATTGACAGGGGCATGTTATATACTAACTTAAATAGGTTAGGTATTGAAAAAGGGGAAATAGCAGGCAAGGGGGAGATGTGTAGACAGAAGGAAAACTAATTTTCTTTGATGAGGAATGCATTACAGAAGAAATTTTTATCAGTTAAAAAACGGACGGGTCTTCATTCAGCAAACAATCAGTACAACTTAGGCTGTGGAGTTACGGGACTGAGCGTGTTTCCCCGGCCTAAGGCACTCTGACTTTTGTAGTGAGTCACTGTATTAAGCATCATAACCACAAGGGTTGCCACGCGTCAGTCACTACCTCACTTTTCTTTCACAGCTTCCTAATTTTTCCGACCAGAGCTGGAAAAAAGCGAATGGGCCACGGCTGACCAGCAACACATCACACCACCCAAACCTCACGGCCCCTTTCCCCAAATCCCAAGCTGTTTGTCTGGCAGCGCTTGGAATAAAATGGCCAGTGGGTCATAGCTCTAAATATAAAAGCCAAAACTGCAAAACCCTTAGAGGAAAACAGGAGACTGTGGGTTAGGTTGTGATCTCTTAGGTACAACACTGAAAGCACAAGTGATAAAAGAGAAGATTGATAAATTGGAATTCATCAAAATTAAAAATGTTTGTGCTTCAAGGACACCATCAAAAGAAAATTACCAAAAAAAAAAAAAAAAAAAAAAAAAAAAAAACCCAAAAAAACCAACCTACAAAATGGGAGAAAATATTTACAAGTCATATATTTGATAAGATACTTGCATAAGAAAATTACCAAAAAAAAATGACAACCTACAAAATGGGAGAAAATATTTACAAGTCATATATTTGATAAGAGACTTGCATTTAGAATAAAGAACCCTTATAACTCAATAAAAAATAAATAACCCAATTTAAAAATGGGCAAAGGACTTAAAAACATTTCTCCAAAGAAGATTTATGGATGATTAATAAGCACATGCAAAGATCTCATCGTTAGTCATTAAGAAAATACAAATCAAAATGACAATGAGCTACCAATTCAAATTCACTAGACTGTCTGTAATAAAAAGACAGAAGATAACAGTTATGGGCAAGGATGTGGAGAAATTGGAACCTTCACACATTGCTGAAGGGAATGTAAAATGGCGCAACCACTTTGGAAGAAAGCTTGCCATTCCCCAAATGATTAAACGGAAGACCCAGAAATCCCACTCCTAGGTAGCTATACAAGAGAAATGAAAACACATGTCCACACAAAAACTTCATTATTCATAACACTCAAAAAGTAGAAACAATCCAAATGGCCATACCAGGGAATATTATTTGGCCATAGAAGGAATGGAGTACAGGTATATTGTAGATGATGGATGAACTTTGAAAACATAAACTTTCATGCTAAGTGGAAGAAGCCAGTCACAGAAGACTGCATCTGTGTGATACCACTTATATGAAATGCACTAAACAGGCAACTCTGTAGAAGCAGATTAGTGGTTGCCAAGGGCAGGAGAGGGGCTGGGGCGGGACATGAGAGAGCAGGGGATAGGGATGGAAATTGACTGCTAACAGATATAACGGTTTTTTGGGGGGTGGTGGTGAAGAAATGTCTTAGAATTATAGTGGTGATTGCTCAATTCTGAAAATATACTAAAGCCATTGACTTGTATACTCTAAGTGGGTGAACTTTGTAGTATATAAATTATATCTCAATAAAGTTGTTTTTAAAAACATGTATATGTATATAAAGCACATACATATATTTACATATGCACACACATGTATAGAGACATGTGTGCATACACTCTAAAGTGGCATGGCATTCCTTGGCACTGCAGCGCGCAGCATGATCTTAGAGCTTTTCTATGTATAACATGTTGTGGGGAATGTGAGAAGGGAATGTATAAACATACAAAACAGTAATTTGGCTTTTTAAGTGCCTGGTTTTGAGATGCTCTGGACAGGCCTGGGTTCAATATTACCCTTTCCTGGAACAAAAATACAAGATCAAGGAGTCCTTCCATCTAGGATGCCATATTTTGAAATAAAATTTCTAAGGCCCATTTTCATTGTTCTCAACATCCCCAGTAGGTTCATAAAAAATGTATAACCTTTGCTTCCTGAGCATAAACTTCTTTATCTATATTAGACCTACTTTTTAACCACGATTCAAATCCTATGTGATTTATTTTGGCCTGCCTGATTTATCCACCTCTAAGAGAAGTATGTTAGAGATTGCCAATAAAATTGTGAGTTTTGGCTATCCTTTGCATGCCCAACAGCCTTTCCCTTGTTTATTAATGACTAGACGCCCAGCGCACAAAATGCGTGAACAGATACAGTCCTAGGCCTGGCCTGCGATCAGGGCCATCTTCCCCGGCTGCCGGCAGCCAGCCCCACCCCCCCATCACCACCCACCCCCGGTTCCCTGTTTGGTTCCCCGGTTGCCATCGGGCAATCGGTGCCTGCCAGTGGGGGTGGGGGGTGGGGCGCAGGGGAGAGACTGAGAGGTTGGCCGGCAGGCCCCAATCAGGTGATCGGGGCCTGCGGGCTGGGGGCAGCTCCTGTGTTGAGCATCTGCCCCCTGGTGGTTAGTGGACATCATAGCGACTGGTCATTCCGCTGTTTTCGGTCGATTTGCATATTACCCTTTTATTATATAGGATGTAATGTTAGGGACATGAAGGTTATGATTTCTCTACTCTCTTAATGAATTGTTCTATCAATATGAAATGTTCCTCTTTTTCCTTTTTGATAGATGTCACCTTGACTTCTATTTTGCTTGATATGAATAGTGCTACTTGCTTTCTATTTCTTAGCATTTGCTTGGAAAATGCCTCCCTCTTCCCCCTCCCCCTCCTCCCTCCTCCTCGTACTATTTCAGGTATGTCTCTTACAAATAACATACAGTTAAGGTTTCTTTCTTTGTTTTGTTTTGTTTAAGCCAGTCTGAGAATCTCTGCTTTTTAATAAAAGAATTTAATCTATTCATATATCATGATTATTGATTATTATATTTATTTCTGCCATATTATTTTATTTGTACTTTTTAAAAATAGTTTCATACTTACAGAATATTTATAAGACTAGTACGAGGGACTTAATATATTTTTCACCCAGGTTCATCAATTGTTACTACTTTGCCACATTATTTATCATATATGTATATATAATCACTCTCTCTATATATACACACACACATCAGATGTATGTATTACACATTAATAGTTATATATGCATACAATTATTTTTTATTTCTTAACCATTTGAGAGTACAGTATAAAATTATATCCCTTTATTCCTATAACTTCAGTGTGAATATTCTAAGAAAAAGAAAATTACCTTACATGACCATAGTACCATCATTAAAATCAGGATATTTAGCTTTGCGGGGATACTATTATCTAATCTGCAATCTATATTTTAAGTTTTTTCAGTAGTATGGCTTACAACACTTTTTTCCCACCCATGTATCCAATCCAGGATTGTGCATTGCATTTAGTTCATGTTTCTTTAGTATCCTTTACTTTGGAACATTTTTTAGCCTATATATTTCTTTACCATTTCTTTTATTTCATGATTTTGACATTTTTTGAAAAGTGTAAGTCGGTTTTGTCATAGAATGCACCTCAATTTGAATTTCCTATGATCCTGTTTTGTATTTATCATTGGTATTCTCTTCTTGGTCTTTTGTTCAATGGAAACTTTTTGTTTGTTTGTTTTGTTTGGTTACGTTTACTTCTCTAGTTGCTTGGAAGTTGCACAATCTAGTTCTACTTTTCTCATGGTTATTCTTGTATGTTTACCATGCCTCTTAAACATGTTTTTCTATTGCTGTCTAGAATTACCTAGCATTTAACTCGACCCTAAAACAAGATGAACTTATGTGTACATTCATTCATCCGCTCCTTCTGCTTCTGCTGCAATTTTCTACGCTGAGATCATCTGGGATTTGCATTTGTAATTGTTATCCTTTTATAACTCTCCGAACGATTAGGTTTAGCTATAATTTACTCTGACTTCTTTTCCTGCCTCCTGTTTTTTCTGTCCTATATCTTTTTCTTGGGTTTATTTTTCATTACATTCTTTACTAATCTTTCTAGAGATAATTCATGAAATTGATCATTTTTTTTTGAAGTCCTTACATTTACAGAAAAGTCTTTGCTTTCACACTTGAGTTATAGCGTAGCAAGGTCAAACTTTAGTGTTAATTTTTTCCTCAGAACTTTGAAGACATTGTTCTAATTTTTTCTTCATGTCAGTATTACTGATGAGGTCTGATGTGAATATGATTTTTGTTCCTCTGTAGGTTATCCTTTTGTTTTTACTCTCTAGAAGCCTGCAGAATACCCTTTTTTTTTCTGTTCTGAAATTTCACAAGAATGGACCTAGATGTAAATTCTTTTTTCATTTATCCTGCTTGGAACCCAGTGAGTACCAGGTGGTACTGGTAGTTTGTCTTCTCCTGGTGTAGCTTTTCCCACCCTTAGAGGGCACTCTCGGTCTCTGACTTGGCTTTCCCAGGCCCAGGGCACAGCTTCTCTGATTTAGCTTCTGGGTTAAAACTCCTGCTTTTCTGTATCTTCCAGTATCTTTCTGTCTTACTTGGCTTGCCCACTGCCCCCTTCCTGTGGTGGGCTGAAACTTCCTAGAGTAAAGGGGAGAATAAGATGGTGAGGTCTCTGTTATTCTTGAAGTGTTTTGTTTTTAACCATGTTTTAGGAACTCAGGGGGGGAAAAAAGACTATATACTGGTAACTTCTTTAGCCTCAAATGCTACTTAAAACATGGGATAAGAAGTTAGGAAAGCTGGTATTTGAGTTTTGGTTCTGCCACTTTTTCTAGGTGTTGTGATCAATTCCTGAGCCTTAACTTCTTCATCAATAAGTTGAGGATAGTAAGAATATCTGTTGCATATGTTCTGTGATGATGAAACATAACCGGAGTGTGAACGTGCTTTGTGAGGGTCAAAGAGCAACTCAAACTCATTATTCAACCCTGGCAGGGTAGCTAGTTGGTTGGAGCATCCATCCAATGCTCTAGGGTTGTGGGTCCGATCCCTGATTGGGGTGCATGCAGGAGTCACCAGTGGGTGCAATGGGTGCATGGATGGGTGGAACACTGGGTTGATGTTTCTCTCTCTCAATCTCCCTCTCTCACTCTCTTCCCGTTCCTCTCTCTCTAAAATCAATAAACATTTTTAAAGCCATTATCATCATACTAAATAATGCCTCCTCCAACCTTAGTTGGATGTGGGGGTGGGAGGGTTGGTTGGGGGAAGAGTAGTAAGAAGTAGGAGAATAAGATGGGGGAGAGGAGACTGCCACAGCTCTCGCTCCAGACTTCTGCTTTATAATCACTACTCTCGATTCCATCAAGTTCATCGCACCAAGATTTTGTGTGTGCCAGATGCAGAAACCCTGCTTTCCTATGGAATAACGCCTAGCCAAACGAGTCACTGTGAAGGTTCCCATTTAACCACAGCAGATCATTGATTATGGGGGAGGGGATATAAAGGGTGTCTATTAGTACTCAGTAGATAGGATTATAAAATTATATTAACTTTATTCTAGAACTTCATCAAAGTAACCATTTTATATGCATGTTGTCCTCTGTGTAAAACAACTTGGAGATATCGAAAAGTCTGAATTTGAAAATATCTTCTATAAAGGGAGGATTTTATAGTCTTTTTTTCCTCGATGATGAAAATCTGGATATAACTGTAAGCATTTCAAAGAATCTGAAATCCATGTGGGCTGGAGTCCCAGCCAGAATCCCCACCAGGATCCCTCTCCTCAGAGGATTCTCATGCTTTTCCTTTCTTAAGGGAATACAATTTCCCAACCAATTTAGCTCAAGATGTGCCCCACTTATAGGGACTCACTTTGAGGTCCAATGACTATCGATAATACTATGAGGCAATGGACAGATTTCCTTCCAGTGCCCTTTCACATAGGTTATAACAGATGGCCTTAGCTAAGCTTGGAATTTGTGATTTACTTCTAGGTTAAGTAAATTCTTTGCCAAAATGTTTTCTCACTCGTGTGAAACTGTCTAGCTGAATGAAAATGGTGCTGCCTGCCTACGGATTTCTTATGTGGGTGATCATCGTTCTTTAGAGAGGCAAGAATATTTGTTTCTCTCCATTTTCATTTTTCAGGATTATTCTATCATGCGGGATTCAACCTGGTTTACCCAGCACTCACTCACCCTTCTTGGGTTCAAATAAAGAATGAGTTTGGGCCAAGGTTTTATGTATTTTAAAATGGAGCCACCTTGTGCTGGTCAGGATTTGGGGAGGGAGTGGATTTATTGGACCAGGAGCAGGGTAGAGACTGGACAGCATCTCTGGCTATATTCAGCTAGATTGGCCAGGTTGTTATTGACCTAAAGCTGGCAGCTTTCTGTGGCCTGCACAATATGAACACAGTGAGCTCAGCCAATTTTCAGCTGACAGGCTCTCATATTTCTAGACATTCCAGGAGTGGTTCCCAGGAAGTAGTGCTCATGGACAAGTACAATTAAATATAAAAGAAGTATGGAGATGCATCAGATACCAGAAATCTTAGAATAAAGATCAGCTCTTTGAATGGAATAATATAAAATATATTTTAAAATCTCACTATAATGTCCTTAATTTTCTCTCTCTTTTTTTTTTTTCTCCTGACTAGTGAAAATCAGATGCTGGGCCAGCATTAGGACACACGCCTAGATGTTTGAGAACCACTGTCTCTAGTCCTTGGAGGAGTCTGTAAGTTTTCAATCTGCAAATCCACTTCAAGCATGTGGGAATAAAAAAGTGAGCAAAATTCTCCATTGTCAACAAACTTGTGTGACTAATTGTTCAGAACACATCACCAATAAGGTCGTACTTGAGTTCACTATTGCTTTTAAATAAAAGACGTATTTGTGCTAGTATAAGCACACAAATAGCCAGTTTTGGCTATCGTTTTTTCTTTCTTTATTGATTAAGGCAGTGGTCGGCAAACTCATTAGTCAACAGAGCGGCAAACCGCGGCTCGCAAGCCGCATATGGCTCGCGAGCCACGGTTTGCCGACCACTGGATTAAGGTATTACATGTGTCCTTATTCCCACCCCCACCCCCACTCATGCCCTCACCCCCCTGGTGTCTGTGTCCATTGGTTATGCTTATATGCAAGCATACAAGCCCTTTGGTTGATCTCTCCCCCTTTGGCTATTGTTTTAATCACAAATGTGAATGGCTCTGAGATGAGGAAAAGGGTAATATTTAAATATCAGGAGTGTTTTTGTATTTGAGCTGATGATTTTTAACCTCTGTTTGGTGAAAAAGTGAGAAATTATGAAAAGCATGTGCATCTAGGTGTACCCGTTTCTTTGGTGTTATGTATGTGTAACTAAGAAGCCAGAACCCAGATGAATGAATTGCAATGTTAACAACATGCTCCAGGAAGGTCAAAACTGCATTTCTCTTTTGTCAGGACTGGAAATATGCAAATTGATTGCCCAATTAAGGGAAGGTTGACTTGAAGGTGAGGAAGGTTTTCCACTTCCCACCCTTATTGCTCATCAAGCTTGTTGAACAGGCTAACTGGGAGAAGGGCAGGGTTCTGGGGTGGGCAAGGGACTACTTCTCTTCAAGAATTATTGGGCAGCTGCCAAAGACAGTAAAAAAAAAAAAAAAGAGAAATAAAACTGCTCAAGCGTCTAATGCATAAAGTACAAGGTTGACGTGTTGGGGCCCCCAGATTTAGTTATTTCTAACTAATGACCGTACTCGTGATTTCTTGTTATGGAGAAGGGGCCATTTGCACAGCATCTAGTACTTTTCATATTATCTCACCCTGGAATCTGCAAATTGCTAGAGGTGGTATATTATTACGGAAAATGATAGAATCTGGCAATTATTCTTCAGCTTTCACAGGTATTAGTTCTGAGCAGCGGGCTTTTGCCCTGCTGGCCTGATGTGGCGTGGCAGCCCACAAGTCTGACGTTATACCGTAAGGCTCTGCTCTCTGTCCTCTGCCAGGAGGCTCTGTAGTGGCCACACTTTCCTGATGACAATCTACCCTGCTTTGCCTCTCGACTGCATCGATCTCTGTAATTCCTCTTGTGGAAAAAAACACATCAAGACCTCCTTTTAAAAGCATGCGGTGTGTTTGGTTTTTAGACAACTCTGCCTAGAGTAGCCCCTTTGGGGATTCATTCTGAGGGTTGCATTTGGACTCTCTTTTTAACGACAGCGTTCTTCTGGTATTGATACTGGCGTCGAACCAGTATTTTGTACTTGCTGCCCTCGCGCCGAATAGTGATTTTTGAACTTGCTGAGTCGTGTTTCCTCACCCGTTTCTGTCATCAACTCTAAGGAAACGTGGATTCTGGGCCCACAAATAAGATCATCATGCAATAGGGAACCTTTACTGTGGGCCTCCTATGGGACAGATGCTGTGCTAAGGCATTCACAGCGTGCTGTCCCGTTTCCTCCTCAGAACCACTCTAGGGGATCGCTATGAGTTCCCATTTTATGGCTGAGGAAACCAATACTGGGAAAGACTAGGGAAACCTGCCCAAATCACTTAGCTTGTATGTGGCTGAGTCAGGATTCCAGAATCAGTCTGAGTCCAAAGACATGTTCCATGTTCCTACGTCCTTATGTTTTCCCCTTGGACCATGTGGAGAATCCCAGAAGAAAAGATCTGACATCACACACACACACACACACACACACACACACACACACACACACCCACACACACACCCCTGAGTCTAGCTTTGCTCCCAGTCAGACATGGTATTGGTGCTTGGGGAGCTGCCTGAGGGGCGTCTCTGCTCTGCTCAGGGCACCAGCCTCTGCAGAAGGAAGCCCGGTCATGAGGCCTCACCTGGTGGTAGGTGACACTATTGAACAGTTTTGTTGAGGCCAGTCTGGTTCCCCCAAAATGGAACTTTGCCTGTACCCCACCCACTTAAGGATCACTCCCCAAAGAAGGCCAAGCCAGTTCCCCAAAAGGCAGAGCACACTGGATGCCTCTTGGGGCAGGTTGGAGACATGATTCCCAGCTCATTCTCCTATGACATGGAGGTTTGCTAAAAGGCTTTGCTTGGCGGCTGTGCTATGGCACTGTGTGTAGGTGAGAGTGCCCAGTGGGGACAGCCTCCTGCGTCAGTTCATGCCTCCTTTCACCCACTTGCCTTCTAAGATGAACCCTCCTTACCAACTCCTCTCTGCAGTGAATGGTGTTATGAGGTTCTAGTCTAGATGTAATCAATACAGGTGGGGCAAAAGTAGGTTTACAGTTGTGAGTACACAGTTTATTCTTATATTATCATTTATTAACTAGAGGCCTGGTGCATGAGATTCGTGCACTGGGGGGTGGGGGGTGGCGGTCCCTCAGCCCAACCTGTGCCCTCTCACAGTCTGGGAGCCCTCGGGGGATGTCCGATTGATGGCGCAGGGAGATTTTAGGAAAGTTTGAAGCCTGATCCAGGACAGGCTATTCATATGGAAAGACCACTACGAACAGCTTGGGTGGGGCTGCAATTTGGGTGGGGTCTCAGGGAGTTACCAAGGCCAGGTGAACAGTGAGCCAGGTTGATAGAAACTCACAAATGGCACCTGCCAGTCAGCTGTGAGGAAGGGGAAGGTCTAAGTATAGGAACAATGGCCTCTGCCAGCACTTTTTTCTGGGAGAAAGCTGCCCCTCAGTTCTTGCCCTGATGCCAGACTATATGTCCCTGGATCCTTCCAAGCTGTTGTTCCAATGCTAGAACTCAGAGGGAGTGAGTCTGAGTAAATCTGTGTGCTTGCCCTTTAAGAGGAATACCTGGGACTCCAACAGTGTCCATGTCATTCAGCCACAATCCCCACTGACTTTTATAGCCTGAAGTTACAGGGACTTTGCTTCCTAGTACTGAAACCGTGGGCTGAGGGGTCTGGTGTGGGGCTGGGACCCCTTGCTCCTCACATAGACCTCTGTAGCCAAGGTATCCCTTTGATTAAAAAAAAAACACCACAGGTGGGTATTGGACCATCCCATTCTGTACCTCCTCCCCTCTTACCAGTCTCAATGTTCTTTCTTTTTTAATTCTCTAGTTGTAGGACTTCCGTTCAGCCAGATTTTAGGCAATTCTAAGATGGTTGTTCTGTGGTTTAGCTGTAATTTTGATGTGGTTGTGGGAGGATTTGAGTGCTGTGTTTACCTACCAAGAATTTCTTTCTTTTTTTTTATTGTCTAAAGTTTTACATATGTCTTCTTTTTCCCCAACTGACTGCCCCACCCCCAGCCATTACCACCCGGGCAAGCCCCCACCGCCTCAGTGCCCATGTCCATTGGTTATGCTAATATGCATGCATACAAGTCCTTTGGTTGGTCTCTACCCCCCCCCCCCAACACCGCCCCCCCCCCCCCCACTCCACTCCCCTACCATTTGTCTCTGGATCTATTCTTGTTCATCAAATTATGTTAATCATTATATCTCACATATGAGTGAGATCATGTGATATTTATCTTTCTCTGACTGACGTATTTCGCTTAGCATAATGCTCTCCAGTTCTATCCATGCTGTTGCAAATGGTAAGAGTTCCTTCTTTTTTATAGCAGCATAGTATTCCATTGTGTAGATGTACCAGAGTTTTTTAATCCACTCATCTACTGATGGGCACTTAGGCTGTTTCCAAATCTTAGCTATTGTAAATTGTGCTGCTATGAACATAGGGGTGCATATATCCTTTCTGATTGGTGTTTTTGGTTTCTTGGGATATAGTCCTAGAAGTGGGATTACTGGGTCAAATGGCAGTTCCATTTTTAACTTTTTGAGGAAACTCCATACTGTTTTCCACAGTGGCTGCACCAGTCTGCATTCCCACCAGCAGTGAAGGAGGGTTTGTTTTTCTCCACATCCTCGCCAGCACTTGTTTGTTGATTTGTTGATGATAGCCATTCTATCAGGTGTGAGATGGTACCTCATTGTTGTTTGGATTTGCATCTCTCAGATAATTAGTGACTTTGAGCATGTTTTCATATGTCTCTGGGCCTTCGGTATGTCCTCTTTCAAAAAATGTCTATTTAGATCCTTTGCCCATTTTTTGATTGGATTGTTTATCTTCCTTTTGTTAAGTTGTATGATTTCTCTGTAAATTTTGGAGATTAAACCCTAATCAGAAATATCATTGGCAAATATGTTCTCCCATGCAGTGGGCTTTCTTGTTGTTTTGTTGATGGTTTCTTTTGCTGTGCAGAAGCTTTTTATTTTTGATATAGTCCCATTAGTTTATTTTCTCCTTAGTCTCCTTTGCCCTAGGAGCTGTGTCTGTAAAGATATTGCTACAACATGTATCTGCAACTTTGCTGCCTATGGAGTCTTGTAGGGTTTTTATGGTTTCCTGTCTTACATTTAAGTCCTTTAGCCAATTTGAGTTTGTTTTTGTGTATGGTGTAAGTTGGTGATCTAGTTTCATTTTTTGCATGTATCTGACCAAATGCCCCAGCACCATTTATTAAAGAGACTGTGTTGACTCCATTGTATACTCTTGCTTCCTTTGTTAAATATTAATTGAGTATAATGGCTTGGATTGATTTATGGGTTCTTTGTTCTGTTCCATTGGTCTATGTGTCTATTTTTATGCCAGTACCATGCAGTTTTGAGAACTGTAGCTTGGTAATATAGCTTGATATCTGATATTGTGATCCCTCCAACTTTGTTCTTCTTTCTCAGGATTGCTGTGGCTATTTGGGGTCTTTTTTTATTCCAGATGAATTTTTGGAGAGTTCTTTCAAGGTTTGTGAAATATGCCATTGGTATTTTAATGGGGAGTGCATTGAATCTATAGATTGCTTTAGGTAGTATGGACATTTTAATGATGTTGATTCTACCAATCCATGAACATGGTATGTTCTTCCATTTGATTATGTCTTCCTCTATCTCTTTTTTCAGTGTCCTGTAGTTTTCCGAGTACAGATCTTTTACGTCCTTAGTTAAGTTTATTCCTAGGTATCTTCATTTTTTTGGTGCAATGGTAAATGGGATTTTTTTTTTTTTCGCTTCTCTTTCTGTGAGTTCATTATTGGTGTATAAAAAGGCCATAGATTTCTGGGTGTTAATTTGTATCCTGCTACATTGACAAATTTATTTATTAGGTCTAGTAGTTTTTTTGATGGAGTCTTTGGGGTTTTCTATGTATAGTATCATGTCATCTGCAAATAAGGACAGTTTTACTTCTTCTCTTCCAATTTACATGCCTTTTATTTCTTTATCTTGTCTGATTGCTATGGCTAGCACTTCCAGTACTATATCGAGCAGGATTGGTGAAAGTGGGCATCCCTATCTTGTTCCTGTTCTTAGGGAAAATGAATTTAGTTTTTGCCCATTTAGTATGATGTTGGCTGTAGTTTTGTCATATAAGGCTTTTATTATGTTGAGGTATGATTCCACTATTCCCACTTTGCTGAGAGTTTTTATCAAGAAAGGGTGTTGAATTTTGTCAAGTGCTTTTTCTGCATTGATTGATACAATTATGTGATTTTTGTCTCTCAGTTTATGTGATGTATCACATTTATTGATTTGCGGATATTGTACCATCCTTGCATATCTGGAATAAATCCCACTTGGTCATGGTGTATGATCTTTCTAATGTAATGCTGAATATGATTTGCTAGAATTTTGTTGAGGATTTTAGCATCTATGTTTATCAAGGATATTGGCCTGTAGTTCTCTTTTTTTGTGGTGTCTTTATCTGGTTTTGGGATTAGGGTAATGCTGATTTCATAGAACGAGCTTGGAAGTGTGCCTTCCTCTTGAATTTTTTGGAATAGTCTGAGGAGGACAGGTTTTAGTTCTTCTTTGAATGCTTGGTAGAACTTCCCTGTAAAGCCGTCTGGACCAGGGCTTTTGTTTGCTGGAAGATTTTTGATCGCTGCTTCAGTTTTTTCGGTAGTTATCAGTCTATTTGGGGGTTTTTATTGTTGATTGACGAGAATTTCTTTATAAAGACTATAAATACAGAAAAACCTAAAACTATTTAGTAAAAGTAGTGATATTTGACTACATCAAATCAGAAAATAAAAGAATGCAAGATATCATTAAGTCCCAAAACAAATATAATAGTCTAAGAAAAACTATTTTATAACACAAGTAATAAACAAAGTGTTCCTTTGTCTCTTTTATACATATTGATATGCAAAAGACAACTAATGATATTGAACAATGGATAAAGAATGTGAACAGGCATTTCATAGTAAAGGAAAATATATGTAAAAATGATCAATTTCATTAATAGTTTAGCTATTTAAAATAAAAACAAGATCCCATTTTTTTTGGTAAACACTTTGCAAAACTGTATGTGTCACAGATTCCAGTTCTGGTGAAGATGCAGAAAAAAGGGGCAGATATATGTTATTTGTGGGTGTGTGGATTATTACTAATAGTTTATAAAGTAATTTTATAATTTCTATTAAAATTAAGTAAACACAGACCTTTTGGCTCAGCATGCTCACTTTTAGAATTTTTATCCTAGATAAATAATACACCAAATTACAAGGACCAGTAGTCATGAATATTTATTGTAGTGCTATATGTACTGGTAAAAACTGTAAAAATCGGTATGTCTATCAATAAGGGAAAGATTGAAAAAAATTACATCCTTGGCTTATCCATGTTAGGAAATGCTAAGCAATTATTCATAGGATGAATTAAATCTATAGGTACTATGTTGGAGATATAGCCAAGGTTTATTGTTAAATGGGGAAAAAATTAGATAATTTACTTTGTACCCACAGTACAACATATACTATTCTAGCTTTTGTTGTCGTTTTAATTAAGTCACTTAATCCTCACAGCAAGTCTATGAAAAGGTCCCGTTATTACTTCCATTTTACAAAGCTAAACCAGGCAACCAGATATTAAGTAACATGTCTGAGCTTGCAGAGCCTATAAATTTGAATCCAGACAGTCTGACTTTAGAATCCATGTGTATACCCACCAGGCTGAAACTTACATTTCTGATGTTTAGTATTGGTCTAGTAATTAAAAAACAAAACAAAAACAGAGTCAGCCCTACATCTATGCAGATCTGTATGCACCATAAGAAAAAAAGGTGTTCAATGTGACTACTTCAGGGTGTTGGATTATAAGAGTTTATTAACCATTTTTTTGTTGTTGTTAATCCTCTCCATTGATTTATTTTTATTTTTATTTTTTAGAGAGAGAATGAAAGGGAGGGAGGGAGGAGGAGAAAGGGGGAAAGAGAGAGAAAAAGAAAGGAGAAACATTGATGTGAGAGAGACACAACAATTGGTTGCCTCCCGCACACGCCCCAACCAAGCCCAGGATTGAACCTGCAACCCAGGTACACGCCCTTGACTGGGAATTGAACCCATAACCCTTCAGTGTAGAGGCAGATGCTCTAACCACTGAGAACACTGACCAGGGTATTATTAACCATTTGTTAATGTAACTCTGTAATATCTGAATTGTTGCAAGGAGGGACTTACAATTTTTAAAACAACTATAAAGAAAAATATTTTTAAAAGTGCAAAGGGAGAAAATCAAATCTGGGAACATGATGTTGAATGCTGTGTCTGATTATTACACTTCAGAAGAGAAAGGGACTTAATGTAAACTCTTTAATTTATTCATTCACTCATTTAACAGGTATTTATTGAGTGTCTACCCTGTGCTCAGTGCTGGGAGATACAGCAGTGAACAAAATAGACATAGACCCGGTCTTCATGGAGTTATATTCTAGATAGAGATAGACAGACCATAAACACGCCAACTAAAGCATTTCAGATGGAGATAGGGGTTCTAGCAATAAAAATCAAGCAAGCGAAGGGATGTAAGGGACTGAGGTCTGAGTGTTATGGGAAGATGAATTGCTATTTTTATAGAATGGTCAGAAAAGGTCTTAGCGATAAGGTGACATTTGAGAAGAGACCTCCAGGCAATGAGGATAACTTCCATGTGGATAATTGTGGGAAGAGAGTAACAGCAGAAGAAATAGCAAGTTCAAAGGCCCTGGGGTCAGAGTATGCTTGGTATGTTCAAGGAACAAGCAGGCCAGTGCGGGTGGATGGGTTGAGAGGATGAGATCATGGGAAGACCATGTTGAGAAAGAGTTTAGCTTTTGCTGTGCGTCATGTAGGAAGCCAATGGAAGATCCTGAATAGACAGTGACATGCTATGACATAACCTATGATTGAAGAATATTTAGTTGACCATTTCAAATATGAAGGTAGTGCAGTGTTTGCCATTCACTGCACAGAAGACACACCAACACTGTAGTGGGTGTCCCCCAGAGCATTATTTGAAAATATCTGGGGAGAGTTTCAGAGCAGGCTGAGAGTGGGGGCTGAGTGGGACAAAGGAGAGTGTTTGGAAGTCCCAGCCACACTTGAGTGGACCCGGCTGACAGAGACGCTGTTCTATGTAGTTAGTTTTGTGGCTCTCCCACTCAGAGAGAGAACCTTGGGAATTGATAAGGACATTTTATTCCAGAGGGAGTCATGTTTGTTTGATTTTTAAAAATATATATTTTGTTGATTTTTTACAGAGAGGAAGGGAGAGGGATAGAGAGTTAGAAACATCGATGAAAGAGAAACATCGATCAGCTGCCTCCTGCACACCTCCTACTGGGGATGTGCCCGCAACCAAGGTACATGCCCTTGACCGGAATCGAACTTGGGACCTTTCAGTCCATAGACCAACACTCTATCCACTGAGCCAAACAGGTTAGGGCATGTTTGTTTGATTTTTAAGTGAGGGGAAGAAGTCCCATAGGACCCCCTATCTCCCCAAAACAAAACAAAAAATAGCCCCCCCCCCCCCCCTCAGGATTTTGACTTGTCAAGAAGGCTCAAAAAGTTTAGATCATTTAACATATATTGTACCCATTGTGGGCCTACGCAAACTTAGTGTCTTAGGTTGGGTTCCCCAGAAGCAAATCCTGAGACAGAATTTGTGTGAAAGCGACTTACTAGGAAGTGTTTCTAAGAAGAATCCACAAAGGGTCAGGGAGTGGGACTTGGAAGGAATTGTGCAGTTATCAAGAAAGTCTGAGGGAAACGCTCCATCCCACAGGGGAGCTCTGCAGACAGTGAGCACCCCTCCACGCCAGGTATCAGGGAAGGCTGCGGAGCTGTCCCCTCATCACCCCTGTCAGTCACTGGTCAAGTGCTGTGGGAAGGAGGGTGGGAATGTGAAGTTCGCAGGCATATAGGTCACAGAGTGGAAAGTATCGAAGAGGAAAGACCCAGGAATAAGGACATTGTTTGACTGCCAAAGGGGTCTTTGAAAACTATAATGGGAAGTAGATCTCACACTTGGCTTTGTACTCTTTCAGATCATCATGCTGCTCCCTAGGAAAATACTTCTTTACCTCGAATGTAAACTTTGATGTTTGAAAAGTGAAAGCAAGCTGCTTTCCCAGCCAAAAGAGGACTGATTTTAAACTGCTTAGAAGAGACATCTTTTCAAAAGGGAGGGACCTCACATAATATTTCCTCTGATGCCCGGTTTCTAAGCATGGAGCCGTCACTGGAGACCTAGTTTGCTTCCACCTGCCTGACTGAGAAAAAGGGACCAGCCAGTGGCCAGGGACCCGTCCTGCTCTCAGGCAGGTTTTGTTTAGCCTGCATAATATGTTTAAAAATCAGAATTGCAATATTTGTCTGCAAGTAAGAGGTGTTTTGCCCACAAAGAATGTATCAAAAATTATTGTGTGTTCAGAGTGTTCATATTATGAATAAAAGGCTGAGAATCAAATATAAAAAATAATAGCATATGCTAGGAGGACAGTGAGTATGGCAACATAAAATATCATAGCAGAGATAAGATTTCACATCTATAGGAAAAATTTTATTTTTCTTAATAAGAATAATAAGCCAAAAATAACACGCAACGAATCTGAAGTAAAATGGTAAAACCAGTGTAAAGGGAATTTTGAAGAACTGATTGTTTACTGATATTTAAAAAGAATTGATAGAATAAGATTGATAAATTAGATACAAAGTTTTTGAAGTTATCTTTCTGCTGAACAGGAATAATTTGCATTTCAACCAGACAAATATCTGTAGGTGAACATTTAATGTTTACATTTTATAATATGTAATATTTATATACTATATGCAGTACATATAGGAATTATGCATTACATATTACAAATTACATGTATAAATGTGTGATTATATATTATATTTAAATATTATAATATTTACATATTACTACTTTTAGATTTATTACAAAATCTGGGCCTTTACTAAATAGTAAGCAGCACATCAAACAAAAGTCCATTCTTGATGATTAAGTAATCCATGGCTGGCACTGATAATGTCCCCATCCAATATTATGTCTTGTCTTAATTCTAAGTTTTGGATAATTAAAAAAAATGTTTTTGTTGTTGTTAATCCTCACCTGAGGTTATTTTTTCCATTGATTTTTAGAGAGATTGGAAGGGAGGGAAGGGGGAGAGAGAGAGAAAGGGAGAGAGAGAGAGGGAGAAATATCCATGTGAGAGAAACACATCTATTGATTACCTCCAGCACGCAACCAGACCAAGGCCAGGGATCAACCCTACAACCCAGGTACGTACCCTTGACCAGTAACGGAGCCCATGACTCTTCAGTGAGCAGGCTGATGCTCTAAATAACCACTGAGAACACCGGCCAGGGCAGTTTTGGATAATTTTTAAAACATCTCTGGCTATGCTATGATCGATTACAATTAATTGGCCTGAAGAAGGAACCTGGCACGATTATTTTTCAAAGCTATTATAAATTCATAAAATATATAAAAATCTATCTACCACCATTTTGGAACTAACTATGAAGAATCAAGTTGTGGTTGAACAGGGATCTACCAATGAAAAATTTCTGATGCATATGATCAAGAAATGTCTGTAGTTTCTCTCTGTGATATGGAGCTAGGCTAACTGGGAACCTGCATGTGGGAAATAGGGACTGGGGTTGGGAGGAGTGTTAACATAAAGACTGTTCAAGAGCGTATTAAGAGAGGAGGAAACAGCACAAAGGAAAATGAACAGTAAAAGAAGGGAGACTGGAATCTGAATTGAGATGAAGACTTAAGAAGAGAATCTGGCAGTATATTGTTCATATGTTTTTGTACCTTCTTGTGAGTTAGAAAAATTCACACACATGGAATTGATGGAACCAAAGTTAAGAGCATTTACAATATTAATAAATATTGTCAAATTTATACTCTTATCAGCTGCATATGAAAATGACTATCGCTTACATTTTTGTCAGAACTATAATCTTTGCCAATATGAAAGGGAAAATTTTAAAGGTATACATCTATGTTCTAATTTGCATTTATTTACTTATGAGTTAGATTTTTGTTAGATTGAACATCTTTCTATGTGTCTGTTTCTTTCTCTGGTAGATCCCTTTATGTTTTTGGAACCCATTTTTCTATTGGGCTTTTTATTTTCTTAGTGATTTTTTTTAAAGCTCTTAATTTGTTAGGAGATTAGTCTGGGCTATGTAGCCAAGGACTGTGTAGGCAGGACTTTAAGAAACTTCTAAACCTTCTTTGAATAAGCAATTTAGTAACTTTTAAACAAGGAAAAGTCCATCAAAGGGCTTCTCTTAAGTTCTAAATAGGAGACAAAAAGTCAGGCACAACCCCAAGTTGAAGGATGTAACTGGAACATTTTGGTGGTTTAATGACTGTGCAAAGCCAAACTGCCTTTGATGTACTGAAACAATGACTGTTGAGAGGGACAGGCAACTTCGCAGAGGCACCCGGGAACATAGTATTAAGTCTCCCATGAGTTCCTTCCCTCTTGTGTTTTACTAGTTTTAGAACCTCTCTTGTAGATTGAGATGATCTCAGAAAGGGGCAGGAACAGTCTTAAGAGACGCAAAGAGGAGCTTGGAATGAGGGACATCTGAAGCCCACAACTGGGATGGGGAAAGCGGGAGAGTTGGCTCAGATCCCGCGTGCAGCTGTCATTGGAGCCCTTCCTGAGCCAGACAGCCTGGAGGGCATGAGTTGGGAGCCAACTTGCAGCAAGCTAACTTATTCCTTGCTTGGGGTCCTAAGGTGACAGCCACCGCAGCACTGCGTGGCTGAGGGTCCTTTTTCCTCCTTCACGTCAGTCGTAGAGTCGTGGGCCTGGGAGGGCAGGACTGCAGCAGTAGACACGGATGTAGCACATTGTGCAGAGTCAGAGTTCATCAGTGACACTGCGCAGCGGGCACCACAGACGCTTCAGTGCGCGGGGAGAGAAGCCCGCTGTGGGCTGATTCAACTCACCAGTTGGCTCTCTTTGCCTGCAGTTCGGAAGCAGGCGCCTCTGGAGTCACAGGCCCCAAGGGTTCATGGGCAATTTGGAGTTGGACATCTTATAATTTTGACGCAGGAATACTTTGAATAATTTTGACCTAAAACTTGAGAGTCATATGTGGCAATTGTTAGTTTTTGGAGTTTGGGATTTTTATTTATTTATGTATTTATTTTTTGCATTTTGGCACTTTTGTAAGTCATGGAGTTTTGAAATATTTATTGATCAGTTATTTCCTTTGTGACTCCTGTGTTTTATACCAAGAAAGGCCCCCCCCCCCCTTCTCCAAGATAGTGTATATGTAAGATATAGGTATTAGTATACAGAGAATGACAGGAAAATTGTGAAAGACTTTGAAATGGGCAAAGAAGGCTACTGGGTGACTTTTCAGTGGAATACTACACAGCACTTCCAGGTTATCTGGAAAGAGACCTAGGATAGAATGCAGCTTATGAGAGAACTAAAAGCCCAGCACATGAAATCGCGCAGCCCCGCCCACCCACGACGGCGTCAGGTCCCCGCTGGCGCCCGCAGCACTCAGCTTCCTGGTGACCAGTCTTTGGTCGTTCCGCCGTGATGGCATCATGACCGTGGGGTTTTTATGATAGAGATGGATGCTTATGATAGCATGTATTCCAGTAACCATTCATTACCAGAATAAATTAACTGCAGCCTGTCAGTTTTATTATTATTAAGTAGGTTTCTGCTTCCTGAAACTTGGCTGAGGCTATGCTATAAGCTACAGGCCAAATTCTGTTTTTTTAAAAAATATATTTTTGTTGATTTCAGAGTAGAAAGGAGAGAGAGAGAGAGAGAGAGAGAGAGAGAGAGAGAGAGAGAGAGAAACTAATGATGAGAGAGAATCACTGATCGGCTGCCTCCTGCACACCCCGACTGGGGGCTGAGACTGAAACCCAGGCATGTGCCCTGACTGGGAATCAAAACTGTTGCCTCCTTGTTCATTGGTTGATGCTCAACTACTGAGCCTCACCGGCCGGGCCAAATTCTGGTTCTTTAGCAAAGACACACAGCCCCAGATTCTCATGGAAAAGGACTGTGCCAAGTACATTAAACTACTGACATTTCAAAGAATAGAGTCTTGGGTACAAGCTTCTGAGCTGACATTACTTAGGCACCTTTCAGGCTGTACTTGTGGAGTGAGTGTGGATTCACAAGACTCTTCTTAGTCCAGGCAACGTTATGAAAGCAGAATGCTAACCCAAGATCCAGCAAAACAGAATTGCACAGGAGGGAATGTGCTGATGAAGGAAATTTTACTGTTGTGTTGAGGCTGTGCTAATGCTCTATTTTCTGGATGTATAGGAGGCCATTTCTCTTTCTTTCTAATCTGTCTTTAACCTACAACAATTCAGTGGACTCTACATTTGTAAAGTGAAGTTAAACATTTTTTTTCTGCTCCTCACTGAATTTCTTTTTACCGCCCCCCCCAATTAAAAATCTTTGTTTCCTTACAGCAATATTATTATTTGCATAGGTTCAACAAGAACTTTTATTTCTACCAGTATATATTTTTAAAAAATATTCAAGGAAGCCTGTAAGTTAATTAAAACTTGTTGAGCTTTGCAAATAATCAGGCCAGACCTAATGACACCAGTCTTTAAAATAAAAAATTATGACTGAGAATAATGTTAGAGTCTTTATATTCACGAAGTGGTCGGGGATGGAAAACATTTTTAAAAGCAAAGAAGATTACTAGGTGTATTTTCTATGCAATACTAGATGTCCCTTCTGGGTTACCTGATTCTATACAAATTTTGCTACTCCCCATCCCTGCCCTTTTTTGTTTGTTTTTGAGTTATTTTATAATTCTGTAAATTGTAGAAAAATGATGGAGATAGAAATTATTATTGCCCAGAGAAGCAAATGGAGTCTGTCTGGTGAGATGCAATTAATTACCCGCTGTGAGGCAGGCCGGGGGGCATCTATTAGCAAATTCATTTCTCTTCCCTGACTGCTCACACATGTGCTTGTTCTTTGAATTCTCCTTTGAACCGTTTTTAAACATCTTACTTGTTCCTTCATTAATAATTAGCTAAATTAAACTTTTGTCTCATGATGGCTTTGTATGAGAGTAATAGCTTTACATATATATTTATTTAATAGCTTTACATATATATATATATATTAAATATATATATTTACCTATGTGTCATGATTAACATCTTTAATATGTTTGAACTCTCTCTGGATAGAAGGGACAATATAGGGATCTAACTTCATTTCCTTCAAAAAGCTAGTCATTTTTTTCACCATTCATTCAGCAGCCCGTATTTTCCCTGTTGACTTGAAAGACCACTTTTCTGGTGTTATTTGGATCCTTTATGTATGTGTTCTCTATTACTTTCTTTTTTTTTTTTTTATTTCCACATCTGTATAAATCCGTTTTAAGTGCTATACACTTTGATAATTTGACAGGATATTTTGACATTGCACTGACCCTACTGAAAAATAACAGATTGTCCTGCCAATTTGGATTAGTCTAAAATTTAAACTAATAAAAGGTAGAACGTTGGTATACAAACAATTGGCCTCGTTATTTGGGCCTCATCCACGCCTCCGACTATCCTAACCAGGCAGAACACAATTATAATTCTAGATGTAATAGAGATGCAAAGTTATCAGTAAGTCCCTAGTTTGTCTCACAGGGGAGGAGAAGAACCGTACCCAGACAATTATGTGTAAAACAGGGCCGAGTAGACCCGTATTAGCAGACACTCATGGAGCCATAGTGGAAGTCAGAGCCATCAAAAGCACAGCAGGACTGGGGGCCTTTGATTTAGAGCAAAGCCCGCAGTAGCCTTTTGGATGTATGCACTTTGACAATTGCTTGGGTTTGAAAGTGATAATTGCACCCTTCGGCCCTGGAGTTTTGGTCAATTGTGAAATACAAACAGGAGGCACATAAGGATAAAAAAATATCAGCTGTATTGCTAATGACGCTAGGTTAGAGTACACACCTTGGATTCCGGTGCCCCAAATTTCCACCGGAGATCCATGTATGCACCAATGTAGCCCTGCAGAATGGGCTGTCTCCCTGGGCAGCTCAGAGAGAGCCAAGATGGGCCATACACCCAGTCATGCCACGAAGGCCCGGATGTTCATGCACTAACTGTCCACAGGAGGACTCTGGATAGCAGACTCTGGCCACCTTGCTGGTCTGACAAAACTTTCCTAAGATCACGGGGTGGAGCTAGTGATGGACCAGAAAAGGCCAGGCTGCAGCTTTCCCCTCAATGGTTCCTGGATAAATAGCAATGGGGGTAGAATTTCCTGTTTTATGGTTGGCTTTCATGCGGGTAGAGGAAGACTGGAGTCCCTCCTACAACATAGCACAAAGCATGATACCTGTAAAGTTGAGCATGAGTTTAAAATGCTATGGTCAACCTACTCTGATTATGGAGAAATATGTAATATGTTTCAGACCCGATAGATCACTATCAGAAGTATCTTACCTTATAATAGACAAATATGCAAACTGACCGCACCTTCGCTACACCCAAGCCACGCCCACCAACCACGCCCACCAGGAAACCGTTGCAGGGAAGCTGGGGTGTGGCGGAGCCAAGGCTGGGGAAAGCCTTGGGCGGCTTTCCCCGGCCTTGGGTGCCAGCGGGGTGCCTGCTCTGATGGCAGGAGCGAGCCGACTTGGGGGGTCGGCTGGCTCCTGAGATCAGGTCGCTGGGATGCTGGGGTGCTGCGGCGGAGCCCAAGGCCGGGGAAAGCCACCCTAGGCTTTCCCAGCCTTGATCGGGTAGCAGGGACGCTGGGTGCAGCCGAGCCCAAGGCCACCGCCCAGGGCCAAGCCTGGACCCTGAAAGAAGGCAGAAGGCGGTGGCCACAGCCAAGGCCTGGGTCCCTGGTGCTGGCAGAAAACTGGTGCAGGCAGCCAGGTGAATGAAGGTCTATTGCACGAATCTTCGTGCAAACGGGCTACTAGTATTTTAAATATAAGCTTTCAGGAGCTTCCAGTGTTCCAGAATGCTGACAAATGTGTGCAAATCTATCTCCAATAACTCTGAACAGTGTGTATAGTAAGTACTCCATGACCCCCTCTTCTAGTACGGCATCCCAAAAAAATAAACACAAAATTCATAAATACTTTTAGTTCTTGTTTTTAATGTTTAAAAACCATGTTAACAGAGCAGTTATAGAACAGAACCTCTTACATTTCTTTATTTACACCACATCCTGGGGGGAAAAAACCCTCTATTTGATTAAGCATGAATAGCAGTTTGGTGACCTGTGACTCACTTAAGTCATGGCTCTGAAATTCATTTACAAGGTTTTTACATTACTAAGAGTGGTGTGCTGCACGTACTGGACTTAGATGAAGTCTGAAATACACTGGACTCGGGAGTGGATTACATCCCAATGATGAAGATCGACATGTATGGGGAAAAGATGACTTAAGACAGTCTATGTTGGGGTCAACACTGAAAATATAAGGCAAACATGCAAGACTTTCAAAAGCTTGATAAAGTAATGTGTTTTTTTTTTCCCTCCTTCAACTTTGTGCTCCTAGTTAATGTTCAGATTCTTTCCCCTTTTCTAAGATCCCAAAGTTTGGGAAATGTAGCAATTCAATTTTGAAAAAAATAATAACATTCTCCTTCCCAACTTCTGTTTTTATAAATACTGTGTATTATGAAGAAACAGTGTGTCATTTTGGGTAAAGCTATTTCTATAGACAATAACTTGGTCTAAATATTCCTTAGTTGTAGCTCAGAGGACTAGCTTTTAAATAATTGATCTTAATATCTTTTAAATGATTGATCTTAATGAAATCAACACGACTATTTCTTAGACACTTCTCTTTCTAAACAATTAAAGATTTTTAGATTCCAAGTTTACATTGAGAGAACTATGTTACCTGGCAGAGAATGTAAATTTTTCTAATTCCCCCAAAACCCCACTAATATCTATGAAAACTTTTATTCTTGATATGCAGACAATAGAGACTTCTATTTCAGTGTGAATCAATAACTGCAAAAATATACAGCCTCCTATTTATTTACAGTATATTTACATACAAATGAAGCATTTCCTACAATAAGCCTCAGCTGCATAGATACTTCTTTAAACACACAAATTCAAGTCTGTACACAGATGGGCCCCGTTTCACAGTCCTTTCTCTGAGAAAACCCAAAAAGAGAATGTCTAAGCCTTGTGAATTTAACATATTTTTCGAGAACGTTCCCTTTTAGATATGGGGATATTGTTTTAGTTGTTAGCCACCCTACCCCCAAGTTGTACCTGAAAGCCTTATATCATTAATAATTAACTGTATTTTAAAAGAAGTAGGTTCTGTTGCTAAAGGATTCTCAGATCTGCCATCCCTAAGGAAATCATTTGTTAGCATTGCTAAATGCTAGAGTCCCTATCTCTTTTGTTTTGAAAGTGGCTGGAAGTTTACTATGAACTGGAATGGAGGAATTATATCCTCATGCCCTTTCTAAGCCTCAAGCTGTTTATATTGATAAACTGAGAGGAACTAATGGCTTTTGCTCTAAGGCATACAATGAAATATCTGACCACATCACTGACCCCACCCCACTCAGCGGTGCCGCCCAGCATTCTGAGACTCTGAGCTCTGCATTCTTTTCAAAGCAGTTTGCAGCTCCATATTCAGTGCAGACCTTTCAGCAAGGAATTCACTTTAACAAGAGGACAGGACTGGTCACCACCCAATGACCCAACATTCTGCAGAACTTACTCCTGACGTGAACTCAGTAATGCCTCTAAGGCTGCGTTTACAAGGGGTCTGTTCTTTCAATTCCCCTAAAAACAAACAAACAAAAAAACCACACAGTAACACCTCACTCCTTTCACAGCTCTAAAAAATGCGGCCTTATTATGCCTCAGCCCAAAGTTATACAAGCGTGCAAGCAGCCTCCATACAACTGAGCACCCGCAGCAGCCGTGCCGGTGGGAGGGGAGGAGGCTCCGGGGCTGGGGCCGGTTCCTGCCCCAAGTCCTGCTTCCCATTTCTTGTCCCAGGAGTCCTCTGAACCATCCTCTGGGTTGGACTAATGGGAGGACAAAGGGGAGACAGACTGGCTCAGTGCTACTGTGAGCCCCAGGAGGGCTTCTTAGCTCCTCCAACCCCCCAGCTTCCGATTTCACTGGGTCTGGGGTGGGGCCTGAGAGTTTGCATTCCAACAAGTTCCAGGTGCGGCTGCTCTGGGGGGGGCCACACTTTGAGAACCACTGGCCTAGAGGCTCGAGTCCAACTCCCGTTCTGGGGTAACTGTCTGAGGTGTCCTCTGAAATACCAGGGGATCCTACCACAGGCCTTTGTCCACCCCGAGCCCGTAACCATTACATCACCCAGGTGCGCCTTTCTCTACAGGGTGAGCAAATATAGAAAAAGGAAAGTGGTAGAAAGCTTTTCCACCCCCAGCTGATGGACTGGGCAGTGAACCTGCGATTTGCTAGCACGGAACCCATTACAAGTGCTGTATGCTGGTTCCAATGACTGGCATGTGGGAGAGGCTATGCAGCAACACCCTTTTGTGTGTGTGTGTGCAGTGGGCAGGAAAGGAGAAGAACTATAGGAGCACAAGGTCCTATAATAGAAGCAGACAGGCCAAACCTGTGACCTCCAGAGAAAAGAAGGTATCAGCTGAGGAAGGTCCCTGTGGGTTAAACTCACAAGAGGCCCCTCCTCCTCCTCCTCACTCTGCCTACACTGGGTTCTCGGGTGGCCCCGGGCTTACTCTCCCCCTCCTCTGCTGGAGACCCTGCTTCAGGCCACGCTGGTCACCTCCAGGTGGTGGTGCCCCTACACCCATCATCCAGCAGGTGTGTGTCGCTGCGGTGGGCGACCCAGAGTCCACTAACAACAGGAATGACATATTCTTGGCAACACTGAACAAATACCCCTAGAAACAATATTATGTGTAGCGGTTAGGTTCTTTAACAACCTTGTTATATTATTCAATTTCAGCTAAACTATGGGTTTAATCATCTTTTCTAGCTGGTCTGGGGGCCTAACCACCATGTAGAACCCCGTTTGTCACAGGAAATACATTCCAGGTTACACATAATCAACTGAAAGTTTCCCAATATGATCAGCTTATAAATTGGGACTGCCTCTGCTTAACAAGACTAAATTTCTTTCCTCTGCACACTCTATCACCCCCACGTCCATGGAGTCGCATTAAGGAAGTCGGGGATTTACGTTAGTCTGTATTGCAATAACCAGAGAGCAGTCCTCAATCCAAAGTGTGGAACTGGCGCTGCTCGCTGGTCCTGAGATCTGGCTACCACCATGCTGCTCCCAGTGGCTTATGGGATACTCTTCTCCAGTCTCCTCAGCAGAAAAACGTCTGCAGCACTTGACTGTGTTGTTTAAATCCTACCTGACATCTGTGATACATGTGTTTTTGGCCACCAGTTCACTATTCTGAACAAGATTAAGAGCAGTATACTTTACAGCTAACCCCACACAAATGATATGATCCGTGGTGTCTGACAAACTACGGTAGGGTCTATTGTATTCAGTCAACAACAAACTTGGATCAACGTACAAAGAGTATTTTAAAAACCTGTGGTATCCTAGACATCTACACTAATGTGCCTCCTCTAAATAAATATATTTTAAATAATAATGATTCCTTTACTGACACATAAAATCCAGAGATCCAAAAATAGCATTACACATCCTTTCCCCCTCAAGAGTTAATGATAAATCTCTAAATTGACTTTGGGAGTGTAAGATGAATTGTTGTAAATTAATGAGGAAAATAGAAAGTAGCAAAATATGGCTGGAAATGGAAGTATTGTTATTATTGTTGTTGTTGTTATGTTTCAATGGAGGGCCATCCCACTATCTGGTATTTCATTACTTGGTGCTCTAGACAAGCCTCCAAGGGCCAACTGACTTGACTTGTTTTGCTCAGTTTCTCTCCCTGCTCACCTAACACATCCTTTTCAGCAGAGTCTTCCGTATTACTGGGTTAGGTATTCATGTCTCCGTGCCTGAACTCTGACCCAATGTGAGTGTGATTCTGGAACATTACACTAAAGCTATGATGACCCTTCCCTTCTCCTCAAAGAGAACTGGAACACGGTGCCTCTTCCATGGGACAGAGGTCTGTGTGTGTGTGTGTGTGTGTGTGTGTGTGTATGTGTGTGTGTGTGTGTGTGTGTGTATGGGGGGCGGGGAACCATTCCAGGGAGCTCCCAGGGAGTGTAGAGGCTTCTGGGGGTGTGAATGGGGGAGGAACAGAAGCCAGAGCTCAGTGCCTGGAAGCCTTGCCAAGAGTCTGCGGCTAGAGTCTACTTATCACAGGATAAGAAATCTGTGCTCGGTGAACTTCTGTGTTTGAGAAATTCAACCAGAATCTCGATGAAAACACAAGGCCTCTGTCAAGAGACCAGCTCACGGAGCACACACATTTCTTACTGTGACATGGACAATCCAACCACAGGTGATGGCCCAGCTTAGGGGGAATGCAGTTCTGGGGTTCTGGTCTTCATTACTTTCCAAACTACCTGTCCCAAAGGCTCTCCTTTCTCAGTCTCTGTCGCTTCCTTCCGCCCCCTTTAGAAGAGGGGCTGGGGTATGAGTGCGGGGCAGCTCTACCCTGTGTGGGGTACGTGGGGCAGGCAGAAATGGCCCAGCCTCAGCTAGGAGCGAGGAGGAACAGCGCGGACACCGAGGTCCTCATGGGGGAAAGGAAGGTACTCCGTGGTTTTTGTCACAAGTTCTCCTCAAAGACTACCTCTGAGGGTTCTCTTTCTTTTTCTAGCACTCTGGATGGATTGTTAATGGAGAAGAAATAGGAATGAGGCTTATTTAAGATACAAAAATCTTGTATTTATAATAACCTAAATTTATAGGTATAAAACAAGTCTTTTAAAGACACCCTCCCTCCCCCTAAAGTACCCAATATAAAACAGGAATTACTTAGATCATCCTTGGTTAGATACACCTTATTCCCTGTGCAAAAAGCTGGTGGACATGAGGAAAAGCTGCTGGGGTTTATCGTTTACTAGTAAGAAAACGTTTCTCCCTTCAACAATCCAGTGTAGGGGTGAAGGCTATCTGCATCTGAGGAATATTCTCTTAGGCATTTCGGACAATCTTTCTGCAGTATTCTTGCTCCTCAATTTATTACAAAGGTGTTATGAGACTCCCCCAGTAGAAATGGACTCAGGTCAGAGTAACTTTGACACAAGTTGCCAAGAGGGAAACAAAACGTAATTTGCTAGATTCCCCACCTGTGTAGTTTAATGTGTTTACCAAGGTAAGAATCATTTCCACCCCTTCCCAGCTGAGAGGACACTTCACCAGGGAATGTCTTTCTATGAAGTGGACGTAATACCGGGGAGGCCACTGGTCTGCCTGCCGGAGATCAGAGCCACCTCAAATCCCGGGCGTGCTCCAACCCGGCAACGCACGCACGCACCCCGCGACTCCCCGACGATGATCCCTGTGTGCTATGTTAACCAAAATAGGCAAATTATTTACGAAACCTTTTTTTCTTCTGTAAAGCAAAATAAATATATACAATTCAAGATTATTTTCTCTTCTAAAAAGATACAGATAGTGTGAGCTGAACATCAGTAGGAAAATTATTTCAGAATCTGATCTATAATAAATAAACATGATTGATGATCATGTTTTCAAAGTTCTAAGAGACCATGAAGTCACAAAAAAATGAGTTAGGAGAGTGAAAAAATAACTGACTGTGTTAAGTACTAGGAAATATGATTCCATGAAATTTGAAGGGGGGGGGAAAATATCCATGATCCTTAAAGTGATCCTAGATCTTGGAGGGACACGAACCAGTATAGAAACAGGTTTCTATTTTGCGACCAAAGTGGGATTCCATTTTAAGTATCCTGTAAATTTCTGTTTGCTTCTGTAAACTTGCAAAGGAAGGGATGAGGGTTGCTGATGTGTGGTCGGTGACTGGACTGAGCAGCTGACGGGAATGTTGCTGGCTCCCAGCTGGTCTCAGTGGCCTTCGTCACTCCCCGATGAGCAGGCCCAGTCGTAGATGACCAGGGGAATGCTGACCAGGGAAAACAACACCCCCAGACCCAAGAAGAGGGCCGCCTGCAGCAACAGAAAGGCATGGGTTATTTCAGCGAAGCAAACATTTCCCGCATGCACCTCGGAAATAAACATCCATGCTTTCCCTGTCCTCTGAGTACCCGGGTGTTTGGAGTTTGTGACAACCACCGTGGAACTGTGAGAATCTTTCTGAAACTGTGTGTGAATCTGATTCTCCAAGGATGGGAAAGTAAGAATAAACTGCACAGAGCCTCCTCTACATTCTGTTTTTTGAACTGGATGCATTTGCTCTGAGATTCGGTTTTTAACTTTGTAAGCCACATTGGAGAGGCTTGCACTTGTGCCCTGTGTGGGTCAGAGGACGGTAGGGAAAGATTCTCTGGCATGCTTGTTCCTCTATCTTTCCGACTAAGATTACGACTTAAAAAAAAAAATGGCTTTGGAAAACATACAGGTCCTTTCATCTCTCTTTACCAACCAACCTAGGTTATCACTGGTAGGCAAACATTTCTGTTTGAAATGTGGAAAAAGATATAAAAGCAAAGCAAATTTGATCAAGTGATATAGGAAACAGTGTCAAAAACTAAGTGACTTCAGTAATAACTATGTAGGGGGCTGCGTGGGTACTGGAAATATCAGGGGGGACCACTTTGTAAAGTATGTGAGTGTCTAACCACTATGCTGTACACGTAAAACTAATACAAAATAATACTGAAGGTAAAAAAAAGAAAACATTTAAATTACTTCAAGGAGTCATGAAGGCCACAGGCAGACAGATCATTAAATACAGAATCTGGAGAACACAGATTGTAAATTGTGTGGCCTCGAGACTATCCAATGAGAGCGCCACGGGGAGAGGGAGGGAGCATCATGGGAGCCACGGGGAGCCTGAGGAAGGGCTAAGGGCAGGAGGGGAGTGGGGGTGCGGTTCAGAGGGATGCACATGGGCTCACCACCGTGGGTCTGGTCTAACTCCCAGTGGGTCCTCAAACGGACAGGAGCCCTTGTCTAACGCTATTCAGTAGTTCCTATACCATTTTATTATGGGAGCCGGGTTGGGGAAGCCCAGAGCATTCCTGGGCAACAG